>NW_022900920.1:9322202-9339428 GCF_012274545.1 Fukomys damarensis
CTGGGATACAGTGAGTTCAAGACACTGTCCAAAAAAAAAAAAAAAAAAAAAAAAGGAAAGGAAAGAGAAGCTTATAGTGACTACCCAAAACATAGGACAGATAAAAAAGAATTAAAAGGAAGGTATCAATGAGCTTTCATATAATTTCAAGAGAATGTAAATATGCGTGATTCAAGTTTCTGAAAGGGAAGGAGAAAGAAAAGATATTTGAAGAAATAACTGCTAAAAATATCCCCTAATTTAAAGAACAATATAAATGCACAGATAAAAAATATTCAACAAAACCAAGTACAAGAATGAAAAGGCTTACAATCAGCTGGAGAAAAAAGAGAACATGGTATAGAGAACAAAAAGGACAAATGTCAGAAGAATTAATAAAAACAATGCAAATAAGAAGAGAGTATAGCAAATCTGCAAAAAGAACAATAACCTGTCAATCTAGAATTCTAAACCAAATGAAAATAACTTTCAACAATCAAGGAGCAATAAAGTTTTGGGGAAATAGAAAAGCTGTAAGAATTTGTTTCCAGCAAATGGGCACTATAAAAATATTACAGGAATTCACCAGGCAGGAGATGACAGCAGGTGGAAAAGTGGGTCTAAACAAAAGATGAAAAGTAACACAACTCTGTTGGAATACAGGTATATCATTTTATGATTTGTCTGGCTGTAGTCACTATAGCACAGTAGCCAAGAGAGAAACTAAAATAATTACCATCCAGCTCTTTACAGATACCTGCAAATGCCCTATTATACAAACTTATCGGTATTTGAAATTATTCCTCCTCTATATTTTTGTTTCTACCCATCCACTCACCTGCAGAAAATGACTTCTAGAAATATGTTCCTGTAACATCAACAGTGCTTATTTCTAGGCTAGGAGATGTGAGGTGGCTCATTATTCTTTTGCTTTCCTGTGTTGTTTAAATTTTAAAAAGAATACACCATTTTTATACCAAGAAGTCATTAGTTTGCAAAACAAACTGTACTACATAAAAATTTAAACTGTAGACAAAGAAAATAAGAACTTCTTTGCTTTTTACCCTTGAAACAGCCATTATTACTGTTTTAGAGTATTCACTTCCAGCTTTTTCTCACATTACATAGTTATTGCCGTAATGTACCTCTGTTTAGTAACTTGCTTTGCATCTTCATTCAGCTGGAGCATTTGTCCATGTCTACACAGTCTCGTAGGTATTTAGAGGCTTACTGTTTGGTGAGATGGATGTACCATTACATTCTAAATGATTTCACTATTGTTGAACATTTAGCCTTATCTCTGTTTTTCACTCTAAGAGAAGCTAAGAGGTGTAAAGCTTTTTAGATCTTCTTTAGAATATACATTTTTGAGATGCTATTCTTGGATCAAAAGGTTTTAGCATTTTTATGCTTGTTTGTCTTATGTGGTCACCAGATGGACAGCCATTTACAGGACTAGCACAATTATCTAAAAAAATCCCAATTTCTGCCTTTCTGACTGCTTATTTTTACTTACATTTCCCCCCTAATTTAATGGTGAAAAACAATATTTTGTCTTCATTTACATGAAACTTTGTTTAGAAAATATTTTGAGAAATGAGATGTAAATCAACTATTTTAAAAGTAAATGTTTAAATAATATATCACCCATTTACCTGACTTATTCCATTGTTCCTAAAATTTCTTCACAACATATTCCCTTCTCTTGGCCGCAAGAGGTACGAAATCAAACATCACTAATGAGCATGCTGAGGAGGTTCTGAACTTGACCCTTAAAGATACCCAGTCGTGCTCAAATCAAAGATAAGACTGAAGCCACTTTGTGATGTGGCTGGGTACACAACCTTCTTCAAGGTCCAACATGAGCACACATGTTCCCAGAAACTTCCAGAGAACCGACCTGATCACCTCATAGAGCGACAGATGTGGCCTGGCCTAGGCATGCAGTACCGACGCAACGGTAGAATAAATGAAGGAATCACTATGGTTGAGAGAAGAACCAGCTTGGCTTCCCATCAGTATAACTCCAAAATCCTCCATCATGTGCTTCTGTCCTGTTCTGGGGCTACATTTTACAATACCACGTTAATCATTTTAAACTTAAGGTTGCCCACCTGCCTGGTAGAGTTACTGTGTCAACTTCTGAGAGCTAACTTTAGAAAGTGCATATTAAATAAAAGCAACCCAGTTGCGACTGTCTCTTGGATGCCACACTGGTAAAATTTGGCACAGTTAAAAATGAAGATAACCTAGATAACGAATCACAGGTTGTTGAAAAATGTCAGATACATTATGATGCCTCCATAAGAGAGTCCACTACATATCCAGTGAAAGTAATATTTAGTGGTATGTTATAATGCGTATGGTGGTACATGCAAAGGCATACCACATTAGAGATCACAAAATGAGAAGCTACCCACATTTTGTTAGAAATTTGTACACTGTATGCATAAAAAGGAAATCAGGACTGATAAAATATAAGTAACAGTTATATCTGTATTTAATACAAATTATTTTTACACTTTATTTTCAACATTGAACACCTATACTTTCATAATCTCAAAAATTATAAAAATCACATATGCTAGTAAGTCTTTACTCATAATCTTAAACAACCATAAAATAGTACAATGTCCAGAAGTTTACATTGCGTTTTTCTCATTCATCTTCTGTTTTATCATCTGAACAGCTCACAATGAGCAAAACACTCAATCAACAAATTATCACTACTCTCTTATAAAAACATGAATCTAACATATTCTTATTTTCCATCAAATGAGATCATGATCTTAGGCTGTGTTTTCACAATTGGAGTTACACATTCCTAAGAATGGGGATCTTTGTAATTTTTTAAAAAGACTGGACTCACTAACATAAATAAAAGTTGAGAAACAAAATACATAACCTGGAAACACGGATGAGGAACACAAGCAGCAAATTGCTTTCCCTTGCTTCACTTTATGATCGTGTGATACTGATGAGGCCTGGGATTTCAAGGTATTTTTCCTTCCCTTTTTCATTAAAAACAAGTGTAGATCTAGATTTCTGGACAGCAATGCATTTTTCTAAACTATTTATAAAATAAATAAAGCAACTATTTTTAAAGGGAATCTTTTTTTTTTAAAAGACCATCAGAAGCAACCTTGCCATCCCCTGCCCCCAGGATGTGCGTGTACAATGAAACGATTCACAAAGAGTCTTCACCTTCTCATAACACTTTATCAGTAATGGTATTTAGTAGCCCTTGCCAGTTCACCATTAAAAATGGATTATTTTATTGATCTAACACCTTGAGACAGCATTCTGCTGAAAACCTTCCTTGTTTTCTTTTTCTATCAGTTCTTTGGGCCTCACACATCCATGCACATTCAATTTCGTGGGCACTAACAAAGTAAAGAGGATTGACGCTTAGGATGAATTTTAAACACTGTAACGAGTTCAGTTTCAAGGGCTGAGGAGCTCTGTGAGAACAAAAATATTTGGGTTTTCTCCTCTCAAAGGAAAGGTTGCAGACAAGCTCAGCCTGTAAGATAGTTTGCTTCAAAGGAAGGGTTAACATCTTTCTGCACATCCAGCCATGAACTACACCAAAGAGCTCCTCACGGCATGAGATGGGAAGACATTTCACTTGATGTTGCTCAAATCCAACTTTTAAATTGCCCTTCAGAGGAATCTCCAGGCAGACAAGCCGACCTTCTGCAGGGAGATCAAAGAGAAATGGAATCACAGTGGCCAGGCCCTTTCATCTGGACGGACAACACCAGTGCTGGGTACCTGTTGCTCCTAAGGGGGTGAGATGTTGAGAGAATTACATATTAACCAAGCATGTCGGATACCTGGTGCATGCAGGAGGTAGATGGCGGCCAGCCAGACTTGAGAAGCACTATGATTAACCAGACAAAGAATACACTTGCAGACCCCTTTTTCACTCTCTCAACAGTTTCTACATGATGGCCTTTTAAAGGCCATGTGCAGATGCATGCACATGGGGAAGGGGCAGCTTCCTGACTTAGCATCTTTGTAAAAAGAACAAGTTGCTTGAAATATCTGTTCTAATAAACTGCATTTTCCTTTTCAACTTTCTGGATAATTTCACACTCACTCTGGGCAAGTCCAGGAAATATACCTCCACTTGGCTTACCATACCTTCCCTTTTAAGCCTCAAAGATAGGTCTCTCACTTGTGAACACCTGCATTATGATTTTGAGGGATTAGAACACATCCACTAGGGATTAAGTAGAGATTGTGAATATGCTTTATTTTTGATCAATGGTAGAAACAAATTCAGAATCAAATTCTTTTCCCTAAAGATGATCACTATGAAGGTACAGCCTTTATGAGGAAAGGGAAGGTGACATTACTCACACACGGTACCAGTAACCACCAAGTTTTCTCATTTTACACTGCTTACCCATTCCATCTTACAGTGGATTATGACCACATGCTTCCCCAAGAAAGGATGTGAATGAAAATTCAAATATACAAGGCTTATAACTAACAACAGTCTATAACACAAAATGTAGTATCAAGAAAAATATTTTATTTCACACACAATATACATACCACATCCTGAGTACACTACAAGTTTATTTTTGTAGAAAAAGTGCGCAAATTTCTGATGAAATGACACTTGTTCCCCCCAAAACTGATGCTCAAAGAGGTATTTCTATGGACTGAGCTCAGGAAATACTAGGGGTTTACAGTATACGTTTACTATAGAAGTAAATGGTCTATATAACCCCAAAGTAGTCACAGTATCTCAAGACAATATGTCTCAACTAGAAGAGAGAAATCTAATGTCCAAGATCACAGGCCCAGGAGGGTAAGAATGTGGTGTGTATCGTGCCTGTGGCCAGGGAGCAAGCAGTACCTGGGGAAAGGCAGACACATGTGTGCCTCCACGGGAGCAGTCTGCAACATTCCTGACTCACCGTTCCTCTGAGGGTGGCACTGTGGGAGGTGGCAGCCTTTCTGTCAGGGTAAGGAGCCAGGTGGAGTATCTTTGGGTTCCGGTTGTTTCAGTGACCATTTATGCTTCTTACAAGAAAAGATGACATTTCCTAAAGATGATAAACTCCTGGTTCCACCATCTTTTTTTTATTTTTTGGTACCGGAGATTGAACTTGGGTCCTTGTGCTTGCAAAGCAGGCCACCTAACTGCTGAGCTAAATCCCTGGCCCTACCACCTTTTCACCTTGTGAAAAACTGGAACAACCAGAAGAAAAGGGAGATGGAGATATAACCTTAAATTTGACTTTGAATAAAAATTTAAATTTCTTAAAATATTTTAATAGCTCAGGAAGTCTCAGCTTTTGTCCAGTCAAGATTTCTACAGGTTAGAGCTTGGTTCTCCCCTCAGAACTCACACTTCAATGTGCATTTCATCCTGACACCCAGCTACTTCTCCCTAACATTAGCTGTGGTAAGCATGGGTTTTTCCCACATAAGACCCACTCGTTTTGTCCTGGGACATTTTGCTAAGTGGCTCAGCTCAGAGGCTGGCTTCTAGAGAGGTGAGACCATCACCAGAATGCTCAAAAGGGTCCTTTAGGGTCCCATGCCACACGCAGGAGCAGGACCAGCCTGACAGAATAGCAATAATGGTCCCCACACGACAGCTTGACCAAGTGCTCAGAAATCCCTGCCACAAATCAGAACTACATGTTGTAACATGGGGAATCTTTATTTCTTGAGGTTATACTTGTGTGTTTTAAAAAATTCTTCCCAAAGTACTTGGTAAACTTACCAAGCTTTCTGTAAAAGTAACATACATTTAGTTAATCTCACAGAAGCAAATTCCATGAAGTTAGAGTTTGGATAAACAGAGTAGAGTGAAACATGAAGAGTAAGGCCATATTTCTACAAAAGCAGTTTACACAGAAAACACCCCAAAGCACCCCTGAACTGCTTTTTAGATGACATGGATACTGAAGTTTGTCATTAACAGGACTCAAATGTATTTATCACCACATAGAATTAAAATTAAGCCAGAAATATGAGAAGTCCAAAGTAGACTCATTATCATACTATCTCTAGTTAATAACTTCCAAAACAAATGCTAACTCTGACTATGAGAGGAAAATCAACACAAATACAATAAAGCAGTAATACAATTCACTTTTAGCTCCTTCTGAAAACATAACTCTTGGCCCCCAGTTATATTTGTGTTACAAAGTCTTTCTATATTTTCCTTTAGCTATGGGAATACAATAAAACACTTAGATGACATCCAAGTATCTATAAAATATATAACAGCAATAATGCTCAGTGGAAACATGGTAGATATTTATACAAGAGCAAAATACGAAGCATTGTAGAAAATGCTAACACAAGGACGTTCATTGTAAGAGGCCCGTTCCAATGAAATGATATGGTTACCAGGAAGCAAGACTTTTGCGAGGACTCTGAGTATACAGGTTTCTTCTTACACTCATGTGAAGTATCAAGGGCCAAGTGCTAAATGATCACATTTAAAAAAGGGGTTGCACCAGGAGCATACAAGGTTACTAAGATCATAAAATTGGGTGTGAGAAACAGAATTCTTCACTGCTCTATTTCTTAGAGGAGTGGGACAGAAAGAGAGGCATATGTTCAGTATTCTTTTTTTTTTTTTTTATTGAGTTTATTGGTACATTTAGGGATACAGTACAGTTACATTCATTGTTGGGATCATGTACCTTTACATGGCAAGTCTTGATTCTCATTTTTTTCCCCTTACCTCTGCCCTCCCTTCACCCCCTCCTCCCCTCCCCATCTACAAACACTTTATTTTCATCTTTTCATTCTCTCACATTTTTTTCTTTTCCCTTTTTGTTCTTCCCCTACGTATCACACCTTCCCTACATCTTTAGCTCCTTTCCTCCCATTTCTAAATGTCAGTAATCTTATTAGAATCTTATGCATTGTTGCAGAATATTCACACCAGGGAAACTATTCGGTATTTACACATGTGGGACTTATTTATTTCACTTTTTGTTAGACTGGTTCCAGAAATCCTGGTCTCTCCCTCGGGAGCACCAGCTTGGCTGAGCTTGTCACCATCTTCAATTAACAAAGTCACTTATGCAAGACTGATCCACCTGAGTAAAACAGTTACTGGTTACTTCAACCACTCCTTCACCCCCAACACATATATCTCAATAGGGGAGTCCTCCTTTTTGATTTCTATTCTCTTCTCTTCTAAATTACTCTAAAACTGAGTGAAAGCCATGTCCAACAGCCTTCCTTCTCCTCCTCCAGACTGAGGTGATAGCTTTGGGCAGTCCTGCTATTGAAGCCCACTGAAAGCCACTCTAACATCCTCTAACTCCAGGGATACTCTGGAGGTCACAGCCAGAGGCAGCTGGCATGGATCAAACTCTGATCCTTGGAGCTTGGAAAATCTGATCTGTTCTTTTTTTGGTTTGTTTTTTTGACCATGTGCTTTACCTGTGTGCCCAGCAGAAAAGCGTTCTCTGTAATCTGCTCACACAAGCTCCACAGTCAACAATTTATAAAACTATGTGGTTGTGTCTTTATTAGGTTAGTCGTTCTGAAAACAGTAATTATATGAATCTTAAAAAACTTCCATTACTTTACACAAAAAGTGGTCCCCATTCAAGTCAGGATCTGTCAGCTTTGTGAGGTCTGAAAATCAAAGCCAGCTAGCCCAAGGGGCATCTGGGAAGCTGGACTTGGGTTATCTTGTGTGGCTCCAGAAGTGTCTCATGTCATTATTGTGTACCCTAGGGCCAAGTGGCTGGCCGGGTTCTGAAGTAAACTAAATCCGGGTGGATAAGCATTCCAGAATTTGAAAACACATCCTGGCTTGCATATAACTCTCACACCAAAAAACTTCCACATCAGGAAGACATACACAAAAGGCTAGCACCCTACAGGCTTCACCAAGGCATCATCAGAGCTGAAAGTAGTGCTGAACAGCAAGAGTCACATTGTGCAGCACAAGTGGGGCCCACTCTAGCTTAGATTTGCATGTGGGGGAAGGAAAAAGTAGTAGGCTAAACAGCCAAGATGGCCTCCCACGGATGGCACTATGCAGTTCTCCACCTGCTCAGCTAAGGCAGCTGCCTGAAGGCAGAGGGACACAGGCTGAGCCATGATAGAGCCATGATGGCCAGGCTGGACCCAGGGTGAGGATACCAGATTTTGAAATGTATCCCTGCTCCACCCTTATCACCTGTGCTGCCCTAAGATTGAGGAAATCTTAAAAAGAACTACAGACTCTTTGTCAATACTGTTCATACACATACATGAGCGGTTTCTGGTAATGCTAACAAAAATCCTATAAAGTACCCACCACACCCTGTCCAAGAAGGGAGGTGAAGAAAAGGCATTCAGGTGAATGGGAACACATCAGCTAGAGCACAGAATATTCTCCGTTCTTCTGAGGCCACCCACCCCAACCCTAGCTCTGTCTTTCAAATTAGTTTGAGTCTGCTCTCAGAATGACAAACGTGGCGGCTCCTCTCTGTTCAGAACAGCTCAGAAGGCATGAGAGAGGGTGGGTACATAGGGACAGCAAGGCAGTGCAACTTCCACACCCAGTGGTGACCTTGCTCTGTGTATCTAGCACACAGTCTCCACTCTGTACCAAAGGTGACATGGTGAAACTTACTTGCATCAACATGAGCTAAAGGCACGCATGGGAACTGGCAGGCAAGAGCTATTCACCTGGGAAGACAATACACAAGACTGAAAGGCAAGTGATGGGTTAAAAATGACTGCAAACATCAAAAGGGGATTTGTAGAAAGGAGTGGAAATGACTGTGCAAAAGAAAATATGCAGGGCAGGGGATTTAGCTCAGAGGTTCAGTGGCCTGCCTTGCAAGCGCAAGGACCCGAGTTCAATCCCTGGTACCAAAAAAAAAAAAAAAAAGAAAGAAAGAAAGAAAGAAAATATGGTGAAAGTCTGGCACTTGACAACTTGACAATTTCTGAGAAACAACTAGCCCTGATTAATACTATAGAAAATATGGAGGATAAAATACATGCCCAACTACATGCACATACTCATCTGTACCCTATATCTCCTTGGTATTTTTAATTGCAAGGATCTCTTATCAAATGCTTTGAATTGTATCAAACATTTTTTGTTTGTTTTGTTTTACCTTGCTGAGATGATGACTATTTTTCCCTTTATTCTCTGAATATGAATTATACTGATATCATTTTGTGCCTGGAGGGCGAGGTATTAGGTATTTAACCTAGGGCCCTTGCACTGAGCTACATCCCCAGGCTCTTATTTTGAGACAGGGCTTGAACTTGGGAGCCTCCTGCCTCAGAGTCCCAGAGTGCTGGGATTACTACACTGATTACTATACTGATTTTTTTTTAAATTTTAAATTCAGCATAGTATTCTTGTGGTAAAACCCACTTGAAACATAAACATTTTTCTATTCCATGAAATTGATAACCCAATAATATATTAGGACTTTTGCTTCTTGCTCATGAGACATATTGTGTATGGATTTTATTTCTTCCATCCTTTCTAGATCTGGGGATCACAGTTATGCTGGTCTCAGAAGACAAGCGGGGAAGTGTTCTCTCTACAAGAGAGCTAACATAAGCCTTATAACTTCCTTCACTGTTTGAGAAAATTCACATACATATTTGAATTTTTCTTAAAGATTTTTAACTTTCAATTTCTTTGAATTCCATTGGTAAGATTGCAAAGAAAATTCTCATTTTATTTAAATGGTCAGATTCTTCAGCATAAAGTTTTAAATAACATCACCTTAACATGCTTGAATAGTTGAAGAATCTGGAGGTGTTCACTTTTTCCCTTTTATTTATAATGTGTTATTTGGTTTTTCATCCTCTCCCTGCAAAGTTGACAGTCTGGCTAGGAATTTTTGAAATTTTTACAAATCTTTCTAAACATACAACTTCTGGCTATCTTCAATATGCTATTTTCTGTTTCACTGATATTTATTTTTTCCAGTATAGGGATCAAACCCAGGTACTCTAGTGCTGATCTACATCTTTCCAGACCTTTGCAGTTTTTATTTTTGAGGCAGGGTCTCCCTAAATTGCCTGGGTAGGATGTGAATTTGTGATCCTCCTGCCTCAACCTTCCTCAGTGATGAGGTTACACATACGTATCAGGGTACCTGGTGATGCTTGATCTCATTCTTGTCATCCTCTTCTTTCTACCTTCTTCACAGTCTGTTTTGTCAAAGTGCTCACACAGCTATGCCAATCATCTTACAGTGCTTGCTGAAGATACCTTTGGCACGGCAGTCAGGTTATGCCTCTTTATTCTGTGGCCTGACACCATGTTCTCAAAATGTGCCATCTCTGACTCAATCCAAGGCTTTATTTAGTCCACTGACTTTTAAAAAAAATTATTAATTTTATTGGTACATTTAAGGTATACAATGTAGTGACATACATCATAGGAAGTTTGCACCTTTACATAATCCATCTTGGTTCTTATGAATTCCGCATTCCTCTGTCCTCCTTTCAAACCCTCCGCCCCTCCCTATCTACAAAAACTTTGTTTCAATTTTTTCTTTTTCTCATGAAGTAATCACTGAAATGGCTGGGTGAAGTGACCCATCTTGCTATTTATGTTCTACTTATGTTCTAACTTCCTCATTTATTATTTGTCCTTTTGTTTTCCCCTTTCTGATCTTCTTTTGGATGAATCAAGCATGTTCATTATTTCAATTAAGCCCTCTACTGTGGTTTTTCTTTTCCTTTCTGAAAGGCCCTAGCATCAAACCCAAGGCCTCAGGCATGCCTCAGTAAGTACGCTGCCACTGAGCTACACCTCTGCCTTCCCCTATGGGCTCTGTGGCTATATGCTTTTTTTCTTGTATTTGTAGATGAGGAATACAAAGATTGTAATCTAAACCCCTAATTTATTGCTATCTTAAATAAAGTAAATATGTAGTATTTTACAACGTAAGAAGCTTACATCAGTTAATTTCTTATCGCCTTTGGCACTCCATCCTTTCTCACCCTACTTTATTTTGCTATAGGCTAACGTCTAGGTGGCCAGAGACACTCAGCTGGGAGTTCTGTAGACAAACACAGTTAACACATCCAGTTTGCTCTTCTTTAATAGGCCCCACTCTGACTTGTACTCTGGTATGGAAATTCCTTTGAGGAGAAGGACACTTTCACAGAACTGCCTGGAATCTGCCTTAAAAGAGATTCCAACACCCTTGGACACAGCTCCCTATCTCGGTCCGTTTTAAAGTTATTAGTAGGTATCAGCACAAGACATCCCAGTCCATAAAAATACTCCACGTGGGGTGAAGGTATAAGCTGGGAAGAGGTTTCTGAGGAATCAGAGAGTACACGACTCATAAAGGTGGCCAGGCCTTAGAAGTTCAGAAATTGATGGGGAGTGGTGAAGATGAAGCAGGGAAGAAAGTAGCAGAGCCAGCCGCAGCAGGATGTACCCAGGTACCTCAGAAGGAGCACATAGTCTCACCGAGGCAGGGATAGCAGAACAACATGCATTAGAGTCCTTTCTTGGGGAGGAGAGTGTAAGGACCACCCTATTCCCTCGTATGTAAATACATACATCTTTTTAAAAGGTGATACACTAGAAACGCCAAGAAAGCAAGACAAGCTAAATTGACACTACAGTGCTCCCAGGCACAAACACAATTTACCTCCTAATCCTAGAGGGCAGCTAGTCCTGTGGACTTGCAACTGGCCACACCTTCCTCCATATTCCAGCAGCTGACAAGATGAGCCAGAAGTCTTATCTCTGTTCTTCCCCTTGGTCTCGTCGCTACCTTGGTATCACACTGAGCTGTTGCTAAACATGACCTAGGAGCCACCATGTGTGACGTGCTCCTGTGGTACATGTCTGTTAATAGGTGTAATATTACGTGTCTGTCCTCTCTTCATAGCAAGACTGCGTACTACTGCGGGGCAGAGGCTCATTAGAAACACCTCATATCTGCAGAGCACTGATCAGTTATGCATGCCGCATTGCAAACATCATCCCCTAATGAACAGATATGGAATGACTGATACCAGGTGAAGACGAGAACACAGGGCTGCTGGCTTTGCCTCTGCCAGAGTCCCACATAAAGGAGCAGGGGTCAATAACAGAATCCAGGGGAGCAGGGGCTTCAGTCACAGTGCTGCAAACAGCCTGGGCCAGGTCTACCTGTCAACAAAACGGACTCCATGCACTTTCATAAGTCACTCAGCATTCCCAGGGCTTCTTCAACATCATGCGCTCAAATTCTCCAACTTAACAGTTCGAGGACTTAAGAGAAAATGAGCCTATTATTGAAGGTCAGCATTATGTTCAATTATAATACTATATTTCAAATGACACTGTATATAATTTTATTTGCATTTAATATAGAATTCCTTCACTAGTAATAGTGAAGCACAAAGAAAAAGGTGGCCTTGTAATGTTTGCTTTTGGACATTAAAAAATGTCCAGTTATCATTCTGCTGTGTACATGTAAACATTCATCTCACCTATGTCAAATCACATTGAATTCAACCAAGAAGGAAACGTTACATTTGAAATTTGTACCATGCAGTACTGTGTAAACTGGAAAGCGTTAGTTTCCACTGATTATTTCATTGATAACTTACAACACCATAATTTCAAGGAAACCATTCTAGATTTCAAAACTGAGACAAACACATGTGATCTGAGAATTACTTCGGGAGCTTTCAAAGTAGAACCATATCTCTGCTAAATGCCAAAACATGGCAAAAACTGGTACAAAGAGGAGAAAATCTATCTCTGCAGGGAGCTCAGAGTATAGGGGAAAGATAAGGAATTACCCCGCTCAGATGATACCAATCAATGTCCATCTTTGAAACCTCGAAGAGCAAAATTAACAAACAAACTAGAAAACTTTTATCATTTTCTGTTGTGAAACACTGTCCACTGGAGAGGATGAAAAAGGGAATTAAGTAAGTCTGTGCTATAAACCACTGCTCCTAATCAAAGGCTGTAAAACAAGCAAGCCATCTCTTTAAAGAGATAATGAATAAATACAAAGGCTCATAAAAAGAATCATCTCCACATTACATTTTATCTTAATAGATTACAAACTCTAAGAGAGAAATAGCTTTACACACACACACACACACACACACACACACACACACACCAACACAAGGCAACTCACAAAATTTACAGTGAATCAAAATTTTCTAATTGAAATTAAGAACCAGTGTACAGATTTTTTTAAATGTCTGAAACTAATTTTGAAAAGCAAATTAGAAAAAAAATGAGGTGAAAATATGGGACAACACTTTGACCAACAGTGCTGTAAATGCACCAAAATATATTTTATGTATAACTCTGCCAGCCAGAGTCTCACATTTTCAAAGAGATTCCAAATTCAATCACTTCTTACTTGTACCAAGACAGCATCACTTCTACACATAGGGCCATTTCAACAGCCTCTAACTGACTCACTCACCTGTTCCCAGGCCTTCCTGTCCATGCTCCATCACTGCCTGCAAAGTGGCCATCTATCTGATTAAGTTAATACCCTCTTTGGCCTTCCAACAGATTTAGAATATCCAGTGGGTAAATAAAAAAGCAGATTTTCTCACTTTCAATTTTATTCTAACCATTTAGGGAAGGGTGATACTGGGGATTAAAACAGATCCTCACACTGAGCCACATTCCCAGTCCTTTTAAATTATTTACTTTTTTTAGACAAAATCTCAGATGCCACAGCTGGCTTTAATGTTGCAATCCTCCTGCCTCAGCCTCCTCAGTGGCTGGGGCTAAACGATTTTTTCCAAACAACTGGTTATTTAAAGTAAGAACAACAATAATATATTTTGAAGTTTAAAACATGCAAAAATAAAAATCCATGACAACCAGCGAGCAAAGGACAGTGAAGGACATATGGAAAGTTATGGTTGCAAAATTCCTATATTATATGTGAAGTTACAGAATAACATTTCAAAATGGTCTGTGAGAAGTTAAGGGGAATACAGGAAACCCCATAGCCACACTGCCCAATGTAGTGGCAGCTACACTCACAAGTGGATATTTATAATTACATTAATTTAAAATTTCTGACTTGCAGTAGCCATAGGGCAAATGCTGAAGAGCCACATGCAGCCAATGACCGTCATACTAGCAAAGATATGGCACAGATACGGCACATCTCATCCCTGCTGGGATTCCTCATGGACAGTGCTGGCTTGGCCTTGCTACCTACAAAGAATTTAGGTTTAATAAGGCAGTAGTAGTGATTAAGTGGAATCACAAAATGAACTCAATTCAAAAGGAACCAGGAAAACAGGAGAAAGGGAACCGACAGTAAAAGACACAAACGGAAAGTAATCAACAAGGTGGTATACAAAACCCACACATACGGATTAATCCACTAAATCTGATGTTTCAAATAAAATGCAGAGACTCGCATAGTAGATAATTATATCACAGTTACAAGAAACACGTTTGAAAAAAATAAATAGGTTAAAAGAAAAGAACAAACAATACAGAGGCAAATCATAAACAATCTGGCAATATTAATATAAAAGTTAACTTCAGAATATATGGCCATAAGACAAATGATCAGGGACAAAGAGGACATTTCATAATATTAAGAAGCCGACTCATCAAAAGAACTGAACAATCCTAAGTGATCATGCACCACATTACAAAAAATCTTCAACATACATGAGGCAAAGACTGATAGAACTAAACAGAGAAGACCCATCTGTAATTTCAGTTAGAGATTTCAATACTGTCTCAGTAATAGGACAGGGATACAGAAGGTCAGAGAAGATGTGGAAAACCTATTCAACAGACTCTGCTGGCAGGACCCAGTGGGCAGTGTAGAAGAAGACTGCCCTGAACTAAGAGGTGCTCTGCAAATGCACATGGAGAATCTGCCAATACAGATCACGCTCAGAAGTTGAACAACACATATCTAAAGAATTCATACATTTCTAAGGAATTGATAGGCCAAAGAAGGAATCATGATGGAAATTAAGATATCTAAATTATTTCAAAGTGAATAACAACAAACTCAGTATTTGTGGAATGTAGGCAAAGCAAAGTTTAGAGGGCCACTTATAGCTTGAAGACTTAATATTTCCAAGAAAAGTTCAAAATCAATGATCAAAGTTTCTACTCTAGAAAGATAGGAAGTGAGTAATCTATAAAAAACAAGAAACATAAATCATCACAATATAAAACTGAAAGAGGAGGAAAAACTCAATAAAAGCAAAGACACGGTAAAGACTGATAACAGTGACACACCTCTAACTGGATCGATTTGGATGGAAAAAGGATGCATTTGCATGGTGAGCATGGCCTGCATCACTGAGCTCCTCAGCACAACAGCAGGAAGGCAGCAGGGGTGTGGGAGATAAGTAAGGAGTGGGGATCTCTGTGTCACTCTCTCCTCCCTATGCTCTCACTTGCCAGGCTGAAATGCCAGCCCTGTCTGTCCTCTTCACATCCCACTGTAGGAACACATCCGGCCCCATCAAAGAAATTTCTACGTGTGTGAGCGAAAGATTAGGTCCAGCTAGCGCTTATTGGCAAAGCAAAGATGCCCCTTCAACACCCAACAGTAGAAGACTCTCACCTCCCAGGTCTAAAAGTCATCTCAGAGGCTTGTTCTTCCCTGGCTGTGAAGGTGGGCCTCTTTGTAGGTGGGCCTTTTTATACCTGCACTTTCAGTCTTCTGTCTCCACTATCTTTCTAGTGAGCCTTCCTCACAAAAAGGATCCTATCTCTGAGCTGAGCCATTTTTCCTTACAGGGAACAGCCAGGTAGCTGTGTCAGAGCCAGCAGCCCTGCAGAGGTGCATCCCCCATGCCCATCATCCCAGCAATGTCTTCTGAGATGCTCTCATGGAACCCAATGCCAACCCAACAGCTCAACATGCAACAGCAAAGCACGCCCAAAACACACTCCTGCCTGCACTGGGGTTGAGAAAACTCCTCATAGGTAAAAAGTATTCTAGAAAACACCAGAGAATGCTACACTGCCATCAAATAAGATTTCCTAAGGAAAGGAATCGGCAATGGATACTTTCTCACACTGGAGATTTTCGTCCTCCACTCCTTGGATGATTTAGAATAATACTTACACAAAGTTCATCTAACAGTTTAGAGATCCAAATAAAATCCCCATCCTGGTCCCCACCCAAGAAGAGAGTATATAAAAAAAGAATAAAGCCATAGTCTTACACCTCTTGTGCTTTATTGAAACCTGCATGGTGCAGGGCAAGCTGGTGCCCATACCAGGACGGGCATGCTGAGTGCAGGGGCAGCAGTGAGTACTCCTAACTGACAATGTTTCTCTTTTTATAACTAAAATCAAAACAAACCTCATTTCTAGGAATTTGGAACAACTGGGAAATGACTTTCACTTAAAATCACAGCTTCCAACATAGGCATTTTACTCTGTATGATACAGAATGTTGCTTATATTAAAAGCCAAGAAACACATAACCATTTTCTGCCTCTTCCTCATTTCACACACACACAAAAAAGCTAACAAATTCCTACTCAACTGAAAGCATAAAAAAATAAAGATCACTTCAAAAGTTAGGTTTAAGAAAGAGGAGGGAAAAAAAACACAATGAAAGCTGGGAATGTAAATACAGTACTGGAGAATATGCAAAAATGCCCTGGAACGCTTTCCTAACCACACATTTAAGCAACAGCAGCCTCCGGCGCGGCCTGAAATGAACAACAGTCTGAAGCCTGGTGTCAATTTAAATGCATTGAACACCAGAAAAATGCCCCCAACCAAGGCTTCAAACTTGTACAGCACATTTCCACTCAACCCAACGAGATTGCCTGTCACAGCTGACATGGCTCGTCAAAAGTTATCCTTCACTGCTCATGGGCAACATCGAGGGTCAAAAGACCAAGTACAATGGTCCAGCCCATCCCCATTTTATTCCTTCAGAGCAGCAGATATTGAACTCTAAAATGACAAGACAGAGCAGGTTGAAACGGCTGCCAAAGTAGCGGAAGCTGTCCAAGGCTGCTGATCTGAAGGAGAAAAACTAGCCGATGTGCGTGTGTCAGGGTTGAGGATCATACTCTGACAATCTCACACAAAGACGCTGTGGCCAGCAAGGGGACATCGTGGGGACCTCAGGTTCTTGCAGCACAATATGCTTGCATGCTTGGAAACCTTACAGATGATCACTAGCACACACCAGGCTGTGTGTTCTATACCATACCTGATGAACAGAAGTGGAGCAGAGACTGGCTCTTCTCTTAGAAAATATTCTTGTTTTTTTTTTTTTTTGTACCAGGGATTGA
>NW_022900920.1:9339783-9343983 GCF_012274545.1 Fukomys damarensis
GTACCAGGGATTGAACTCGGGTCATTGCACTTGCAAGGCAGGCCACTGAACCCCTGAGCTGAATCCCTGGCCCAAAAATATTCTTTTAAAATCCCACATTATTCAGCCTGAAGAAGGAAGGGAATTCTGACAAAAGCTACAATATGAATGAATCTTAGGACATCATGCTCAGTGAAATAAGCCAGACACAAAAGACAAATACTCTCCAAGTCCACTTAGCTGAGGTTTCTAGACTAGAAAAATTTATAGACAGGAAGTAGAGTGGTTACTGACAGCAACTGGGAAGGCAAGAATGGGGAGTTGGTGTTTCAGTTTGAGATGAAACATTCTCAAGGTGGATAGCAGTAATGGCTGGAGAACAATATGAACTTTCTGAATGCCAGTGAACTGCCAACTTAAGTGGTTACAATATTTTTCAAAATAACCAAGTGTTCAGCATGAATTAGTAAGGTAGGAGCACTGATCAGGTGTTGCAGCCATGTTCCCCTGTGCACAAAAGGCATCCAGACTTCTAGGAGGAGGTAACAATCAGCCAAGAATGGAGCTCTGCATATGAAGATCCCCTGATGCTGATTGATATTGGCAAGGAGCTAGCAGAGTCTCAGGACAAAGCCACCCAGAACACCAGGCTCCTCCAAAGACTGTGCATGCATGTGTGCATGTACCTGTGTGTGCATATGTGCACACATGTATGTGTATGTGAGAGAGAGAATTTAAATGTCAAATACTTCAGACTTTTTTATTAGAACACACACTGATATTTTATGAAGTTAGAAAACACACAGACAATGGTATTTCCCCAACAGGGCATATTCTGAGTTTGGCCCAACTACCTGAAGACTCCAGGGGTCAGCAACTTTCACAGTGACAGGGACCTCGAGGACCAATCAGATGCAGGTTTGCTCCTACCCTTGACAAAACAGCCTAGAAATACGAGGACAGGCAAGGTCCAGATGGGAGTGTACCTGCCAAGTGTCAGGGAAAATGTGGAATGTTCAAATGCCTGGCAGAGTGGGGACAATATGCCTCCATGGTTTTGTTTTTTGTTTTAATCATAAGATGGAAAGGAGCATTTGTATCTGTCTGATTTCTTCAATTACTTCTTTGTGGTTTATTCTGCCTAACAGTACTCAGGGACCAGTGCTTACCTGTTGGATCCAAAATATTTAAAAAGGCTCTATTTCTGCCTGAACCCAGAATGGATCCTGTGGCTCTTCCACCTTCAATCTGATATTCTAAAATGGCCTATAGCATGTGTTCCCTAGTCTAGAGTGAATAGAGATTAAAAAACACATATTAATTGTGTTTGACAGGCCAGCCCTCTATGGTCTTCCATTATCCGAACAATGGACGAACCAACGTTAAAGCATCTCACAACAACTTTGGCCAGATCATGTGGGACACAGCTTGTGAATTCTCAGCAGCTTAATGCTGAGCTGAAGATCTCTTTGTACAAGATGACACATTTGGTTTCCCTTCTGGATCATATGTAACATCGTTCCACAATAGTGAGATTGCAAATCACATCCTACTAATGCCCAAGCCTATTGTTAACTTGCTGTGTGACTTTTCATGTAATTATCAGCATTCTTGGGCCTGTATTTCCTCAAGTATAAAACATTTTGATTCAATACATAAAAACTGTAGGTGCTTGCCAGACCCTTTGTGAGGGCTTGTGCTTCAAGCCCCAGCTCTCTGGACATGTTCATCTCTGCTGTTTTCATGGAATAAGCATCTCAGCCAAGGTTGTGGCCCTCCTTGGGGCAGCTGGGGCCAAGGTATGGTTGACATGGGGATAGTAGGCCTACATCATTGGCCTCAATTTTGGAGGATGCTAAAGGCCACTCCAGTTGCAGAGCTCCCCCCAGGAATAGTTAAAACTTCAATTTTAATCGGGTCACAACGTCAGCCTCTACTTCTGCCCAATTGTGTTGTGCTTACCTGCTTACAGAGAGAGAACAGCATAAGAGGACTCCCCAGAAGTCACTGGCATGCAACTGTCCATCACAGCCTACTTCCAAGAATTTAGGCAAGCTCATTACTTGTACAATTTGATGCATTCAGTCACTTTGTGTACCAGGTAAAAAAATGTACCTAAAGGCTGATAGAAAGTGCAACATAGCAGCAGAATTATGCTTAAATACTACCTATCACCTTGTAGGCTGGAATTTTCACATTTATTCATTTATTAACTCAACAAATGTTTTCCAAGAATCTACTTTTTGTCAGATACTGTTCTTGGCTCTATGGATACAGTGAGTTGAAGAAAGGTTCTGTCCTGGTGGCAGCTGCATTCCAGCAGGGATACAGTCAAACAAATTGGTATGTTGTATGCTAGTTTAGGACTCCACAATTTTTTCCTACTGGACCAGGGACTGTATATATCTGAGATGTGTGGATCAGACTGTCTTATAGCAACTATCCAGTTCTGACCTCCACATGAAAAGCAGCCTTATGTAATCAAATGTTCATGGCTGTGTTCCAATAAAACTGCATTTTCAATAACAGTGGGCAGCCTGAGAGCCACAGCTGGTCACCCGTGTTCTAGATAGCAAAAAGCAGAGTAGGAAAAACAACCAGGAAAGTTATGATAAGGACTAGCAAACACTGGACCAGAGAACTAAAGAAAATGAAGGGCTAGCCATGTGGATGTTTGAGGTGAAGTACTCCAGGCACAGAAACAGTACATGTCAAGTGCGCTCTGTTCCAGGGACATCCAGAAGGGCAGCAGAGCAGGAGCACAGCAGTTCAGGAAATGAGAGGAGGTGAGAACAGAGGAAAAGTTGAAGGTTGACCAGCAGGCCACAGAGGCCAAAAGCTTTTTATCTTCAGGCCTTTGGCTTCAACACAATGATAGTGACTGTTTACAAAGATTAAAGGGGCAACTGTTTCAAAGATTACAGTGTCTTCAATAATCACTACTTTGTTTGTTTTTGTTTTTGTTACTCGGATCGAACATCACTACTTTCTAATGTCAAATATTTTCAAATATTCCAAGTCTTCGCAACATCCTAATTTACATACAGAATGCAGACTCACCCTAACTGGGATATTTAAGTAGAGAAGTACATACTCCAAAATAACACAAACAGCTGTGTACTGTGTACTGAATCACTTTGATGTAGATACTGAGTATTTGCCTGTAGCTTTGAATTTGACTCTTTAGCTTCAACAGCAAACTCCAAACCAAACACAAGTGGCCTGGAATCTCAGTGCCTCTGCTCTTTCATCCTGGCTCCTGCTGCCAAGCTCCAGGTCTGTTTCTGAAGGCCTTGCTCAGATACTGCCTGTGTTCCTATTTGCTCTGCCCTACAGCCCTCTCCCCAGTGAATGTGTTAGGGCCCCTCTCCATGCACCTGTGCCATTTTTGTGCCTCTCTCAGCACAAAAAAAGCATTTCCATGAGTTTCCTGTTCTGGCTCACATTGTATTTATCATGTCGCTGAACTGACTGAAGCATCAGCTGAAAGCCCTAACATCTCCTGAACACCTCGGAGACTCCACCCACACAGGTGTGGTCATTTTGCTAAGATATAAATTATCTGCCTCAAGATGGGCTAAGCAGCACCATGCTCAGTGTTTCGCATGGGGTGATAACACATGCCACTGCCATTCACCCTTGATGAGGAATCTGGATGGTGGAAAAGGGAGTGGGCAATAAGAGGTGTGGATAATCTCCCCTGAACCACAGGCCTTATCTGCCTCTGAGAATCATCTCCCACTCGAGTTGTCCCTGTGGTCCCAGGCATAGCCCTATCCTAGAGTCACCTGCTCATTGCTCTTTGGCCTAGATCTGGGACACAGAGTGGAGAGAGGACCTGGCTCCTTGCAGCCACCAGCAGATGACAGAGAGCAGCACCCCCACAGCGACGCTGTGTGTTGATTCAGCATGCTGTATTTCACTTAATCAACTGCTACATCTCATTCTAAACAGACAGCAAAGGAGAAAAATCCCTGGAATCCACATCTAGCATGGGAAATAAAAGTAAAAGGTTACAGAGAACAGTCTTCGCAAATGGATTCAAAATAGGTCTTATCTTCCTGGCTTTGAAAAGTTCTCAATCTCGATTCTCTACCTCACCACTTAAAAAAATAAATAAATAAATAAAAACTGAAAAAAAGCTAAGATAATTACTGCATTTAAAAATGTTTTTATGGGATAGCATAAAGAAATAGGCAAGGAGGGTCTGCGATCACCCGG
>NW_022900920.1:9349324-9382855 GCF_012274545.1 Fukomys damarensis
AAAAAAAAAAAAAAAAAAAAGAAATAGGCAAGGAGGTAAAGGGATAGACTATTAAATAGAAAAACTAAATTAGAGTGCATATAATTATATAGAAAGAGATTATGCCTTATTTTAATATAAATAAAACTTTTTAAGCATAAGATAAAAAGCCATGGCTCAATAAACCAGTTTTCCAACAGAATACATTCAATTCAAATGAATCTCATAATTTCAAAACAATGTTATTTGCTTTGAGAAGTCTTATTATTTATACATTTACAATGTATGAGAGTAAAAAGGCTCAGTACATCTTGTAATGAGAAATCTGGCCTCACCAATGCAGCCACTGAACTAACTTGGAATTTTCCCCCTTCTACCTTCCATTACAATCTAACTCTATGACTAACTTCAGCAGGCCCCTCTGTGTAGAGACTATTCCACACTCTGCTCCGGGCTAAACATTCTTCTGTGTATATACTAGTAAATTCAACAGCCTCTTTAACATCTGAGAACGAATTACTGACAAGTCATTTTTTCGCTCCATATTGCAAGTCAACGTGGCAACCCTGTTTTTTTTCTATTATAAACATGTACTATACCCCAGCTCCAAGTCGTTTTGGATGCTGATACAAGATTCATAATGGCTGTCAGAATCTGCAATTTTCCCTTTTGTTTTATGAGGTCAGGCAATATTACATGCACTGATATATTCCATTTTCCCAGCTGAAAACCTTCTCATTTGAGCCCGACAGGTTGAGGGAGTCATGATTTTGCAACCTCGCATGTGAAACACGGTATGAGGGGGCAGGTGGCTAACCCCACATTCTCCTCTTGCTCTTGTCCACTGGCAACAGTAAATTAAACTGTCAAAAATGGAATTGTCCTGTCATCAACAAAGCTATAGCTTCACAAGTATTGCAACATCAGATATATTTCTAATTCTGCATTTCCCTGCACCTGTAATTTCATCAGAAATTCGCACTGGACCATGGTGAGAAGCTGTCCAAGGGACACTGGCATTGTGAATTCCTTTAGAGGTTTGACATGGCATTTCAAAGACAGAAATTAATGAACAATTCCAGCAATTTGTAATATATATAAAAAAGGTGTTCAGTGTGAGGTCTTGACCTTCAGCAGGACCCTTTAAAAGGGCAGAAATGCTAACGTGCACATGACATGCTACAGAGCCCAGTGAAAAGAAATTATACACAAGTTACTCTGCAAACAAACAAAGCAAAATACAAACACCCTGGCAACAGACAACCCAGCTAAAATTATTTAATGGTCAGAAAGTCAAATAGCCCAGACAGCTATTAAAAATGTTTAGGATCGGGGATACAAAAATCACCTCTTTTTTAGATGATATTTATGTAGAAAAGAACTTCTACAAAGGCACTCAAATTGAAATGTTATTACATAAGTAAAATGTTAAAGTGTTTTACACAATCCATTTAATTGTAGACATCATCAAAAACAATTCTGATTTCTTCTAGGTAATTCTTCTTTAGGTATTCCTTCGAGAATAAAAAAAGCTCCTTCCTTCTTAGGATTTAAATGTGGTTCAAATCCTTCTTTCAAGTCAACTTATCTTTACCATTTCCGCCTTCATGGATTACATTTGCAATGAGTTGCCACCTCATGGATTGGGCAGAAGTCAGGGCTCCCTCTGCCTGCTCTGCACTACCCCCAACAGACAGACATGGAATGTTTGTATTAAGTAAGCATAGGTCAGAACCACTGAGTTGTCCCATAAACTTGCAAAGATAAAAGGGGGTCTTTCTGACTCTTTTAAAAACAATATAAAGTCATGAGTCGTTGTTATTAATTAAATATTGCAATCAAATATTGTTATATATTATCCCTACAAAAATTCATTGCTTATCAATCATTCTGCTTAAGACAGAAAGTTAAATTGAGATGAGGAATCATTTCACAGCTTAATACAGTCAAAGTGACTCAATATTCCTTTATTAATTCTCATTTAATATCACTTTAAATTGCTGCCATTATTATCCTACTGTAGACGAAAGATTCTGTGTAATTAGTCTGTATTAAGCTCTTTTTATTTATAAGGAGCCAAATAAACAAACCCACTTTAATTACCTGGGCTCCACAATATTGATCTGAGCATCAAAATTTAATATGACTTTATTTCAAATTTCCATATGACTAGTATTTAAATTTGTTCCAGCAATAACAATTTTGCAGGCACAAATGACTTTTCATTCAAAGTATGTAAATTACTGCTAGCGCCAGGCACGAGGCTCTCTGTGCCCACAGCATGTTTACGGAGACCTCAGGGGCCTCGCTGCTGCACGCTTTGCTCCCTAATACGGCAGGAAAAGCCACCAATTACCAAAAGAGACAAAAGTCAACGAAGACAGGGAGTCTTCTCCCTCCCAAACCGTGTTCTCTCCCACTTCAGTACATGGTGTTAACGACATACAAATTTTGAGGTCATTAAGTATAAACAGGAACGGAAAGCCAGGCAGGCAGGAAGGCAGGATGTGCTCACGTCAGCATTTCAAGTACCCTCCTAATCCCACAATGCAAGTTTCAGCATTATTGTCTCAATTTAACTTGCATTAGTACCTAGCACCTTGATTACACTGTTGGGTGGTAATCTTCGCCTGCACATGCCATCATTACTTATGTCAAGCCTCTTGAGTTGTTATGAATACTATGTTGTTTTACGAGAGAGAGGAAATTAGTGCCAGTCCCCTAGAGTTTTGGGTGCTTAACACAGAAGCACTGTGCGGCCCTTGCAAATCCCACAACAAATCCTTGTTTAGTGCCACATGGAGATAAGGACTTTGCAGCAACATTGGAGCATAAATAACTCATGTCCCTCTTTATTTGTAAATGTCAAAAAAAATCACCGTTCTTTAATGTTGCTTTTCATACAAACACAGCAGAATGAGTCCTGCTAGTCATGTACACACACACATACCAGTTGAGTAAGACATTCTGAATTAGACCACAGGACCATGGTAAGACACAAAGCAAAGAAATGTCTACAACATGTGTTTGAAGATTACTGTAAAATGCTGTTTTGGATGTATTTTTAATAAAAATGAACTTATCAAATCCAGGGGAAACATGCAGTAGTAACATGAGCCTTTCCTCAGGAGTACAATAAAGTGGAAAAAATGTTGCCGCACATGTATTGCATTTTCAATGTTTTTTTAAATATGATCCACTATATTGTTGAAAAGAATTATTTTCTGGTATTGTAGGGATCTTTGCATTGTCTGTTTATTCTGTTTACACAGCAAATGAAGCCTACAATATGAATAGGTGAACTCCCTAGAGAGAAAACGAAATTCAGAAATGATGTACAGATGGGGACAGGGGCCCATGAAAACAGAATATAAATTAATGTGCCCTCAACAGTCACATCTGGAATGGAACAGGCCAAATAAATAATTTTGACATTAAAAGAAATTAAAAACCATGCACTGCAAATAGTAGAATAAGTTTTTTTAAAAAAATATTATTAGTTTACAATACATTTGAAATGGCATTTAAAATAAAATAATCAATAGATACAGGCCAAAATGGAGCCTAGGAGTGTTTTCTTCCTTTTATTTCTTTCAAGAACTAGTAAAAACCCATTTAAAATATCACTCCCACAGAAGTCTCCATGTCTTTCCTTTTTTCTATTTTTGACCTTGCTTAGAAACAAATTTTATGAAAGTTTTGCATCTTCAATTGTTCATGGTTAACCGAGTAAAAGAATCTCAACAGGCAGGCAAGTAACTGCTTTCTACACAGTGGTGAAGCAGGGGGCCAAGTTTAAGGGTTCCATAACAAAATTGTGAAACCATTCACTTCTCTTTTGACCTTTGCCATCTTTATTAGTGCAGCTTGAAGCAGACTAAACAAAAAAAAGCAGATGAAGTCTTTGGCAGCATCTTTCCAGATTAGACCATAAGGTCTATTGGAGGCATCATTATGAAAATGATAAAGGACTAGAGGTTGTAGCCTGAAAATAAAAAAAAAAAAAAAGGATGATGGACTCAGGATGCAGGCAGTGCCTGCTGGGGGCACCCATCTTCCCCTGGTGCTTCTATGTAGCCCCAGCCAGGAAGGACAGAAACCTAGGGGCTGCTCTGTGCAAGAACCACACTGAGAAAGTGGGAGCCTCAGTGTGTCCACAAATGAAGTCAATGTTGAAAAACAGTTTCTGACAGCGCTATAAAACTTGCATGAAGTGACCAAGTAGGTGCTCCTGGGCCTGCAGACTGACCACAAGTTGCACACCTAAGGAAGCACACATTAGCTACTGCTGAATTCTATAAGTGAAGTCCTCAGCAGCCAAGGCAAATTCAATGCCACCAAGGTTTCACCGTCCACTGCATATGTAAAGATTTTTTTCAGAAGGTAAAATATTTTTCTGAGTGTAACAACAGGCATGACTTATTTCAGAATTAAGTGCTAGGCTCTCTGGTGCTTGGGGAAATGTAAACTACAATTTTTACTCCAAATCCACAATCCACTTCACTAGCTTGTGCTCTCCAAAGGCCCTGAGCAGCCCCTTAAGATGATGAGCATCGTAGAGAGTGCTTTGGTAAATCATGCAAACAAGGAGGAGGAAGGAGACAAAGCCATTTCTCTCCCCATTTCATAAAATCAGTAAATTGATTTATAAACTGCTTTGGGTAGAAAATAAATACCAAGCTACAAATGTATAGCACTGACTTTTAAGCATGCGACCTCAGTGCTCATGGACACATCAGATCAGACAGAGGGCACAGGCACCCCCACCTCACCAACCCTCAGCTGCTCACATGTTAACAATGATAAGGAAGCCATCGGTGCAGAGCAGTTATCTTTAATCTGGTGTCTGAACTGCACCTCTGCAAACTACAGAATAATCTCAGTTTCAAATTACATAAAAATAATTGATGATTTCAATACAGCACTTAAATAAAAGAAAGTTTTATGCTTCACAGTGTAAGTGCTGGTATTTTTTGTACCCGACAAGCTGCCCATACAAGAAGCAGTGTGCCTAATATTCTTGCCAACAAAGGCATTTGAAATTAGCAATTGCTTTTAGAAACTTTAATTACAATTTAAAAATGCTATTTCTGCTCTATAATAGATTCCAATTGTTTCAGTATTATCTGGCTTGCAAATAAAATCTACAGTAGATGACAATATTCCCAGGATTAATCACTCTTGAAATTCTAATATGCTCTTGAAATACCAAATAAAAAAGACAGCAATGTTGTTGATGTACTGAAAGCTTCTTGCTTTTTGCAGTTTGCTATTATTATGCATATCCAGGTAGAAAGTTAATTAACCCAAAGCTTAAGCTAATTATGATAGCAGAATGCTATCAACCCAACGCGCTCAGTCAGACAGCTGTCCGGAATTTCATTTGCTAATCATTTGTCTTTTGGCTGAGCATATGGTACATTTTCATGCTATCAGAGGAACAACAAACAGCTGAAAATCATTAACTAAAAACAATGTGCATAAAATCAGAAGCAGTTTTTTATACAGCTTTGTGTCAGACAAAAAGCCAGATCCTTGCCCTATAAAAATTAATGATTATTTTGGTTCTTGTCACTTAAAAATTTTAGCTGATAGTGCAATAAATATGTGACAAGAATTTCAGTTGCATCAATTACCTGTTTATATGAGTTTGCAAAAATATCTTAAATTTATAAGGCATTATAATAAATAGATTTTGGGAGATTATAAAATACACTCATCCATTAGATACTCAGACTGAAAATTAGCTTCTAAGAATGACCTCTTTGTTTGCTTCGTGCCAAATCTAAGTCTCAATGCACTAGTATCCTAAAGACGACTTTTTTAATTGCAGTACAAAATGTATGAAATATACTTGCACACATCCCGAAGCAGTAGGTGACATTTCTGAGACCATCCAGAAATCTGTGTAGACATCAGAAAGCCACATAAATCACAGTAAAAAGTTCACCTCAGTGTTGAGAGTGAAAAAGAGAGGAAGAGAACGGCAGCAGCCTCCAGGGACACCAGGATGTCCAGGTGCTCTTAGCTTGCATTAGAGAGGCCCTCACCACTCCTTTCCAGTATCTACTTCCCAACAATTTCCCTTTGTATCACAAGCCTTAATCATCGGGAAGAAGAAAAGAGGGAAATGCTAATGCAAGCAGTATGCATCTACTTTGCTCCTCTGGCCGCTTGGCACAAGCCCCTCCACCCTTTTGGCGATGTCAATTTGCAAGCGGATGTTAGCACAGAATGATAAACTTTCCAAAGATGTCTTAACTTGCATCTGGTGAATATGCTCAGACAAGATGAACACACAAATGATCTTCAACCAACCTTCTCTGAATCTTTCTAAATCTTCTGGGTGCTCAGCTTACTTGGAAATTTTAAAAAGAATAACCCTCTTCAATGTAACTGACTGGTAAAGTGGCATTCCCAACATTTCTTCAAATTAATATTATAATTTTTTGTTTTCTAAAGAGAAATAGAAATAAATATTCAAAATGTACATACAAAGTTCTGTATCACATGGTCACATAAAAATTAAAAGAAAATCTATTTTCCCATAGACTGTGTCATTTGATAAAAAGGTAATATAGTTCTATAAACTAAAAATAAACTTTTCTCCTTCTTGGAGGAAGCCAAGATTTAACTTTTTGCATGGGGTGACATCTGCAACTGTCGCCAGTTGAAGGCTCAGCCGAGCCTGATTAATTGTTGTTCCACGGGGATTTCTGTTGGTCACGGACCAATGAACTATGGGGAATTTCCATGGCTGTAATATACCACTGTAACAATACTCAACTCTGCTTTTATTGCATTGGCCATACAAATTGCAAAAGCTCTGATATCACATCTTTATGTTGCTGTGAGGCACTGAGAAGCCTTAGATACCAACCAGCACCTCTCTTAAGACTAAAAGTGAGTCAGGAAGATATTTCCTGGATATTTTCCCCCAAGGACTTTTATTATTTTAGACTAAATTAAATCGAATCAAATGGAACACACCTCCTCTTTCTCACTCCTTGCAACTGAACAACTATCCCCCCAACAATGGGCATGTGCCACTGCTGGGGAGACTTGAAACGAAGACCTCCTGGTAGTTAGGATGAAGACATACGCTAAGTCCCCAAAGAAGGGGCAGAAGCCAGATAGGCCCTGGTGGTTTCTTCATTGGTTACCAACACACAAGGAAGGCTGCAATTTCCTTTTCAGGACAGCTCTGAGCCATGAATGTACACTTACAATCACTTCAGGCCAAAGGAGACCAAAGCTGCCAAACTGTTAGGAAACCTTGATTGAACAGAAAACAATATAAAGAAACTGAAGCCAAAGTAGAGGCAGTGCCAGTCCCTGTCTGTACCTCAAGCTGGAAAAGAGGCCTGGAAAAGAGAGAGGATTCGATGTGGACCAAGTTTGCACATACTATGTGCACACTGGAAAGGTCCCCTGCTTGCTGCTCCACTGGGAAGACTGAAGCCAAACCTATTACTTTAGTCATAAAGGTTTAATCATTCACAGTTCAAATGTTGATGCCTCTTCCCAATGCGTTGAATTTTTCACATCTAAGTTTTTGAGTTAAAAAAAAAAAGCTTCCAGATGAAAAATGCTGTCAACAAGGGAAGGCATATTGGGGCTACTTAAATCTGGTCCTTAAGGCCTTTCCCTTTTCTTCCCAAAGGCTACACTCTCAACACTGATATTGATATTAATATTAATTTGTCATTAATACTAATGTTTCACTAACCAACTAGGAGTATTTTGAAATATCCAATTTCTCTGGATAGCTAAACCTCTGGTTCCACTATGAAAAATGTTTTCTAATTATTGCTTTCTAGTAAGCCATCAGACAATGCAGCTTGGTTTCCTATTAATTCAGGGATTTCAGATTGTATGGGAAAACTGGCCACTTCTGAGTTATCCACCTCAGCAGGTCATGGCCAATTCCTGCAGCTAGGACCTCCTGCTGCCAGGTGACAACCAAACAGTCTATTGTGAGGGCAGCCTGCTGGAGCAATAAGAGGCAATACAGATGTTTATCTGCTTTGATTAATTTAATTTGGAAAAACGTAATCTAATGAAAGTAATAAGTGCTGTTCTTGCTAGTTCACTGAGCAAAAATATAGGCTCATGAACTATCTGCCAACACCTCTTTTTGAAGAGGTGGCTTCCCGAGGAGCATATATCTCCCAGCCCATCACTCAGTACATGTTTTTTCATTGTTTCTTGCACTTCTAGAGATGAGAGTGGGTGACTCTTAACAGCACTCCCCAAATATTTTTATTGGCCCAGAAGAGTAGGGAGTAAAGGTTTGCTACTTGTTGCCTCTACATCTATCCCCAGAGGAAACTTCCTTCTCTTGGTCTCCTTTGCATATAGCTAGGAGCCCAAGGAAATTCAGGTAAGTGTGCAGAGACTGAGAGACACCCCTAACCACAAACCAAGATGTGTCTGGGAGATATGGCTGAGTTAGATGGCAGTGTAGACTGAGTCCCGGCATATGACTCTACCCTTCATTTCTCTATGTAAAAGTAAAGGGAAATTTGCTTCACACAAACTTCAAAAAGAGAAGAAATGTCAAACTGGTAGTAGACAATCAGAGCAGGTGTCTACAAAGCCAGCCGAACACGTAAGTGTGCAGCCTTTCCAGGGACAGGTACATTATGTGGCACTTTATTCCCAACACCTGGGCAAAAATTAAGTCATTCTGTCACTGTTTCCCTGGTAAAAAGTGAATCATCTAAGCTGTCATGAAAAACAATGTAAGAAAGAAGAAAAACAGAAAAATGTGTATGTGCCTGGGAATTTTCAGCAATAGTCCCAGTGAATAAAGGTTATTTATGTTGTGTACATGTGCAAACGAACACGTGTGTTTACTGCAATACTGTCATATAGGGTGAGGAGAATGCTTATTACCTTGTTTTTGGAGTGGTGAGAAAAACCACACCACAAAATGGCTAGAAACATTTTTACAGGCACATGTTGGAATATTAAGCAACCAGGCAAAATGACAGAGTGAAATCTGAAACAGTTGACTTGGAGGAGTGATGAAAAAGATAAGGTACAAAGTGAAGAATAGATATCATGAGCCTACAACTTAAAGACAACGTCAAAACTTCAATTATGTTTGCATTTGTGCAAGCCTGTTTTGTATTGAAATAAGGAACAAACTAGGCCAGTGGCGGTGTCTGGCACACATACCACAGAAGGCTGTTATCACTGAGAGCTCCAAAAGATTCGCCATCACTGAACTATGTTAGTAACAGCTGCTTAGGAGAAAAGGAAAAAGGAAAAATGGGAAGAAGGACAGGGAAAGGAAACAGAGGAAGTGAGTAAACTGCAAGAATAAAAGACCTTTAAAAAATGACAGCCCTGTGAGCACCGGAAGCTGAAGGCACGTGCTCACTGCCTGCAGGCCTTGGAGGCAACCACTGCCCATCTCTGTGGAATCTGAGCCAGGGAACGGGGTGTGAGCACTCTCTAACTTTATAACACACAAGACAAGCATATCAACACCCACCCACAGGGAGAAGGAACTGAGACTGCTGGCTATAAGGATAATTTAGGATTGGCTAAGAATTCCAGGCATAAATATCTTTATTACCCAAGAATTCAAACAAATCAAATACAGCTTAGCAACAGTGCTGCCTTGGTTCACAAACTTAATTTGTTCTGTGCTTCTGGAAAAGACGGCCATGTTTGTGTGTGTGTGTGGGAAAGATGGCTGCAGTGGTATTCATCAACCGATGCAGAGTCCATAAACAAACACAAAATTTTGCCAAATGCTTTTATTTGCAAACCAAAGTGTTCATGAACTGAGGTACCACTGAATGTGATTACTGATTTGGCACCCACACTTTGCTTTCTTGATTTCCTTTTAAATTTTCCCCATTGTTTATTCCATAATCAGTTTTTAACTACAACTTACTGAACCAGCAGCACCACGGTGGGGGAGTGTGGGCTACCCGAATGGCCACAACTGATCCTCAGGTCAACTACAACGGGTCAGGGCTGAATGAAAAACTCTTTGCTCAGGACTCCTCTCAACTCTATGATGTGCACACTATCATTGCCTTGTGGATGGAAACTGCCAGAAAGAACAATCAACTTGCCCAAGGTTCCACAATAAAGAAGTGGTCCAATCAGGGTCCAATGTCAGGCAGCTTGACTCCTAAATCTATCGAGAAACATGTTGGATTCACAACAGACTAAAGGAATAGTGAGCACACCTTGGACCAGTGATAGCTCATCCTGTACCTGGCCAAGGCTGTGCTAGAGAACATGTCTTTATCTTTCTTTGTTCCTTTCTTCCCAGTTGCATCTACAGTGCTGAGGACACATGTTTGGCACACAAAAGGACATATTTGCTCAGTGCACACAATGGGTCTCTGTATACCTCCACGCAGTCAAGTTGCCTGCAGAGTGGCCCAAATACTACGTAGCCTGTCCACCAAACAACTGTTCCCAAAGTGACACAGTGTGTACCACCTCCACTCACACGATGTTCCATGCCATGTTCCAAATACAACCTGTTCAACCCCACAGCATCTCCGGAAAACACACTTTTGCAGAGCCATACAGAAGTGTGATCTACATTTAACAGTCTTCTTTACTTCCTATAATCCTTAAAAAATGTAAAAACCACACACAGCACACAGAATAGGACAGACACAAGAAAATGGACTAGATGTGGTCTATAGGCTATATTTTGCTGACCCCTGCCTCAAGAAGGGAAGGGACAGGCCCACAAACAAATCATGCCATCTTGGGTTTGAGATAAACTACAAGGAGATGGAGGGAATGGCCAACTGGTACATTGAGTTTCACACAGATATCTTCTTATTAAAAAAAAAAGCCTTTAGAGAATGTCCAAACACAATGATGACGATGTTCCTCTTTGTTTTTCTTTTCAGATTTACCTGAAGAGGAGGCAATAAAAATGATGAAACTAAATTTTTCCCCCACTCATCAAAACATGAGTGAACAGAACCCAGCACATTTTGCTCAATTTTAACTGTAATGTCTGAGAAGTCCCCAAAGGTCTTCAGCTGATGCTGGGCTTTCTAGTGGCAGTTCTGCAATTTCACGTGAGGGTGAAATCCAGATGAACTTTTCATCAGAACAGCAGCCATATGAGGGTGCAATTTGTAAAGAGGACTCCTCTGTCCTAGGCCTAGAACTGAGAAACAGAGAACTCCCTGGACTTGAGCCCTCTGACTCCAACATGGGACAACCTCTCCTTGCTATAGCACCAGCTCAGAAAACAGAGCAAGGCCTCAGCAAGCTGTGTAACATCTGAGCTTATTTATTCTCCATGCTCATGGGAAAGGGAAATCAGATGAAGGTTAAGGAAAGCTACATCCATAGTAAAGACCCTGATCATAGCTTTTTTATCCACTTTCCCAAACATGGCATTTACCTGGCCCCACTCCACTCTTCAGCAGCATCGGTGGGCCTCGCCAGAGTGACAACTAGCTCCAAAAGCACATTACCCTCTCTGGCTCTAATCCACCATTAAACAGAGATGGGGAAAACAAAGAGTTGATACAGGAAGATCAATTTGACTTCTGAATAGATTTAGGGCTTCAAATAAGCACTGACTGACTAGCTGTTACAGCATTTCACCCAGATACATGAGGTCTGAGGGATGTGATTCTAGGCATCTGGAGTGACCAAGAGCAGGTTCAAGCCTGCCATTCTTGCCACTCTTTGGTTATCAATGTGAAAAGGCTTTCTGATAAACATGACTCTTTTCACATCAGCATCATGACTTACCAGAGGCAGTGTCCTCCTGGCATAAGCTTCCTTGGCCCTCATGTACTCATACTCTAGGGGAATTGATCTGGGTGAGACATTTAGCCTGAACAGAGGCAAGAAATTTCCATGCAAAATATTTCTTTTCAAGCCCATTTGGTCAGCTGATATTTAACTGTATGCACAGTATTTTTAAAAAATGTATAACACTGAAGTGAAATGTAAAATTTAAATGCTAATGATTGCGATATATGACAAAAAAACTGACCTTCCACATAAAATTTAGTGGGGGAAGGGTAAGGATGGTAGATAAATTGGGAGTCATGATAGTATTTATGCTACCACTCTGTGACACCAGATATCTATGTTAATTTGTTTCCTGTTAGTATAACAAGATATCTAAGGCTGAATGCTTTATACAAAAAAAAAAAAAAAAAAAAAAAAAAAAAAAGAAAAGAAAAGAAAAGAAAGGAGAAGCTAATTAAGTCACAGTTCTGGAAGTTTAAAGGGACAGTGCTGGCAATGGGTTGGCTCTGGTGGAGACCTCCTGGCAGATGCTGTCACAATGGCAGGAGTGTGTATGAGAGGAAGAGATCGCATAGCGAGACAGGAAGTCAATGCTGGGTTCCAGGAGAACTACCTCAAACCCCTCTAAGGGCACATCTCCAATGACCTGATGACCTTCCACCAAGCCTCACTTCTTAAAGGTCCATTACTTAACACTTCCATACTGAGAACCAAGTTTCTAGTACATGAACCTGTGGGAGATGCTGAAACCATATGCAAACACAGCAATACCTCAATGTTAAACATTCCATATTAATTATTGACCAAATGTCAAAATTTAATTATTAGATGTGTTGCCTTCACCTTAGCGGGGAGAAAAAGTACAGAAAGATGTCTGATGCCCAGTGTTCAGTACCTTCATGGCTGTATACTCTATTTAGCTAAAGCTGGTTACAATTCTGTGTCCAGGTTACTTTCTTTAAAGTACTATATTGGTGTTATTTCTATCATTCCTGCATCATTTCAATAGAAAAGTTGTTAGACACAATATTTTTCAAAACTCAGAATTCTAAAGTGGCCTCCTTATTCCTCTGAGTGCAGACAGGTGAAATTCTCTCACAGCTCATTAGCAACACTGATTACTCTAATTTTTACCTGTGGGATGATTAGATAATTTTAAGTCACTTGATATACTAGCAGAGACATAAAAAATGAAGCAAAAACGTGAGCATCTAATTCAGTGGTTCTAAACTTCCACGGTCACAGACACACTTGAGAGTGTTAAGAAAGCACTAAGCCCCGTGAAGACTGCCAAATGCAGATACACTGAGTCAACGTTTCTTACCTGGTTCTAGTAATTTCAGATGCCTTCAAAAATGTTCAGGTACTATGGGCTCAAACTCTAGTTGAGAGTGAGTCTGTGGCAGTAGTGACTGGATATACTGGCTCCATGGGTCAGCCACCACACAAGGTCATGCTGAAGAGCTGGACGACACCTTTCCTGCGTCAGGTGTAACAGATCAGGGTTTCTCTGGATAATCTAAATGTGAAAGAATGGGTTCTTCCAAAAATACACTGTGGACTCCTTGCTCAGGAGAGGATATTTCAAAGCTTCTGAGCGAGGACTCCACAGTTGGCAGAAAGGAGCTAGGCATGTCGGTTTCCCTAATCACACCATGACTGGGTATGTCTGTGCCAAGAAGACTTCTGAAAGTTATCTGACCTATATACCTTAGTGGCCCTACCAAGAACTTGAAATAGTTTGGATAATATCATTCATGTATAATGTAGGAAATGAACTAGCATCAGATCACAGAGCCCTAATGAAGATCCAAGAATACTGGGAAAAGTTACGAACAAAAACCAAAAAGAGGCATCCAATTGCATGCACCTTCACAGCAGGGGACCACCCAGAAGCACCAGCAGCCCTGGATCTCCTGCTAGAGTGATGGACAGATTCAGACAACTGAGGAAAGTAGGAAGACCATCATTCTGAGCTCCGGAATAGGGCAGAGTGGTAAGTAGCAGACAGAGGGCCTCTCCAAGGATCGAAGCCCACCTGGAGAGCTAAGACAGCGACTGCAATAAAGATGCAGAGGACTACAGTGATTGATGAGCAGATGGGGTCAGCACCTCCTACCTGAACCCCAGACTTCGGTGGGGGAGGGGCGGCTCTAATTTGCAGCAGAACCTTGCAGAGCTCACACACACAGGAAATCAGGGAGCCCAATTCTGGCCTCAAAGCCAGAAACCAGTCTGAATCAGTGGACTATGGCTGACTCACTGAGATTAATCAACTCAGATCTGCACACCGCTGCCTATGCTGTCTACCAGCAACAGCAGAGACAGGCCTTGAAGGGGATTTTTTTTCTTTTTCCTTCTCTTCTTTTCTCTTTGCTTCACCTTTTCCTTTTCTCTCCATTCTTGCTCCTGTTTGTCTCCAGTTTTGTTTCTTGGTTGTTCTTATTTCTATAAAAGTGTAAATACAGTCTCTAGTTTTCCTGTTGCCATTAGGAAAACAGCAACTTCAAATAAACAACCTAATGTTGTTTATTTGAGGTTCAACCTAATGTTGAACCTCAAACTTCTAGAAAAAGAACACAGCAAGCCCGAAGCTTGTATGAGAGAGCAAAAATTAATGCAGTTAAAACTAAGAAAATAATACAAAGAATCAATGAATCAAAAAGTTGGTTCTTTTGAAAGACTAAATAAAATTGATAAATCCTAGCCAATCTTTTCAAGGAAAGACTCAAATTCATGCAATTAGAAATGAAAAGGGTGAAATCACAACTGATCCTGCAGAAATCCAGATCATTAATACCTTCAAGAAACTTTATTCTAATAAGATGGAAAACACAGAAGAAATGGACATATTCCTACATACATATGAATTACTAAAGCTGAATTGAGAAGATATAAAAATACTAAATAATCCAGTCAATGAAATTAAAGATGGAATTTAAAAATCTACCAACAAAGAAAAGCCCAGGTCCTGATGGATTCACTGCTGAATTCTACAAGAAATTGAGAAATGTAAATCCACTACTCCTCAAATTCTTTAATGATATTGAAAGGGAAGCAATACTCCTAAAGTCATTCTTGGAAGCAAGTATTACCTTGATACCAAAACCAGAGAAGGATTCAACCAAAAAGAACTACAGGCCAATTTCCCTGATGAACATAGATGTAGAAATTCTCAATAAGATACTGGCAAACAGAATGCAGCAAATCATCAAGAAGATTATACATCATGACCAGGTAGGATTCATCCCAGGTATGTAGGGTGGTTCAACACACACAAATCAATATATGTAATACACCATATCAACAGAACTAAGGACAAAAATCACATGATCATCTCAGAAGATGCAGAAAAAGCATTTGGTGAAGTCCAACACCAATTCATGATAAAAACTCTACTGCAAATGGAAACAGATGGTCTTTATCTTGATCTGATAAAAGCCAACAGTCAATATCATACTAAATGGTTAGAAACTAAAATCTTTCACTCTAAAATCAGGAACAAGAAAAGGATCTTCACTATCACCACTCCCATTCAATATAGTTCCAGAAACATTAGCCAGAATAATTAGACAAGAAAAGAACAAAGACAGGAAAGGAAGAAGTTAAACTATCACTATCTGAAGATGACATGAAATTCTACATAGAAGACCCCAAAAACTCCAGCTAAAGACTTCTAGATTTAATAACCAAGTTCAGTTGCATAGCTGGATATGAGGTCAATGCTCAAAAATGAATAGCTTTGGGCCTAGAATGTAACTCAGTGGTTCAGCACCTGCCTGATAAGCTCAAGGCCTTAAAGTAGAACACCTCTATTCTGAAAACTACAGCTCTCTGAGAAAAAGAGATGGAAGAGGATATAAGAAAATGTAAAGACATACCTTGTTCTTGGGTAGGAAAACCAATATAGTGAAAATGATCATACTTCCAAAACTGTTATATAGATGTAGTGCAATTCCACTTGAAATTTCAACAGCACATTTCACAGAACTAGAGAAACAATCCAAAAATTCATTTGGAGCCAGAGGAGACACAGAATAGCACAAGCAATTCTAGGCAACAAAGACAAGGCAAGAGGTATCACAATCCCTAACTTGAAACTATACTACAAAGCTACAGTGATAAAATAGCACGGTACTGGCAAAAAAATAGCCCCAAGGAGCAATGCAACAGACTAGAAAATGCAAAAACAACTCCAGACATACTCAGCCACCTCATCTTTGAAAAAGGAGCCAAACCCCCTCATTGGAGGAAAAATAGCCTCTTTAATAAATGGTGCTGGAAAAATTAGGTTTCAACTCGCCAAAGAATAAAACTAGATCCAGATTGGTCACTCTATATTAAACTAAAATAGAAATAGATCAAAGATCTAAATATTAAAACAGAAACACTAAACCTGCTGGAAAATAGGTTAGGTAGAACTCTTGAAAACATTGACATAGGAAAAGACTTTATGAACAAAACTTCAGTTGCATGGGAACTAGCACAAAGAATCAACAACTGGGATCTCATGTTATTAAAAAAGCTTTTGCACAGCAAGAGATACCATCAACAAATTAAAGAGATAACCCACACAGTGGGAAAAAATTTTTACCAGCTGTTCCTCAGACAAAGGACTACTATCTAGAATATATAAAGAACTTAAGAAAAAAATCAGACCTCACAAATTTAAAGACCCAACCCAAAAATGGGCATCTGAAATGAATAGACAGTTCTCAAATGAAGAAGTAGAAGCAGAAAATAAACATATGAAAAAACGTTCAACATCACTGGTCATTTAAGAGATGCAAATGAAAGCACCACTGCAATTCCACCTCATCCAGAATGAATGGTTGCTATCAAGAAATCAACATTAACAAATGCTGGTAGGGAAAAAGAAACCCTTCTCCATTGTTGATGGGAGTGTAGACTGGTGTAGCCACTATGGAAATCAGTGTGAAGATTCCTCAAAAAACTAAGATGAGAGGTCCCATTTTTTTTTTTTTATTTCAAGATGGACTCTCACTAAGTTGCCAAGTTATCCAGATGGACTTGAATTGTGATCCTACTGCCTCCTCTTCCCAAACTGCTGGGATTACAGGGTTCTGTCACCATGCCCTTCTTGTTATACATTTTTTTTTTATTGAGTTTTGTTATACATTTTTGAGTCTCTTCAATAGCCAGGTTAATAGAATGCAGGTGGATTTCATAGCTGCTTCTGCCTTTAATGTCTTCACACATGGTTTTGGCTAAAGTAGATGAAGAAAATCCTCTTCAGATTGTGGAGGATATTCTTTGAGATAATGTATCAGATCTCAACAAGTTGTAGTTCTCAAAAGGGGATGGCACAATGTGGCCCTGAAGCCTTACCAATAAACTCTGTGCAGTGACATTAAAACCCTGTGGTCTACCTTCCTTTCTAAGTTTAGCTCAATCATAGTATTTATAACATTACAAATCAGTCAATTGGATAATACTGGTTCACTGCACTGAATTATGCAAATATTCCACACACTTATAGATTTCAAAAGTATATCCCTCAACATTTACTTTGCTTAACAAAACTGATAATCTCAAAGATGTTTAAATGCTAAGAGGCTACAAAGCTCACAGTGATCAAACCAATACAGTCTGTGACACACCTTGGCGCATGCTCAGGTGTTGCAGCTTTACCACCCACCTGCGGACCAGCTGTGTGGAGCTCAACATGAAAAGTAAATGAGGTCTTAATATTACAATGAGCAGAATTTGGCCTAGTGGACCACCTGCAAAGGAAGAACACACTTAAGGATCTCTGATCTAGAATGTTTCCATAGAGACAGATGTCCAGGAGTGCCAAAAGCAATACGTATTTGCCAGTCTTCAAAAGAGGACTCTAGCCCCAATAGCAAGAATAGACATTTGGTCAGAGTTGAGTGCCTTTCAGATTTCTGAGGGCAACTGGACCACCTGTCTTCCCTCATCTGGCAGGAGGGTATAGGAGCACCCACTTGCTAACCTATACACAGCATCAAAATATTCCTCATAAGAGAGTTCCTTCCGGTAATAAAATCAAGATGTGATTGCTAGCACAAAATTGATAGGATTTAAGAGTGCCAGTAACCTGGAGATTGTGAATCCCTTAAATGCTTGCATACTCTATCTTGCTGTATCTTAAATGCTGATATCAGAATTTTTATGGAGAATTCCTAACCACTCTCAGTTTTTCATTAGACTGTGAATGGTAAATGATACACTTTTCAAAGTTTACGTTCTTTTTCTTGGCTAGATTCACAAAAATAAGATTCATACTTTCTTGCCTCTGCCAGCAATTCCATGGCTAAAACTATTCATTGCAAAATAGAAATAGATTCTTATTTTGCTCTGATATAGATTCACAAACTATATAGGAAAATTTTCTCACATTGTATCCAGTCTCTTAGTTTATTAAAATTTAAATAGTGCTGAGTTGGTCATCTGATGAAGCAAATGTTCTAACACTATTCAGGCTATGGAGAGCAATGGGTTCCAGGTACATTTAAGTTTACTAAATATGTTCAAAGTAACTATAAAGCAAATTATATTTTTATATGAACTTATTTTATTTAAACATGTTCTTCCAAGTAAGAAACACACAATAGATGGGAAGTAGATATTTCACCTATGGGTGAAAAAACAATTGATAGATGCATAATGCCCAGCCTGCCTAGCAAGTCTTGGTCCTCATCACAAAAAGGCTGGCTTGGATGAGAACTGGGCTCCTGGACCACAGTTGTTCAATAAATTAAGCCCTAGGTAGACCAATCACAAAGGCTCTTCCCACCATCCAGGAAACAGGCAGTGGAACCTCAGAGCTGGAGGTAAATGAAAGAAACAATGGGAGTTGACAACCCACCTATATGAATGGGGAGAGAAAAATGAAGGAGATGTGTGATCTGGAGCCCGTGGAAGGGGATCTGGGAGCCATGATGAGAGAGGCCATAGGAAGCCCTAGCTTCTGAAATACTGGGCAAGTGATGTCCTGACCCTTAGCACAAAGTCATCCATTACAGGTGGATAACTTTACATGACTTTGTTAAATCACTAGGAAAAACTTCCAACAGTAGAAACAAACAAACAAAAATGTTTCCATTTTGTGTATTTTACACATTTAATAAAGAGCATAAGAAGCTTATAAATGTCAACATTTTCTCTCCCTCCATCTATCTAAACCATGAGTAAAATAGCAAATTCCATCTGAGTTTGCTTATGAAACTTAAGTGGTAGTGGTGGACAAAACCTGTGCACTGTGACACAGTCCAGCAGGGGAATGAGGATGCACTCTGGCCATACCTGAGGCAGTGTGAGAAGCCAGACCACTCAGACATACAAATGCAGATCTATTCCTGAGACATCAGGTGGCAGCTGAAGAATATGGGCCTGTTGGTGTTGAGTCCCATTATTTACAAGAACTGACACGCTGATCCCCTTTCTGGATATCACTTCTGCAACCACACATGCCACTTAGTGCTCCAAAGGACTTGCCCACTGAACAAAACAGGAGGCAGCAAAAGTGATACACATTTAGGTATCTCTCAGCCTCCAAGAGACCTGGAGCAAGATGGTCAGAGCAGAGAATGAGACATCATGCAGTGCAGCTAGGATAATGACTATTACTGGAGATAAATATAAAACATTTTCCTTCTCCTGACAATCTGTATCAGTGTTTCCTAGATTTGCCAACAGGTCTCCCTGCTTACTAAACACTGTAAATATGTGGGTACACGTGCAATATTTAACAAAGTGCCAAGATAATAGCTAAGTGTTGAGCACTGCCTGGGTGGTGTGAATGATACTGAATATTTTTCAGACACTGCAGCCACTTTATGATGCAGGTGTGATGCTAGGTAGCCCTCAAAGAGAAAGGAGTGAGGACTGAGTGTATTTGTCAAAATACACAGTGAGTCATACTGCTCCCAGTCCTGCATGCATGAGAATGAGTGGGAAGAACATGACACGGAAAGCATCAACAAACTACTAAGAGAGCAATATAAAATAGATGAAAGCATAATGCTCATTAATAAAAAGCTTTTACATGATGTGAGAAAATGTACACTGCATCACATTTCTATTGCTGAACAACAAATTTACTACGCATTTAGTGGTTTGAAACACCACAACGCTCAGCATCTCCTACAGGTCAGGGTCCAGGTACAGGCAACAGGATGTTGTGCTCAGGCTTCATATGCTGAAATGAAAATGTTGTCCATGGCTGTGATTCTCAGTGGTGGTAGCTCAAGATCTTCTTCTAAGATTACAGTTTATTGGCAAGGATCATTTCCTTGCAGGTGCATGGCTGGTATCCTGATTTCTTGCTAGCTCTCAGCTGTGAACCACCCTTACAGCACTTCAATGATGGGGAATAATTAATCTTAGACTAGGTGTCACTTCAGTTACAACTACTGAATCTTAAAAGCAATATTCAAAGGATCAAAACTAACAGAATTTTATAAAAAAGCACAAAAATATCCAGAACCCAACCAAGTAAGATTTATATATAAAGCATCCAATCAAAAATTACCAGAGAACCATAAGAGAAGGAAAATAACCACTACCTGGAGGGGAAAAAATGGAAATAACTGAAAATGAACATAGACATTAGAATTAGCAAAAGAAGTCATAAAAACAGTAATTATAGTTGAATTCCAGATCTTAAAAAGTTAAGTAAGAAAATATATGGAAATGATGGAATGTTGCTTTTAGAGATGAAAATTACCAGAAAAATACAAGAAAAATACAATGCATTAACAGCAGATAAGACACTGCAGAACAGAAGATCAATGAACTTGACATAATATGAGCTTTTAGACAACTCAAAATAACCATACATTTTACACATACAGGTACACACTGTATATATGTTGTAAAGGACAGGATAGGAAAGCCATTTAAAAAATTATGCCTAGGGCTGGGTATTTAGCTCAGTGGTTCCACCACCTGCCTTGAAAGTGCAAGGACCAGAGTTCGATCCCTGATACAAAAAAAAAAAAAAATTCCTAAAACATTCCTGAAATTTATGAAAAATATAAATTCATGAATCCAAAAAGTTCAATGAAACTTATGCAAAAAGAATCCCAAAAATTATACCAAAAATCATCAAGCAATTAAAAATCAACAATGACGAAAAAAATCTTTAAAACCACCAGAGAAAAATGTTGCAAATGTGAACAAAACAAGTATGACAGCAGATTTCTGCTCAGAAACAATGTAAGTCAGGAGGCAGTGGAATGAGGTCTTTGAAACAACAAAACTACCAACTTAAAATTCTATAAACAAAAATTTAAATATTATAATAGTTTGTCAGACATACAAAACAAATTTATCACCAGCAGGCCAATATAAGAATGTAAAGCTCCAGGCAAAAGGAAATGAAGAGAGTGAGGAAGAATGGATACTCTCATATGCTATGGTATTAGTAGGAAAGTAAAATGGTTCAGTTTGTCTGGATAGCAGTTTATATCTTGCTAGCTAAACATCCACTGATCATCAAAACCATGCCTGGCTCTTTACCTGAGAGAAATAAAACCTACAAAGTCTCCTACATAAATGTTCACAGCAGCACAGTACGAGCCAAGAACTGAAGGAAAAAACCTGAATGTGCAACTAGTAATGGATAAGAAGTAGTATGCCAAAATAGTGGGCTTTCAAAAAAAATTTCATGCTTGATGAGGCAGACAGAAAAGTACGTATTGTATGATTCTATTTATAAAACTACAAAATTTAATCTATATAACATACATAACCTATACATATGTCCATTATAAAACTCTAGAAAATTTAAACTGTTTACAGTGACTGAAGGTCACCTCTTGCCTAATATAGGAAAGATACAAGTGAGGAGAGATGTAAAGATGGTGATGGGATATTCATTAGCTTGATGTGGTCATACATGTAAAATTTTATCAAACTGTATATGTGCATTGTCTCTCTCTCTCTCTCTCTCTCTCTCTCTCTCTCTCACACACACACACACACACATGCACAAGCACACATGTGCACACACAAACACAAACACAAATATACACCTGAAGTTACAGATGAAAATAGGACTTGTGGGCCACAATGGAGACTATCCTGAGTCCTTTCTGTAATCAGTATGACAAAGGATATAAGCAAATGATAGAGTGTACAATGAATGCATTTGAAAATTGACTCAAAAGATGTCTGTTTTACATAAAGGAAAGCCATTCGTAGCTCTACCTTTTAACTAATGTACTTATGGAAGCAAAAATATTCCTACTTTATTGACTACTATGTAGAGATATTCAATAATCTTAAATAGATACCATCTTATTTAATGTGGTTGCCATTTTTTTCTCATTGAGTTTATTGGTACATTTTAGGTATACAGTACAGTTACATTCATTATTGGGATCTTATACCTTTACATAACAGGTCTAGATCTCATATGGTTCCAAACGTATTTTTGGATTCTATATGTCCTTTATACTTCAGTAATTCTGAGAAGAATTCATACCCAGGGTGCCCTCCCTGTATGGTTTTCTGTAACTGTGATAGCTTCAACAAGCTGAATATGCTACACAATTTCCAGCTTGACTACCTACCATTTTACATAATGTTATTTCACATTAATTAGGATAGCTGAAATTTACAAAAAGACAAAGCAACTACTGTAGATTTGTGAAGGTATGAAGAACTGGAACCCCTCACACTGCTGACAGAAATACAAAATGATACAGCTGCTTTGGGAGTTTCTCACAATGCTCAACACAGAACTGTCATAGGAGTTAGCAATTCTACTCATTCATATAGATAGATATATGTGAATCTCTCTCTCTCCCTCTGTGTGTGTGTGTGTGTGTGTGTGTGTGTGTATATATATATACAGACACACACACATATACATGAGAAATGAAAATATCTACACATGAATATTCATGAAAGCCTTATACACAATAGCCAGAAGGTGGAAATAACTCACATATTCACCAGTTGATGAGTGGATAAATGAGATGTGGTCTACATATATGATGGGATATTGCTAGCCATAAAAAGAAATGAAGTTCTGATACCTGCTACAACATGGACAAACTTTGAAAACATTGTATCTAGTGAGAAAAAAGACAGTCACAAAAGGCCACATACTGTATGATTCCATCTAATGAAAATGTTCAGAAGCGTCAAAGCCAAAGAGAGAGAGACAGAGAAAGACTAGCGGTGGGCTGGTGCCAGGTAAAAATAGGGGATGGGAAATGACTGCTAATTGGTATAGGGATCCTTTTTTGTGGGGTGGGGTTTGTTTAAAATGTTCTAATGATACATCATGATGTTAGCTACAGAACTATAGGTGATTTTAGGAAAAAGGACATTTATAGAATTCTCTTATGCGGCCACCGAGATGGGGCTCTCCATACAAGATACAAGGGATGCTGAGTTTAAAAAAATTTATTAGTACATGTTTGTAAAATATAATGAATACATTCATCATGTGGAGTTGTTAATACACTATCACACCTTAATCCTTTTTCTCCCTCTTCCTTCACTCTCCCACCATCCCTACATCCTCTTCACTACAGGCTGATGACAGACCCCAATTAAAAAAATACGAAACAATAAAGGTAGGACCACCAATCTCACCCGAGCCACTCTTCACTCTCAGTAAGAAAGGCAACGTCTACTTTTCTACCTTCTTCCTTCAACCACAAAAGCAACATATCACGAGTAGACCCAGAACTTCAGAAAAAAGTAAAGGACAGAAAAGTACTTGCCTTATAAACATATCTGAGGGATGAATAATTAACTTAATTTGTCCTTTTATGAATTTCCCTGTGAACCTCAAAAGATTTCCTCTAAAAACAATGAAATAAGTCTTCAGAAAATAATGGATTGTGGTTGTCTTTAATTTTAGGTTGATTTTAGAATAACTTTGTTGTGATATCGGCTAAATGTTTAGCTATTTGAGTTTTCAGCTGATGATAATTTAACTTATTACTCCAAGTTAAATCAAGTACACCCATGGCAGTTTTACAGTGGCTTCCAATACACAGATTATTATGCTCCTTATTTGTGGGAGCAATGCAGTCCCTTCTTTTCACTGTTGTTATGATGGAAAGTGAGACAGCCTATCAGAAAGATATAAGATTTTTTTCCCCTCAAGATTGTTTGTCTTTTGTGCTGGCAAACTGTCTTTTAGGAAAGATGGAATAAAGCCGATATTTAGGTATATCAAGTGATTCAGTGCAAGCATCTCTCAAAACCAAGATCAATATTCTCATGTTTTTAGTGCTGTTTTCAGTCATAAATATCTTTCCTTTAAAAAAAAGAAATAACTCTCTCCTCTCAGTCAACAGTGCCTGCAGTCGATATACAGTATGCAGAGCAGCTATCGTGGGCTGGCCAGACCTGGGCAGTTGTCGGAGAGGCAAGAGCCTGTTGTTGCATCGAAGTCCACATGTTGACTGGTTTCTAAAAGGGAAAACTGCAAGAGAACTTAGACAATTAAAAAAAAGCAGTAGCAGAAAATAGTTGGTTTTTTTATTATTCTGAAGCATATCATCATCTGCATTGAATTTATTTTGCATTTCATTTTTTTGCCCCTTAGCTGCACCAATGAATGAATGAATTAAGGCTGATGTAATCATTTAGACTAACATATAATATCCTTTAAAAGCTGAAATCTAGATATAGGGCAGAGGTTGCACAGAGAGTGAAAGTTTAAGAGGCACACAATTACTGTACAAGTATTAAAAGTAAATTGTGGGATTTACTAGGGATGTTGCTCAGTGGCAATGTGCCTCCCTGGCAACTGCAAGGTCCTGAGTTTGATCCCCGGTACCTTGAAAAAAAAGTAATTGTAGCAAAATCTACTCAGGTAAGAACTTATAATGCAATCTTTTAAATGCCTGTCAGCTTCCCATCAAAAGCAGAGACCAAGTGGTAGTAATGAGTACCCTGACACTAGAACGGTCACTGGACTAATTCACCTATGAAAGACCACTAGCTCATTAGTTCATTTAAATTATAAAGCAGCAGTTGCTTGGGTCCTTGAATCAGGAGACATTAAACACAGACAAGCAAGAGGCCAGGTGGGAACCTGGGCATCAGTGCGAAGTAGCCTTTCTATGGATTCCTTATGATGATCTTCTAAGGATCAATTCCTAGCTGTCTCTTGTTCAAAGGGCAATTCAGAAGGGAACTAACAAGGCCTCTCTTGGGTCAGGTCTGGCTGCTCCCAGCGGGGTCTTCCACAGAATCACCAGGACATTGTGGCTTACCCTCCAGAGAGCTGTATTTACAGATGTGGGCAAAGCGCCTTCAGGAGAGACCAGTCTTGTGACAGCAAGCCACCAGGAAGCTAACTAACCACAGCTTCATTAAGGACCAGAACCGTGGAAAATAAATCCTTGTTTCTAAACGCTTCACCGCGGATCTCAGAGAAATGGCTCGGCTTCCAGAAGGACTTGGGCCCAGCCCAAAAGACCTATGTCATCATCACAGACTTACTCTGCACACTATCACAGACAGCAAAGTCCTCTTCCTGAATAGGCTAGCACAATGATGGTGAACCTTTTAGAGACCAAATGCCAAACTAACCCCAAACCTACTTGTGTATCACAAAATGCCAACCTGCAATCAAACCCAAATATTGAGGTTTTAGTCTAGAAAAAACAAACAACTCTACATTAACATCTTCTGTCTTAAAGAAAAACACAATAGGTCTGCCACCACTGGGCTAGGATACCTGGAAGACTGGACTCAATGGAATTTTTTAAAAAGAAAGAAAATTTTGAACAGCCTCAGGACTCTAAGAAGTGTCAGAAACACACTCATTATGACTACCTCTATCTGAGCATATGGGTCTTCTCCACTGTTTCCTCAGAAATGAGTTTTGTCCAAATTAAAAATACAAAGGGATAGCACAAAGTGTATTTGCTTACAAGACACAACCAGTCCATCTGTGTGTCATCCAAAACCACACAGCACAGAAGTCCCATTCTCTTTAAAGACCATCACCCATAGGAACAGCAGGGCCCCCAACTTCATGGTACCATAGCTGTGGCCCTTCTACTTGCATGAAGACTTAGGAAACAGAGGGTGACAGCCCCTCACATCACTGCATCACAGAGGTAGAAAGCCGACCTTGAGCTACCCTGGAGGGAACAAAGTATGTGTGCTAGGGCTCAGCACCACCTCTGCTTGCTCTTAAATGTCTCCCATTAAATGCCTTCCAGTTTTTAAACCTACATGGCAGCCACACTGTTAACACTTCTCCCTGATGTAGCTGTTTCTCCATTTTGATCTCACAAAACAGCATCATTATTTCCTCTCAGGGTCACATACTAGTAATGCTTTGTAATGGAACATAAGTTAATTTGGAGACATTCCTGAAGAAGTTGTATTTATTCCTGCACCCTGTCTTATTAAAACTGTATAAAATGTCTTACCAGAACTCAAGAGAAGATGGTAGGAACCTACCAAATAAGGATGCGCTCCTCAGGTTGGCGGCCATACTTTCTGGAAATGTTACCATAGCAGCTGAAGGCACCATAGCTCTCGATGAACAGCATTTACAAGGATTTCAACTGAGTGGAAACACACAGGGGCACTTGCTTATAAGAGGATCCCACCACTGAAAAAGTGGAAATGGATGCATCTACACTCCATCCCTTTTATCCTTGAAATTAATCCAAGTGATCTTGAATAGAATTTGGCACGCACCGCCTACTATGGGTCTATCAAAATTAATTATTGAAAGCTGGCAGCAGGGTGATGGCCTCAGTAGACCCTAGGGACACAGGGCAGGCCTGGGCAATGATTCTTCCTCACCCTGTCTAGTGGAGTCCCCTGCCCTTTGGAAGCAAGGGTTAAGTATAGTACCCAACTTTACACAGCATTTTAGACCACATGGTGTGGAAAGACTTTAGCACCACAGTTCTTAGCAAAAAGTTTATGGCTTTATGAAAGCTGCCTCCTCCTGGCTTTTAAAGTTTTCTGATTCTAATGGGCAGATCTTTTTCACCTTCTCTTCAAAGGTCACAGCTGTCTCTGGGACAGATGAAATTGCTTGAAGCCTGGCAGTTTCATAAGTGGCAGGTTTGTGGACTTAAGCAGAAAATGAAAGTAAGTACCTGACAACACATGCTGGACTTTCTCCACTACAGTCCTTCCAGCACTCCAATGCCCTGGAGGGGGCTTGTGTGCAGAGGTGTCTTTTCCACTACCAGGTACAGTGCTGGGAACACTCTACTTGCTGACGCTTACTTTTGAGAGCAAACCTACAAAGGCAATATTATTTCTCTTTTACAGAAAATGGAAACATACAGGTTAACTTTACCAAAATAAGGGTTAGGCTGTGAGCTGAGGTCTGTGTGACTTCAAAGCTCATATGCTTACCTACAGTCTACTCCACTGCTAAGTGTGAAGTACAACCCAGATGTAAGTGCTTTATTAACATACCACAGTAAGCCTCCAAAAGAAGAAACTCAAAATTACTGGCTGAAACTCACTCTGTTCTGTTTCCTTTAAATCATGGACACTGAATTGAGATAATAATAATAATGCTATACCTAAGAACAAAGCATATTTTAATAAAGGTGTCTTTCTGTATATTGTAGTGCCATACGGTTCTTCAAAAAAGAAAGAGGTACATGTAAGTACAAAGCCAAGGAAAAAGTATTCAGATGTCAGAAGCCTATGTGGAAACAGCAGGCCAAGATTTAGACACTGCTGTGGTCCAGAAGAAACTGGTCTGGAGGTGAACTGGAGTTTTGGGCTTGGCTACCCCGCACACACCATTCTCCAAACCCACAGGACCACAGGGGTCTGGCCTGGGTGTGAGTAAGCACAAAGTGGCTGCACAGCCACCTGCCTGTATGGAAGGAGGCAGCCAACAAGCAGGGAGGAGTCTGTTTAATATAGTGGTCTGTTTAATGCCACATTTGAATTTCATTATAGTTATATAATTAGGAATCAGAAACAATGCTATTTTTCTTCTATTTTGGAAAATATTTAGCCTCATTTTCATCTTCTCCTAATAAAACGTCTAAATTTTCTTCCTCTGGAAGTCAACGAAATCCTAGTAAGTTCCAAATACCTGGGATAACAGAGAAAAAAAATTTCACTGCTTACTAATACTAGTTGCACCTATGCACATTCCTATCATGTGAAAGGAAGTCTCCAAACTCACTTCTACCTGGGACAGCTTCGACTATTATTCTCAGTCACAAAGTGGGAAAATGTAGAGTGAAGACTGGTGATGTGTATGAGGTCACAGGGCTGTCAGCAAACAGGACCCACAGTCTGGTGCTTTTTGCCCCCCAGGTAGCAGAGGGCTCCATGGTGTGCATGTTTATGTATCAATCATCTGTTGGGAATGACTCTCAGATTTATGGAAGGAAAGAGGAAATCAGGCCTTGAAGTAGCTATGAAAGTGGTAACATTTTAAGTTTTTAAAGTGGGAAATTTAGTAGGAAAAACTGGTGGTGCCACAGAAGTCTATAATCATGCACATGAACTGTGTTCACTAAAAAGTACTCAAGATTCTATCCCTGATTACCATCCCAGCCTGAGCCCCCAACCCAGAGTCGGGGCCCTCTGTGAACCTCACAAGGCAGTGGTATGACAGGAGTTGGGGTCAGGCATAGAAGACAATCTTCTCTGGTTACACAGCCAGAGATGGCAGAGGAAAGATCAGAGCTCAGGTCTGCTTATAAAGAATTACTAAGCAGTACATTTATTTAAATGCCTTTTACCCCAAACTATGATTTATGTACATATATTTAAATAAAGTTAAAAACTTTACCACCAAAATGATATACTCATATATGCATCAAAATACTAATTTATCCAATATCTTAGCAAAAGCTTTCTAATATTTCTCACAAAAGTATTCAATATAGTAAGTTTATTACAGACTAGAAGGCAACTTTAAAAATTAAGTCTGGGTAAGTTAAATGTAGGAAAAGATACCTGCCCCAGGCCAGCTTCAGCCCAAGGATCTTCTCTGAAAGTGCCTGTCATTCTACCTGGCCTAAAGAAGTAAATACGTCTATATTTGGTTACCAAAAAAAAACAAACAAAAAAAAAAAAAAAAAAAAAAAAAAACAAAAAAAAAACCTCTTTCAAAGTGATTTTTTCTCAAAAACGTCAAGAAGCTACAGGTGGAACTCAAAATTATTTGCTGAAAACTCATCACATGAAAGCCTCTCCCTGAAGATAATAGTTGCATAAGGTATCACCTGATACATTGGCAATTACAAATCAATCCTTAAACTTCAGGGATTGCTTCATTTTGTGTTGGGTCACAGACATTTTGCTCTCTGTAGACTAATTCAAAATTAAAATTATTTTATTGCATTATTCTTTCAGTGGTCTTCAAATTATTTAAGATTTGTTTAATGATATAAAACCCAATTATCAAAAAACATAGGAATAATTATGTATTTGAGGATTTAGGAAAATATTATCATCCAATGATCTTAGAAGAAATTTTATGATAAATATTAAACAAACTAGGTGTTAAACTCTTGGAGTCTATTCATATGCTAGATATCACTGGAGAATTAATATGGTCATAGATAACAAATTGACCAAAAATGTCAGAAGGCAGTTTCTTCTACTCGTCTTTGTGAATGTATATAAATAAAAAGCTGAATAAGTCAAAAAATATTGAAAACTTTAATTTGGCATTTGGATTAAAATGAAGATGGGTTCTACTCTACTCCAAATAAAACAAAGATGAAAATGTGAAATCTAAAACCAAAATAGTGATTAAAAAAGCATGTTGTTTAACAACATCAGTAACAAAAAACTGAAGTAAAAATGACCATTTTTAAGCTTTCCATAATAATTAGAAGTCATGGATAAAGATTAAAAGAACACACTACAATTGTGCCAGTGATAATGTCTCAGTTTTTACGAAGATACTGAAGTTTTTATATGCTGTTAACATTACTACAAGCTAGGTGATGGGAATACCAAAAATCTCTGTACTACTATCTTTGTAAATTTTCTGTAACACCTAAAATCATTCCAAAATTAGAAGTTTAAAAAAATCTGTCTACATAAGTTCTGACAAAAATATTCCACAGATAGACTCAAGTCAAAAATAATAATCTTTCTATAATATGCAAAACATTCTTATAAATCAGTAAGACAAAACAATTCAATAGGAAAATAAGCATTTTGCCAAGGAAACAGAAGTGACTTAAAGCCTAGAGAAAGATATTCAACTTTATTCAGTTAAGTACAAAAATTAAAATAAGAACATAGGTTGTAATGTTCTAAATTTTAAATTTTTCTATAAGTACACCAAGACAGAAAGATGCGCATAATTAGTTTTCAATGAAATATTTCCAAACAACAACAACAAAAGACTAATAAAAATCTAGAAAGATCCTAAATGCATGTTATTAGGATCTTGTTGAGGTAAATGCTAGAGCATTTGGTACATAAATATACAATAAATTGCTAGGCAGGCAATGGGAAAATAGCTCTCTCAGTCATGCTATGAAACTGTTGGCTGACAGTATCTCTAGCCCAAATTGTCACAATTAAATGTGGTTTGGGTTTCAAGACATTTTTCCATATGAACACAATTTAATATTAATATCTACATCAACTGGAAAGATTTCTGATTTAATCTGTCACAGTTTATTCTCATTCATCAGCATCCACACTAAGCTTTGAACATGCTTCACTACCAAACTTCATTCTAAATTCTGAACAACTGGAAAAACATATCAATCTCATAGAGGAGAACCATGTCATGAGAACAGAAGCTAACTCCCCAGACAACATATCTAGTATTTCTAAGGAAGAAGGTGTCTGTGGGAAGAGAACACTGGCTGAGATGACCCATTAAAATTAATTTGGAGTTTTCTATGAGCCAACTAATTTAAATTAAGCTCTCTAGGACATATCTTGTCTGGAAAAATAACCTTAAGTGCTACACTAAGATTTGAAGGAAAATTATTGAGGTACAGGGAATAATCAGAGAACTAAAGGTTTCCCAGGACAAGAAATGGTATGTTCACCTTAGAATTAACTATTTCTAACATAGCTGTATCATACCAAATCTCAACCAAAAATTTAACTAAAAGTTAAATCAATTGTCCTTTATTTAAGACTCCCATATCTGCACCAATTTAAGAAAAAAAAAACAAAACTTAAAAAGCAACTCTTGGATTGTGAGCATGGTTTAGATGTGTTTATCAATCCCAGATGTACTGAGCGTAGGAAGATTATAGCTTAATTAAAGCCCTGGCAGGGTCAGTAACGTTCATATGCAAGATGTTTCTACAGAGTGTCACTTGGGTACAATCAATTAAAATGTACTGTGAATTGTTAAATGGAAAAGTCCCAAACAAGAGGCCTGTTGTCACAATGAAGGTTCTCGGATGCATTAAGAGGTTAATTTATATTTTGTTCTGATGCATGCATATAAAAGTAATATTTATATCAGATATTCATAGCTTACTTAGATGATTGATATCAATTTCTCTTCATAATATGACCAGCAAATAAAACACATGGTGGTTCTAATATAAAGAAATAACATGTGACAAGGTTCCCTAAAACATTTCTATTTTGGACCTCACAAGCTAAATTGCTTTTGCTGGCCCCTTCCACCTCTCAGCATGGTTGACAGACAAATTGATCGAAACATTGGAAAATAATATGCTTGCAAAATTTCTCTGGGTGAGTTTTCAGTCTTTTGAATTTTTCATACAAGAACAAAATGAAAGATTGCCTGCTTGATTTTTCCTCCATTATGCGGCCCCATCTTATGTACTACAGGAACATACAATACTTCAAACAGCAGCAATACGTTGTAAACAAAATGTATAACATTTTTCATAAAACACCCAAGCCCTGTAAAGTTAAGAGACTGGGTAGCAGGCATCTTTGCCCTGCAGATTATGTTGTTCAATTATAATGAATTCATACATTTGAAGTTGCCTTAGGGCCTCTCATTAGACTTAGGGGTGTTTATTACAAGAAATACTGCCTGTATCATTTAAGAAGTAAGAAGGCCGGGTGATTTGATTAGAAAGGTTGACAGTTGAGGTGTGTAAAGAATATGTCATTCACTCACACTCTCCAACTTCCATATTAGGATCCTTCATTTTTCATGAATTCTGTAAAGCCTTCTTTGAACTGGAGGCACAGGAACTGGGAAGAAACTTTTTGCAGTGGATGCTGTATACACAAACAGACCCTGATATCTGTTTGACTTGTTACTCCAAAGTGTACAGTATGGATACCATTTCACAGGCACAGGGTTTATTAAAATTTATTTTTTACATTCTAATGATGCTCAGCCAAATATGACCAAATTATATAGAGAAAACATAAAAATACCCCGGAATTACCTCAACAGACCTTGCCTACCAGTTAACAACCACCACTGCTTCCACTGTCTGTTCCTCAGACACCCCGGCCCTCAGGCTCTTATAGGATTTTTAAATTAATGTCTATAGTACTATAGGATAGGCAGAATCCTCATACATTTAAATTTACACCTCATGAAAATTCTTATTAACTAAATTTTTCCCTCAATACTTGCAGGTCAAGAATCGATGAATAGTCAATTTTTTTCAGTCAAAATTAAACAAATCATAAAAAATGGCATAATTCTCAGCATTGCAGATTAGATTTAGTGGGTAATATCTGCCAGATATGAAAAACAGAACTCATTATGTTGCACTAAAATAATTTTCACTGCAGTATTTTTATTTCACTTCATCAGCTTCACCAGTTTTGGTAAGTTCACTCCAATATTTCACAAAATAACTTGTTTTGAAAAGAGACTTCACAGGCCCTCTGTCCCAAGGCCCAAGAATGTAATATGCAGTGAGTGGGCACTGACTCTGGCCAGAAAAATGGGTGGGCAGACTCTGGATCTCACACTGGTCACCTCAGAGCAGAGTACCCAGGGAGCTGTCATCAGACTGTAAACTATGGGCATTCAGCTGGACCCACAGGTGGAGGATTTGTAAATCACCAAACCAACTAAAGCAACAGGGATTAGTGGTTTTTTGTTTTTTCTTTTTCAATACTGGGGGTTAAACTCAGGGTCTTTGTACTGAGCTACATCCCCAATCTTTTATATTTTTTGAGACAAATTCTTACTAAGTTACTAAGTTGCCCAGCTAGGTTCACACTTGCAATCCTCATCCTTCAGTAACTCAGAGTGCTGCGATTATAGGTATGTGAAAGGATGCCTGCTAGCATTCATGAATTTTCTGAAACAAAAGTCATATTTAATATAATACAAGGAAAAATACAAGGGAAAGTAATGTTCTTATGTACCTACTCCAAGCCTTTGATCCTTGGACTTCATCCTCGGATTATCCGGACACTATTTAATTATTAGTTAATAATTATAAGATCAATTAAGCACCTATGAACCCCCTGCAGTGTGTGGGTACCCAGAGGGTAGTGTGGCCCAGGGGGATGCAAATAACTTGGTAAAGAGAAGTGGAAATGCCTCCTTTCAGAGAAAGATAACATGTTTTAGCATAAGCTCTAGAGTCAGTCCACACTCATTTATAGAGAGCAAACTGTGTTTAAGTAGCAAAGAAGGAATTGAAATCGCCTGGTAAAGTCAAAGTGAAGAAAAATGTTTGCATGAATGTTTTGTTGTCTTTGAAAACAAAGAGTGATATAACCTGAACACACCCCTCAATCCTAGCAGTACCTACAAGGACATTTATGCCCTTGTTAAGACCAGATTGGGGCCAGGGATTTACCTCAATGGTGCTGCCACCTGCCTGGCAAGTTCAAGGGCCTGAGTTTGATCCCCAGTACAAAAAAAAAAAAAAAAAAAAA
>NW_022900920.1:9382958-9416612 GCF_012274545.1 Fukomys damarensis
AAAAAAAAAAAAAAAAAAAGACATTTGACAAAGTGCTATGTGAAGAGGCACCAAAATTTCCTGCTCTCAAAATGAAAATCCTTCTCAATTTTCAGTCCTTCCTGTCCCCTCCTCTGATATAAAGGGCCACGGAAGCAGAGATGTGTTTCATTAATGTATACAAGATTTACCACAGCTGTTGGCTTTGGACCCAAAATAATGGGTTTCTCACGGTGAAGACCCAAGTGACAGAAGGATGGCCTTTAACTCACTGTCCAACACAAGAACCAACTAAGACAAAGAAATGCAAGGCTCATGATTGGGTCAAACAGCAATAATTGGCCCAAGAGTAGTATGCATAAACTATGACTTAGAAATCTCTCTGGAAAATCAGTAGCTTGGGTTAGTTAACTATTGTCATGTAAACTTTTAAGAGGGCAGCTAATCCTGACAGAAAACCAGTGCTGATTTCATCTTGTGTCACCTATAGGCTAATCCCATGATAATGACTATTATCACTATTACTACACAATCACTGCCATGACCACCACCAGGACTGCCATGACAATGACACCCAAGGATTCATTTCAGGTATTTATGGGCTACATGTTTTTCATCTCTCATAATATTTAAAACTATGTGGCAGGTATAAGGATCCTATTTTAGTAGACAATGAAACTACAGCTCACAGAAGGTAGGCAGCTGGACATAACTTGGTGGCACCAGTGAGTGGCAGAGATGGAGCTCTGACCCAATAGTCTGATGCAAAGTATATCATATCTTGCCCTGTGGAGAGATGAGCAGCTACAAGACATGACCAAGGCCTGGCTTACATCATCCTACTTCAACACAAAGAGTGACCTATAAAGTGTCAATTCTGTATTATACTGCAGAAAAAACAGACATCAGGTGTTGAAAACCTAAATCCTGAGAATTTGCACTGGCTCACTAAGTAAGGAAAATTGGTCAGAGTTGCTATAGCCCTAGGAGAAAGGACAGGTGTATCAGAGCTGAGGACAGCAGCAAGCAGAGGACCCCTGCTGTCCTGCTGCAGACATTCAGGCCCCCTTTTCACCCAGAGGGAGCTATTGAATGCAGCAGTTCAATGTATCACCTCCCAGAGGTCTCAAAGTAACCACAGACTTTAAAAGAGACTTTTTTTTAGCAGTCTAAAAATTGGCCACTAATGGCAAATTTCCATGTTTCCCTTGCATCTCAGAAATTCTCTTGTTCTTATAATTAAGCAAGTTTTGGACCAAGGTCAATTCTCTTTTTTTACTTGGAGTACAGCACAGTGCAAGCTCTTTGCTTTCCTTTCTGGAAATGTCTGATTCTTTCCTGCTTCTCAAATCCCAAGATATTTGTCCCCCTGCAGGATCCCTGAGTGAGGCCCCCTGACAAAGAAAAATGTCAGGAAAAAGAGCCCCAGAAGGCCCTGTGACATCATTACTGTCTGAAAGGTAAACCTGCTCCCCTGTCAGGACGGCACCAAAGTGTTACTTCAAATCTTGAGAATAACATTATAATTAGTCATTTAAAAAAAGAAAAAGTAAAACCTGAAGTGACTGCATGAAGTCCAGAGACCACAATGCCAAGTTTCACCTTTCAGAGTAAATCAAGGGTTCAAAATCTAAAATTATAGTAAGCCTAATGCAGCGTCTATATATAAAAATAGCCAGTGTTTCTCAGCTCATTCCTGGATTCTGTGCTTCTGAATGGTTAATTTGCATTTAAAGCATAAGCATGTTTCTCTAAATTGTTTATTTTGCTTTAACCTGCCTTAAAGTGCTATAATACCTAATATTTTATATAAAAAATACAATGTGAAACAGTAGCATTCTTAAGTTAGGAGTGACAAATCTGAGAAAACCTCTACAATTTGGCTTCCATATCTCTGAATTGGTATTTCAATGACAGATGTTTGTTGCGGCAAAAACCTCTGTCAGAACAAAATTAGGTGATCTATCATTTTAAGATATGGTCTTCATATACTGTTTACTCGAAGATATCACTTGCCTCAAGCCAATTTTGACCAAGAACATTTTGTGATATGGAAGTGATTTGTATATCATCATTTTTGTGATAAATGTAGCTCTTGAACACAAAATAACCCACCATTCCACAGTATTACAGTTAAAACTCCTACACCAGTAAATCTGTACTAGCTTTTATTACTACTAAGATACTGGGTCTGGACTCTAGGAGGGTTTTTTTTCCCCCTTGAACGAGGTTGCTATTTGCCTGCCTTTCAATGGGGAAATACGATTTTTTCTACTCTTGGGCTACCCTAACCCCCTTTTCTCCCTGGTTTCTGAATTTTCTTAGGAGACTGTTCTTTCTTCAGGAGCTCCCATGATCCTGAGTGTTCATTTAGTAGTACTTGCCAAGCTCCCCACCACTTTCTGGAAGACACTTATCTCACCCAGCAGCATTACTGGCTACCCAGAGATGTCCATCCTCCTGAGTGTGTAATAGGGATGTGACAAGGCAAGGTGGTGACCGAGAACAGCTCTTTCTCTGGGGATAGACAATGTTTCTCCAAGAGGGACCCACTTTCCCAGGTGGTCATGAAAATGAGAGGAAAGAGGTCACATGTCAGGTAGGCAGCCATGTCCACATGCACAGATCAAACAGGAGTGGAGACCAATGGGTCAGAGGAGGTTAAGGCCAAAACAAGCCATTTGATACTGGTAGAAAATGTCCTAATGACCCTTTCCCACATTTCTACAGCTGAAACACTCCAAACACATGGTGCTTAGAGATCAGAGAATCTAAATACAAAAAGTGACCTGGCAACATTTGCAGTTACACATTTCCTGCCAGGCAGTAAGATGGTGTGTTCTGGGCATTAATCACCAACACTGACTGATTCCTCACTGGCTACTCAGTGAGGCTGCTCCAAACATGGATACCAGCCATAGTCTTGCTCCAGCTACAAGCAGACATGAAGGCCAATGCTTCCCAGCTCCTCTGCAAACCCTAAAGGGCATGGAGTTCAGCTGAAGAACACTGATTTCCTGGTCTTCTGAGAGGGCAAAGACTGTCCCATTGCACCTGAACCCTGGCCAGCCTTCATCAAAAATGGACAATGTAGCAAATCAGCAACGCTGAGAACAGGACACATTAATATGCACACAAGTACTTGGTACCTGATATATGTACATCATCCTATAAAGAACTTGGGGTTCTAAAAGGAGAAAAGGACCTGGTCTTTGCACTTACAGAATTCACAGCTGGCCAGCTTGTGTGCATCAGTTGAGAAGTCACCGATAGTTGTAGGTGAGAATGACTGCAGTTACTCTCAGGTGCAGTCAGGGGCTGGATGGTTCATATGGCTCCTTTAACATGCGGACGGAGAGAGCTGCCTACTGGCTGAGCCTCACTCTCCACCAGTTCTCTCATTCTCAAGGGGGCTGGCACAGACGTCATGAGAAAGTCTCTGGACTCCTCCAAAGTGCAATCTGCAGTGCCCCTTGAAGCTCTAGGTTTGGCAACCATAATGTCACTTATGTTAACTTCTACTGCCTTAGTCACTCTTCTCATTGCTGGAACAAAATACCCTCCACCCACACTGTAAAGGAAGGAAGCTTTATGTATTTTGGCTCACAGCTTGTACAGGTTTCAGTCCGAGTCAGCTGGATCCAAACCAAGGTGGCATGACAGAGGGGCATGGCACATGAAATGGCATTAGGAAATAGAGAGCATGGGGTGGGGGAGATATATCCTTCTAGGCTATGCCCACAGTGACTCTTTCCTCCAACCAGGCTTCACCTAATGAGTATAACTAATCCACTGATGAGTATCACATCACCATGATCCAATCACCTTCCAAAAGCTGCACCTATGAGAGCATAAGGCTTGGTGTGTGTGGGGGGGTATAGAAATAAACCATAAAACCCACTAACCAAGCCAACTCACTATGCCAGCCCAGATTTAAGGGGTGGGTGAATAAATTCTATCTGTTGATGAGATACACAAAAGACAGATAACAGATGGTCCCCAAACTGACATCCTTAGAAAGGTGTACTCACAAGGCTGACCCATGGCTGATGTCTAGGGACTTGGCCATAGGGAAAGGACCTACCATTCCCTGACATGAGTAGCCTATGATGGTTGTACCAGCTGTGTGGTTTATGTTGGACATCTCCTTTTCTCCTGGGAGTATGCAGTGGGAGCTTACGTGACCAGCTCCAATAAAAACCTTGAACACTATAAGGCTCTTATAAGTAGGCAATACTCTCCATATATGTTCTGCTGCTGGAGGAATTAAGTGTGTACATGTAGAGGTCTAGAGAAGCTTACAACTGCCTGCCCTGCACTTTGCCCCATGCACCTTTTCCTTCTCTGACTTGGCTTTGTATTCTTTCGTTTTAATGAATCACAACTACTGGTATGGTTACATGCTGAGTTCTGTGAGTCAGTGAGCATGGGGATGGTCTTGGGACCACCTCCAACACAGAGATTGGCAAAAGTCACCCTGGAAGGGGTGCATGCACAAAAAGGGAAGTGCTCCATGGCCATCTACACCACACCCACTCCAGGACAATGTTGGGGTTCCTCTACACGGCACCCTTCCAGAGGGATGGGGAAGGAAGGTGGTAAAGAAAGTAGGAGGAAATATGGCTACTAGGAAGGTGGAGCCACAGAAGGTCTATGCTACAGAGTCAGGCGGCTCCCACTGGCCCTACTAAGGTCAAGTCAGAAAAGGCAGTTTGGTTTTAGTCCCAGAACTAGAGGACCAGATAGCAGGAGGAGCTGAAGAGAGAGCACAGGGCACCCTCCAAAAATGGTCAGTGAAATTCATGCTGTAATGGAACTCAAATCTGTTGTTGTAGCCTGTCTGGGGCCTGACACTAGTCAGAGGCCTCAAATAGATGGCTAGGGTTGATCTAACCTCAACATACCTGGGCCCAAAACCTAGGGAAGAAGTATCAGGCACTTTTGGGGCTCTGATTCTTTGACACTTCAATGCTCTGCCCAAAAAAGGAGTTACTTCGAATAGTAATCATCTAAATGTTTCAGTATCTTACATTAGAAATGTAATACTACCAGGAGATGGAGATGCACAGGGCTTATTTTCATACACTATGTTTAATGCTCTGAAGGCTATAGCACAAGTACACAGTCTGACTTAGAATTTATAGCACACTTTGCATGCAGCACCTGATACAGGTACATGACTACACGCTGTGTAATTAGCCATGTGTCTGCCGCATCCAAAGGTACAAGAAATTACGGCTGGGTCTAACAACTTCTAAATTTCAATATTTTACATTCATTTTGAATATATATTTTCTCGCAGCCACAAGACATGAAGAGTTGAAACATGCAGTAGCACATTCATCATTCAACAAGATATATTACAACACTCATCAAAGAGGCTGAGGGGTCCACACACCAATATTACATTTTTCTAACATCTATTGCATATTATTCAAAGTGATGCTTTCATAGCCTTGTAGATCAGTTCAGAGGGTAGACTGTGTCTTTCACTATTTTTTTTTACTGTCTTTTACCTGTCAGCAGCTCAAGGTACCTATAATTCTTTAAATTCCACATGTAGGAGAAAATTACACCACATTGTGTAACAGATCCCCATCATTATGTTGCTGACTGTTGCTATACAAGAGTTCTGATTCTGCTCAGGGCCCAACAGAAATTCACATGCAAGGGTCCATTCTGTCCCACTCCAACCAACCCTCTTGTAATTTCTAAGCATCCAGGTCTATCTAGAAGATGTTTGCTCCTCTCCAGAGGTACATAATGTTACAGGCTGTCTTGTAACGGGCCCACCTTTCTTTATGGAAGTTCTAGGCATCCAGGGGCAGCCATCAGAGGAGTATATGAGACCTGAATATGAGACCTGTCCTCTAGCATCATGCACGGGAAGAGACTGAAGACAGCAGCCACAAGTAGGAATTATGAGGACTGGCCAAGGCCAGACAACATGATCCAGTCAGCCACAGATCTACACTGGGACCATGCATGTCCACTGAGGAGAGCATCTAAAGCGGCTCTCCTAAAAAAGGTAGGCACAGTGTGCAGCATGAGTGATGAGAAGAAGAGGAAATGCTCTAGGAAAGAAACAAGTAGGAGGAAGCAGCTATTGGGAACACTAGAAACACCAGACAGGACTTTGGGACAAATGCTCTTCTCATTCTGAGTATGGCAAGGCCTCTTTTGCATCTACCCATGGTCCACTCTATAAGGCCAATAAGCCATAAGCCTACTCTATCTGCCCTTTCACTGTTTCTGGCCATTTCAAATACAAAAGGTGAGAATCATAACAGGAACAGACAAAAGGTCAAAATTCCATCTTCCCCCGGGCACACAACAAGGAGAAATGGAGTGGGCAAGTTTTCAGTAACTGGGCATTTCAACCATTAAAATAGTCCGTTCCTAACAGCACAAGGACAATTCATCCTTGTAACGATCAGTCTGAGGCCCTGTAAGAACCAGAAGGGGCCTGTGAATCACAGACTCAATCACATTCTGGGCAATTCTAAGGTTAAGTATATTTAATAGTATTGCAGTACTCCAAGAATTAGCAATTCATGAATGGCAGAAATCCTCCCTCTCCACCAGCATCCTCAGTGTCTGACCTTGCATCAGAGAAGGAAAATAAAGCCTGACAGGAAAGGATTCTGGGTTCTGATACAACAAACAGTTGTTTATTTTTTTAAATGTTTAACTTATATGACAAAATTTGTAATTTGAAAAATGACCTACTGGGGTAGTAAAGGAGAACTTTCAATACATAAATGAGATAAAATCCCACAGTGATGTGAATGCAGGGGACTAAAGTGGTACTGAGGTCACAATACAGACAAAGGGGCACTATGCCTTCTAGAGAAACCACTGAAGTCTCTGTCTCCATGGGTTCTGCACACCACTGGACACTAACATTAACCTCACCTTTGCATCTCAGGTGTGTGGACCCCACATCACACATGGTAAGCACTCAAGAAGCTGTAGAAACCACAGATGAGGGTTCACTCTACACCAAGTACAGCTTCAACTCCCCAAACAGTGCAAGATTCATGTTAATTCACTTTTACAAACCGAGCTCAAAGAGGCTATACAGCTTTTCAAGGACATATGGCTAGTAAGTAGCATTGGAAGCAGAGATTTAGATTTACCCCAACCTTTTCGGACTCTAGGCCCAGTGTTGCCCCCTTGCCTGGCAGAGCAAGGGTACTTTCATCTGCACTGAGGAAAGCAAGCTCCTATGACTCCCATTAGAAAAATTAACACCCACTCTAGCTGCACCATGCAACTGGCTGGAAGATTTGAAAGTGTACGTCAGTCACAAAAATGCCTATCACATTTAATGCCATTATGCTAGGAATTTCTCTTTGGTAGTTGTCCTGTGGTAATAAAACCCCATAGTCACTCAAGATATTGTACAAATAAAAGAAGGGTGTAGAATCCCATCATCACCAGGTGGCCCACTGATAATCAAATGCAGGGAGGAAGTCGGGGGCAGGGGGTGAGGCGCCAGTGTGGAGCAAGCCAGGCTTGAACAACATTCCCTAACAGATCCATTACATGAAATTTTTTCTTAAATGGTATATCAAGAGACTCCCAAGATGCTTAAAAGTTAAGCTATAGGGTTCAGAGGGGAATGGTGACAGAGTGTTTTGAAGGATTTTGGTCATGAATGGTATATAATTTTTTACAACAAGTCTTGCTCCAGTCATAAAGTACTTTATTCACCCACACTATTCCTTGTCGGAATGCAGCTGCCTCCACTACCACCCAGTTTTACTCATACATGGCCTCCAGCCTCTTATCTGTGGGCTAAGCTGCCCTTAGAAGATGCCATGTCCTTTTAAATTTTGTTGGAGGGTCCATATTATACAGCTCATTACAAGTGTTCCTAACTCTTAGGACTCCGTGGAGTCCATGATGTGGCTAATGAAGTATAAAAGTGTAACAACAAATCATTTACAAGTCCTGGGTGCTGTATTTCCAACGCAGAAAGTTTTTAATCATAAGCAAATGTAATCATTTATGTTAAGCAACCCATGGACCTGGTCAATGTAGCACAAACAGCCATTAAGCAAAAATTATGACAATAAGGAAAGCGAATGTAACATTGCAGACGTAGCAGTTTATGCAATTTGTAGACTCCAATAAACTTTCTCTTGGTAAAAGTAGATAGAACTCTCCCCATGCATAATTCTGTGCTTGAGGGTTGGCTCCATGTTTTCAAAGATAATTATAACCTCAGGCATCAAGTAGCAGACAAGATATCATCTTAACACGAAATTGATAAAATTATTAGAAAGATAATGTGTGGCATTTGGTAAATCCTTTGACTTCATGTGCTTTGCCTCTTGAAGAAAGGTGACTACAGTATAGTGCTGGGAACACAGAATGGAGTATTCAGGGGCCACATGCCCCTCACCTGGGGTATACGGCAGATGACACTCTGCCAGGGATTCAGGATAGCCAGGGGCCACCATCCTCTCTTTTCCCCAACCTGCACTCTGTCTGGCCTCAAGTGTTGCCAGCAATGTCAGAAATAATACTGAAAGTCTTCTCATTATGACATGGGCTGGCCATCACTTCTCTTCTGTATTAATTAATAGCACAGTAAGAAAATAAGATTCCATGAAATCAGTTAGTGGGAGAATCACTCCAGATCCAGATCAGGCAGCACCAGAAGCAAGTTTACAGGATAGCTCCTCTATCCCCATGTGAGGAAAGGGACATTCCCATGGCTGCCCTTCTGATAGAGCCCTGCTGATGCGACCCAATGAGAAAAAGAAATATGTTCTTTAAAGAAATTAGCTTTAGAGAATCTATCTGAAAAGATAACTCCTGAGAAATATTGACTTGGTAATTCTATGCTTATCTCATATTTAAATGCTTTCAATGAAATTCAGAAGCAGTCACAAAGACAAAGGAAATCCAGAAACAGACTTTTGCCTCAATAACATTGTGCTTTAATGGGTGAATGAAAATAATCTGTCAACAGACCACAATAAAAGATGTTCAACTGATGAATGTGTCACTGGTTAACTGCTAAATAATTTATATATTTGTATTGAACTTTAACACTGAATTGGCAAGTCACATAAAATACTCAGATAATTTAATGTTAGATGTCTGACTAAGCTCTGCATGCACAGTAGGCACTCTGACAAGCTAATGAATAGAAAAAGAATAACAGAGAATAGATTATGGTTTATTTTACAGAGCAACATCAAAATCTGTGACAATTTAGCCATTAATAGGATAAAAAAGAGACTAAGAGCTATCAATATTTTGAGGGTGACAAGAAACAGGGGGTATCTATTTGGCCACTTGGAAACCCAGCATCACTTTGAAGACAGATGGCTGCACCCAGAATGTTTCACAGTAATGTACCCGTAAAACTAACAGGTGTATTTCCTTTTTCAAAACAATGAAACATAATTCCTAAGATTTCCTATATCAAATGCACACCTTCAGATTGCAAAAGTGAAGCAATTCCTTGAATTATCTCAACATGTATTTAAATAATTCTTGTTTTTATATAAAAATTTGCACATCGGGCCCTGAAACTTTACCTTGCAAGGTTCAGTGGTATTGGTCAAGAACACTCTGCACTCTCCTATCAGAATGATTAATGAAGGCACCTTTTTCACAGAATGTCAGCCTTTGCCTTTTTAACAACTGACCTTTCATAGAATACTACTGAACTCATAATTCCACTTTTGTTCAGTTTCTTATTAGTGGAGTTAAAATTAATACTTATGGGAATGATGGTAAGGTGATGCACAGTAAATCTTCGAGCACATCAACCTTCCGTGCTGACGGTCCAAGGAACAGCACCTGCATTTGTCTACTTGTGGGGCATAAGTATGTGCTGAAATTGTGTCCTTTCAAAAGACAGATTAGGGCAGTCTACAGACCTTTTTTGAGAACAAAGATGTATATTTTTTAAAAGACTTTAAAAGTTTGTAGGTTTTTTGAAAAGGACTTAATAAAATTGCTAATTTCAATCATAAATTTAAAAGAATTTACTCTTATTCATTTTTCTGAAACATTCCTGATGACTAAGATGATATATGGCACAACATACTCTGCAGCCCACATTCATCTCTGAGGAGTGACAATTTAATAACCCATCAAGGCAACACAATATGCCAAAACCACTTACCTTACAGTGGGATCACATGGCAAGGAAAAAAACGATCAGCTACTAATACTGCAAGAAATCGCCCCTAAAATAGTAAAAAATGGTTGGGAAATGGAGCTAGAATAGGACTTTCTTCTAATTATCACTGGGAATAGCAAATTACTTAAGGACTCAATTTTTTCACCATGCCAGCCATTTCCATACCCAGACATACCTAATTTCTATGAATCCCTTAAGGGCCCAAACTAGTTTTAGCTTCAAAGATCTTATGGGATTGCAGGGCAAGGTAAAAAGGCTACAGTGCATTCAATTATTCATTCTTATTAAATATCTGAAAGAAGACATTCTGAATAACTATTGGAAATATAGTATACAGGTAAGTGTGTGGTCTAAGTTTGCCCAACATGTCACTATTCAAATCACCCTTGTTACCAATAAAGTCATTTACCTACGGAGGGCTAAAGATTTAGGTAAATAAGATAATACCAAAGGAGAAACAAAGAAGCTAACACATGGGCAGGTACTTCATTCCAATGTAGAAAAGAGAACCCAGGAGATGCAAATATTCTAGCAGAACTGGGGTACTGTTTCACTGCTGTGTGAAACACCTTAGAAGACCATGTACTATACTGCTTAGATATGGTAATGGATGCCTCCATTATTATGGAAGTGAAATGTGAGCACACAGTACCCTCAACCATTCAGGAGAACCAGAGATCTAAATGGAAAAATAAGAGAAAGTGGAAAGAGAAAGAGAAATGCAAAAAGGATCCGACACACTTTGTGAAAACCTCCAAGTCAACTACATTTTCACAAAAGAACAAAAACTAGGATCATAAGACTCAATGTCGAGCAGAGGCACACTGCAGCTGCTCCTTGGGTACATTGCAGGGCAGCAATAACAGAAAAGTCACAGAAGATTGTCACAATAACTGACAGAGCTGGAACATGATTTCCAATCTCCAGAAAGGAGTGTCAAGGAGAGGAAAAGCAATCACTTCCATTTTAAAAGGGAAATTAGCTGACTCAGGTAAAAACGATGCCTCTGTACCAGGCATGTGGCCCAGGACACCAGATGGCAAAAAGCCAGCAAGGACAGGACCACACTCGGTGTACCTCATAATAGACACACGCATCTTGAAGAAAGGCCATAAAATATTGATATTCCTCACTTCTGCAAAGAAAACAACAAATTCATGAAGGAAAAATACCCACAAATCTTCCCATTTGCATTCCATAACATTTCCATTAAGCTTGAGCCTCCTTGGACTATTGAATTTACTCAAATGGGCAGTATTTCAATAAGGATTTCCTAGAAAAGACCACCTTCAATTTCATCACAACCTATTAACCAAGGTGTTATCATTTATATTGGCCATTTATCAACAAAGGATAAGCTTTGATTTTAAAAATACTCCAAAGTCCAAGTCCTGCAAACACACCTAACACATCCATTTCTGCACTGACTCCTCACCCATGCTGGGAAAGAAGGAGCCTCACAGTGGTGAAGGTGGACTGGAAAAGCCTGCAGATAGAGGTAAACAGTCTTCCCTGGCCATTTACTTTCTTAGATACTACCAGTGCTGGTAAAGTCAGATGGGCGATGTGGGGCTTCAGGATACAAGAAGTGTATGCAACGAGAGGTCAAGAAGAGCTGCCACAATGTGGGCAGATGCACCTGCACCGTCAGCCTGTAGTCTATATCGACTCCACCAATCCACCAACATGAGCAATATCTGTAGACCAGTATTGTAGAATATGTACTGTTTTAAAATATATATTAGCTCCAACCTTCTAAAAACTTGAGAACAAATGTAGGCATCCCCACTCACTGAATCTAACAATTCACTCCAGAAAATGTGTTGTAGAGCAAATTTTCAAATTAAAGGGACTTTTATTCCATTATTGCAATTGGGGAAAATTATGATAGATTTCTATTTTATTTTACAACCCGAAACCAAATTCAATGATCACTAAAGCATTTAACAAACACCTATGTAAAAACTCAAAGACTTCTGCATAATCTGAATAATTTGAAACACCAGGTACCTAATTAACATTTACTAAGCTCATTAACTACATTTTTCTTTACTTCTCAAAGTTACACAATGGTATTGGAGGTAAACTACTATTTCTCCTGAAACATACAGCTACATAAGCATTAAAGTCATGTCAAAGAACCTAATGATACCTTCAAAATTTGACCCATGCCCCTGGCAAAGGCAGACAAGATGATTCAAGATGAGATAGGTGATTAGGAAAAGGTGGGAAAGTGGCAAAGGAAAAGCACCAGCAGTTTGTCTAGGGAGACTGTGTAGCGGGATATTATTGGGGGATAAGAAGAGATACAAACACCTTCTACACCTCAGGGCCTGTCTAGAAGCATCTCGATGGGCTTCCTTACCAGGCAGGCTTTCCAGTAGGAAGCTAAGGTGTGGAATAAGATATTTAAGAATTGTGTGAGGATAATGAAGATGTAGCACTTTCTGTGTAACAGATTTTAGGGACCTATGATTAAAAAGACACAGAGGCCAAGCCCATGATTAATGACGGACTAGCAATATTCCATGAAAAAGTGAAGGTGTGTATATATAAGAGCAAAATAAAAGATAAGAGGAAGAATAAAGATAGATCTTTCGCAAGCGAGGAGGGAAGCAAGAGATGAAGAGAGGGAGAAGGCAAAGGAAGAGAAAGGTGTGAAAAAAATTGAAATGTCTTATGTACCAACTCCCACAAGCAATATGGCCATTATATTCTAAATAAAAGTTGAGAGAAAAAAGAAAAAAAAAAAGGAAAGACAGGGAAAAAAGAAAGAGGTGCGAGAAGAAAGATGTTGCATACCAAAAAAGTGAAGATTTTTCAGAATACTACTCATCAAAGACAGCTTGTTGTTACTACAGAGTCTAGTTTAAAATTGGATGCTTCCTCAAACATCTCCCCATAATTTCTTGTATCCTGAAGCCCCACTTTGCCCATCTGACTTTACCAGCAGTGGTAGTATCTAAGAAAGTAAAGGGCCAGGGAGGACTGTTTACCTCTATCTGCAACCTGCCTCCATGGCAATGAGGAAGTGAAGCTAAACTACACAATGACAAAAGTCACCGATGAACACTGCATTAGTTTGCTAGAGCTGCGAGAACAAAATACTATAGACTGGACGCTATCATCCTGGATGTGGGAGGTCTGAAACCAAGGTGTCAGGGCTGGTTTTTCCTGAGGCCTCTCTTCTTGGCTGATGCACTTATCTCACTGTGTCTTCACATGCTATCCCTCTCTGTGTCTATGTTCCAGTCATATTGTTTTATGGTGCAGCTCAGTCACCTCTTTAAAAGATCTTATCTTCAAATACAGCTGCATGCTGAAGGCCTAACCCTTAGGACTTCAACCCAGGAATGAGAAGGGGGCACAACTCATCTGATAATATAAGTGTTTATATCTGTTGTAACAGTTGATTATTGTTTCCAAAGAGACAAGTCTCACAGCAGAGTCCCTCACAGCCCCTGAGGCGGGGAGATCCATCCTCTGAGAAGGTCTAGCTACCGTGGAGCTCCTGTCATCCCAGAAAGGTTCATTTTGGCTTTATAGATACCAACAAGAGCCACAAACCTCAGCTGAAGAATTTGATGGACTCACAGCTTGGCTTCAATAAACCCCTTATTTTAATGGAGTTTTTCCACCTCCAATGTCCATAACCATGTTATTCTTTATGACCAGTACATATATTCTGATCCCCCAACCCCTTCATTTATTGTCTTTTAGGAAGATCTCCTAAGTGACCTCTGGGTGAGGCACTGGGATGGGTCCTCAGGCACCAGTGCTAAAAGGGAGGACAGAGAGGCCCCTGCCCTCCAGGGACTCATGAGACCAGAACCATGACACACAAGAGATAGTCATCACATGTTGGGATGGGATAGAGCAAGTTCAAAGTGCCAGAGGAACCCAGACAGAGGACTGTGAAGTAAGCCTAGTTACACATACTAGTTTCTCCCAAAGGGGACGATATTTAAGTATCTACCTATGAAATATATGAACATCCAGAGTCAGGGCACAGAGTGGGGTGGTGTCCAGGTGGAGGATTAGCCATGTGAGAACACAGCAGCTAGTTGAGGAAATTATAACAACAGCTATCATTTGTGGAGTGCTTACTATAGGTAGATATTATTCACAGAACACATTAATTCCAACAATCCCATGTAGCAGATACTATTCTGATCCCTGATACCCAGGGAAACTGAGGAATGGGGCAGTCAAGTGATTTGCCGAAGTACAGCTGTGAGGTGGTAGAGTGAAAAGCCAGTCCAGAGACAGAGCCCTACCTGCTGCACCATGCCATTTAGGCAGTGAGCCATTAGGTGAGTACTAGTTTAGCTGGTGCTCAGAGTCCAGCGGACGGCAAAAACTGGAGGCTAGGAAAACAAAGACCTGATGCTTCCTGGTCTTAAGAGTGCAAAGTGACACTGCTTTCAGAAAGTCAGTTGAGAGAAGAGGGTGTCACTAACTAAAACAAAAGCTAGAGGCAGGAGCCAGAAAGAAAGCATCCTAAGAAAACACTCCCCGAGGCTAACAAAAGTCCTTCAAGGATATTTACTGCATCCCAGTGATAGTAAGAGAACAACAAAGCAGAAAAAGTTAAAATTAAGGCACAAGCATGCAATAAAGGCCTTTACAGAGATCTTTAAAAACTCATGCCTTAAAAAAATCTAACAAAAATTTCATGATATAAGATTATTAAGAAGTAGACTTCAAAACTGATTTTAAATATATTGATTAAAAAACTAGAAAGGGTTATACTAAAAGGTTATCTTGTGATAATAGAATTATAAGTAGTTATTTCATTTATATTTGCTTCTACTTACTAAAAATAAGCTCCACAGATGACAATATTATTGTTCATCACTGCGAGGTTGCCTTTGGCTATGACTGATATGATGAGGATACATGGGGGTCACAGAACAGGTCTTCACAGGAAGGTCAGTTAGTGGCAGGGCATCAAGGATCCAGATCTTTCCACTTTTCTTACAGGCAACAAGATGCTTTTCAGTCCCATCTCCATTCCCCTCATGGCCACAAAACAAATGTCCCAGCTCTAGAAATCACATGCTCACATAGCTGTGTCGAAAGAAAGGAGGAATAGGTGCCATCTTCCTCTTACTACTCTTTCTTAGGAAAAAAGTCTTTCCTAGGAGCAAGCCAATGCTCTGAAGAAAGTCTGGGAAAGCTTAGCTTTTCTGGTGGGAGGCAGGGAGAAAGAATGGAGATGGCCTTCACCCAGTGAAAATTTCCTAGTGCTGTATCCAAAGCTGCTGGATTCTGTTGTGTGCAGAATGTGTGGGACCATGGGTTCCATATCTGTGTATTCAACCAACCATGAATGGAAATACTAGAAAACATTCATTATTTTTCCTTCAACAAGACAGTATAACAGCTATTTACACAGCATTTCATTATATTAAGTATTATAAGTCATGTGATGACTTAAAGTATGTGAGAATGTGCACAGGTTATATGTAAATAAGCAGTTTTATATAAAGGAATTAAGCATTCACAAGGGACATCCCGGAACTACTATCCACAGACACCAAAGAATGGCAGTACAGTAAGTCTCCAACTTAGGAGCATTTGAGTTGCAAACTTTCACTGATGTAAACAGACCTCGCATTAAGAACATTCATAGATACAATAAATCATGGAAGTAGCTCACTCATTTGCTGGATAATGTCACAGCTGTGTGGTTGTTTACTGTAGAAGCACTAGTGTACAGTAGTATAGTACAGTTGGGGACTTACTGTATTTTCGTGCATTTGGGGTTTTTTGTTTTTTGCTTTATATTCTGTTTGTTTCAAAGATATATTAGATTCACCTTGTCTGACTTACAAAGGAATCTGACTTATGAACTTTCTTCCCGAATGGCACTCATCTGTAAGTTGAGGACTTACTGTATTTGTTGCTCTCATTGTGCCTAAGACTTACTGACATTTCTGTCTCCCCTAACAAAGTTTCCAGAGGATAGGATCATGGCTTTTAATCATCCTAACTCCACACTACCTCAGAATGGACGCAAGAGATCTCAACTAGTGTCAGCCAAACTGAGCTCTAAGTTCAATTCATTCCTATAAATGGGTACCTTGTGCCCAGTGAGTCCACAGATTTCCACCCTGGATGAGCAGGCAAGATAACCACCACATCCATTACTAAGGCCTTAGGTACCAGTCAGGACAGATGTCACTCGCCGGAAGGCACCTGTAACAAGGGGGACTGCAGTTTCTAAAGGTCTTCTTTACCAGCCACTCCCTCCTATCCCACACAGGAACAAGAGTAACTTAGAAATGTGTCTGTGAAAAATGATGCATTTATCTCACTTCACCTCAACATACTGCAACACCGCTAATATTAATAATTTTAGCTCTAGAAACTCTGCCAACCTCCCAAAGAAAGAGTCCTTGACCCAAAATATCAGAGGATATTAAACTGAGGAATGATCTACTGATGCAAATCATTAAATCTATTTGCATCTGCTTACTGAACCCTATCACAGAAATTAAACGACAGGCGGTGGGGAGAGCTGGCTGTGCATGGTTAAGAGGAGACATCTTGGAGGATCCAAGCTCTATGTCATTAACTTCCCCACTTTCCCTCATTAACAAGTAAAATGTTTTTACTGCTTGAAAAGTTTTAATAAATAGAAAAAAGCAGGGTGGCTGACATAGTTTTTAATGTAATATACAAAAGCTTTTAATATTTTTACATATATTAATGAAAAAGCTAGGAGCAACGCTGAAAGGTTACACACATGTGGAAAAGCAAAAATAATTACCTGCAGAGAGCGGCTCTAGGTTTAAAAAAATTTTTTTTTTAATTTTAGCTTCTGTATGATTTTAGTGGCTGTATGGAGGAGGGACAGCTGGCAGTTCTGCCCTGGAAGCCTCACCCTAGCCTCAGGGCCCAACATCCTAGGAAACCTGGCAAGGAAATCTCCATACTGCAGTCACCATGCTTCCCCATAACTGGGCAGGTGACACCAGATAGCTAAGATTTTCCATTAAGCCAAAATGATCAAATGACTCAGATACAGAGAGACACAAACTATTTGACATATTTCTCACAGTTGAAAGACACACTTACGTGATCATGCACTTAATTTGCTAAAGGCTCACTCAAATTTTACCCAGAATCAATAGTCCCAACACCTCATAAATGATGTTTTGGTTAACAATGGATCACATATGTGATAGTGATCCAAGAAGATTTTAATGGAACTAAACAATTTGTACTGCCTAGTATTTTTACTGTACCTTATCTATGTTTAGATAGACAATTATCACTGCACTACAAGTGTGTATAGTGTTCAGTACAGCAACACACACCTCCAGGTTTATAGCCTCAGAGCAGTGGGCTAGACCACAGGGCCTAGGTGTGCAAAAAGCTACATAATCTGGGTGTACACACACTGTATAATATAGGATACATCCAAGCACACTCATTAACAAAATCACCTAACAACTCATTTCTCAGAATATATCCGTCATTAAGTGACATGTGACTCTTATTATCAGTAGGTGCTACAAATAAAAGACTCACATTTCTACCTTTCCTGGTTCTTACCCCTGGTGTGAGAGCCCCCTCACCCTCACGAAGGAGGTAGAGTCTTTGCTACCTTCCTCTATTTGCATCACCTCCTCAGGGGCTGGTTGGAGCCTCTGATCTTGCTGACATTAGTAAAATGTGGTCAGGTAGGCCTGAGGGTACAGGTTTATAATTCACCTTGTCTTTCAGACTGGCCAACTGCTGGGACAAACCCTCCTCATGGTGATGGCAAAGGCCACTGCAGCCTCTCCAGCAACTCCCAGCCAAATGTCACAGGCCAGGTGACTCTGGAGAGGAAGCTCACCCAGTATGGGATCACGACTCCAGCCCTAGGTGTTCACCATCTTTATCTCTTATCTGTGTGTCCCACGGTTCAGAATCAGGCCTTCCTCTCCTAAGATTTCTCCAAATGGGTCAGTTCTCTTCATTAAAATGAGGAACTCTTTTTTTTAAACATATAATTATATGGCAGAAGTTGTTCTTGATTCAGATCCTGACTCATGATGATTACCTCACAGGTAAAGCTTGATACTCCCACTTCAAGAGCACCAGGGTGGATGACACAGTCAGGGAAACTGAGCCACTGGGGTCACTGTCATGAGCCAAGGGGTAGTAGGCTTCCAGGCAGGCAGAGCAGGCTGAAGTCATCTCTTAGGCCTTTTCTAACACAAGTAACATGCATCCCTAGAAATGTAATGGTGCTGGTCATTGGTTTTGATCACTGCATCCAATGGTGGTGTATAAATAAATACAGAGAGTAAGGAAATAGTTAAAGATGAGGATAGAGGAAAACACCTTGGAGAAATCCAGAGAGCTGTAAAATTGATATACAATGATACATGGAGCTACACAAAAATTACCAAAGGAATGAAAGTAAAGAACAACTCAGACTTCAGAATTCCCAGATTCAGAGGGGGGAATCCCATAGGGGTGGCATTCCTGGTCTACAGCTGCTCCTACAGACCCTTCCTCATCCCTCTCCTCCATGCTCCTCTGTCCTCTATCTTTGCTGTCTTGGAATTCTTCTATCTTATCTGGGAGGCTTCCTCCAAGTTGTCTCGCACAGGGTCTAACTGCATGGTAAAGAATAGTGACACAATGTAAAAAGGCAAACCATTAATCCAGCATCCTTTGAAATCTCATTAATTGAAAAACTGTGCCTAGCTACTGAACGTGCAGCTTACATACGTTCTGGTCTTTTATCTGCGGGCACTCCTTCCATATTTGTACAGAACTTCATAAACCTTCAGAATTCTTTCCCATCTAGCTTCCAAAGCTCACTGCACAGGCCGCAGCTCCCTTGCAGCTCCATGTTTCTAGTGGGAAAGGAAAGGGTCACTGTGCTACTCACGCCTGCTCTGTATCCCAGGAAAGGAAGTACCCTGAGGAGCACCTGCATTCTGAGCCAGTCTATGAATGTCTGCAAAAAGGACCCATCTTTATATATTTCTCTTAACATGGAAAAATTTAGCAAAACCTGTGTGGATATAAAGACAGAAAGAAGGTGGGAGTGAGGGGTGGACCAGGTGGGAAAGGGGAGTTCCTATGGAATAGGGTAAACATCTCACTTTGGGAAGATGAAAATAATAGAGATAGATAATGGAAAACAGTGTGAATGTATTTAATGCTACTAAACTACACACTTAAAATGGCCAAGAGAGTAAATTATATGTTTATTTTACCACAAAAAAGGGTCAGAACAGTTCTGATTACCAGGTACAGAAAGGAATCTTTTCTCCCTTCCCATCCTACTCCTGTGTGACTGCATTGTCCTGAGTGAGTAGCCATCCACTGAAATCAAAGGGCCAGGGGCTACAATCTACAGAGAGAACAACAACTTACACCTCTGCTTCTATGTGCGAGGTACACAAACTGAAAATAATTTTTATAAATAGTGTATTATACATATTTTGGTTTGGTCAAGTCAAACGATCCCCATAATGCTGAGTGGCAGGTGCCCTTACTAAGAGGCCTCTTCTCAGGCTTCGCAGTGGCGGTGATTCCTTTAAACACAACCGCAAAAGTCATACTTTACCAAAGCATTTTATCATAGACTGCTTAACCAGCAAAATTGTTCAAGTTTGCAAACACAGTGTCTTAGTTACTTTTCTCTCATTGCTGAGACAAAACACTCAACACTCAAAGTTTAAAGGGAAGAGGTTTATTTGGCTTACAGTTCCTAGGGATTTCAGTCCATAATTGGCTGGCTCCAAGGCAAGGTGGCAGAGGGACAACAGGTCATGGCAATGGAAACAGCAAAAGTAACAAGGGGCCTTAACAGTCTTTTGGTCCCTTTTATCTTATTCAGCCTATTCAGGACAGGTAGCACTCACACCCTTAATTCTAGTGCTGTGGGGCCTAGTCCCACCATGAGTGAATCACACAATCCAGATTTAGCCACCTCTGAGAAAGCCTGAGGCTTTGGAGGGACATCCAAACACAAGCTACAACACACAGGCAGTAACTTTTCATGCAAACTAATTTCTTCAGAAATAACTTGTCAAAAAGAGAAAAAAAACTGTTCATATATCATATACTAAAGTAATTTTAAGATTTTATAATAACAGATGAAGATGGGGACCCATCTTGAGAATTTTGTTGCTTATATTTTAAATTCAGGAACTTTATAAATCCCAAACACCCTTCTGGCCCTCAGATATTAAGGCTAAAGATATAACTATGAAGATATTTGTCAACTTCTTCTCTAGAAGGCAATTCACTGCTGAAGGCATTATGTCTATGGCAGATGGACCTTTAGGTAATAAAAATCTGGGAGCTCTTGAAAACTCAGATGTAAAAAAAACAGAGGATATCTCATGATTAATTATCTCTTTAACAAGAGATTCCAGGAGGTAGCCTGATAAAGTTGGAAAAGAAAGGCTGTAGAATTGAAGAATAAATTAATTTAATGGATAAACAAGTCTGAGGGAGAAACCCTGTCCTTATTCTAATGCAGTTTATCTGTCAGAAGGAAGCAGCATGGCAATAAAGAGACAGAAGTTGCAATGATGTTAACATACTGAAAAGATAAAAGCATTCATTTCTTTCCCTCAACATATTTACTGAACTGAATAAATGAATAAATTCTGATAAAAATCAGCTAGCCATGGTTCACTGTGTTAATTATAGTGGTAACTGCACCACAACGGGGCAACCTATAGTGCCCTGAGGTCAGGCCCCTCTGTTCTGTGCTTCCACATCTACTTCTGGCTTCACTTCTACAGGATATCTGGTACCTGGAGCCAGAAGACTCAGCCAGCTCCACTAAAGCTCTGTGCCTCTTCCTGCCTGACAATTGCCATCCTGTCTCCCAGGAGCACAACAAGCAGGGCACCGTGATCTCCAGCATGACTGGCTTCCCTCCCACACCCACCACAGCTTAATGGCAGTGTCTCCTCTAATTCTTCCTGTATGTCACCACTACTCACACCTCTCGCCAACAGATGTGAGAAACCTGAGTGAATGCTGGCTTGGAGAAACCCTTAGACAACTGGGAATGCCCAGATGTCATCCAGAGGAACCACTGTCCTCACACAGAACAGAAACTGTCCAATTAAACTCAGCAGCTCAACCTGGAATATACATAATGACCAAGAAGTGATTTGCCACCTGGGGGTGAGCCCTCACCAGAGAACTTCTTCCAGGACAGAAGGGGCCCAGCAATCTCTAGGCATAGTCCCTGGCACAACACTCAAAGAGCTGGGCTTTGGTGTCTTCATCTGACAAGTAGAGCTGATCTTGATGCTGCCATGGTCCCTCACAGTTCTGACCATCTAATGGTTTAGGGGGCCCTAAGTACCCTTCAGAGATACACTTGGAATGTACTGCCATCTGTGAGTGAGCACCCTCATCACGTTCCTGACCCACTCACATTACTATTTTGTGTAAACAAAAGACACTGTTCTTTCAAGAAACGGCTGGCACCTGCATAGGAAGTGATGAAAGAGACCCCCAGGGGACAGCAGGAAGGTGAATCTGTGAGCAGACTGGGGCAGAAGTCATGGAACCTCAACAGCCAAAGAGGTATTAGCTTCCTCAAAGTCCTTTCCACCCAAAGGTACCAGTAGGCCCGCACATCAGACCCCAATCTCTCACCTCCCAGGCACCACACTCATTTGTGTTCATGTCCAATCTCTTCCTCAAAGCCTGACATGAGTCGAGCTCCCCTCCCCATGCACCAGCCCAGCACCTACACCACAGGGTGCTCCGAACCACTGCTGGTATGGACAGTGTCATGGTACGAAATATTATTCTCAATAAGATTTTTGTTTACCTAGGGAAGAATTAAACACACCAAAGACTTTGAAGGAAATAAGTGGCCCAGTTCTTTTTAATAAAAGCAGTGCTTGGTTACACAATAACTCTTCTGAACAGAATCAGTGAACTGGATGAAATAAAGATCAGAAAGCTCAGTATTTTTCCAGATGATTTTTACAAAGGAAAAACCACTATTTGGAGGAGGTTACTTTTCAAGTATGTAATAATTCAGAAGAATGAAAAACAATGTCTTCTTCCTCAGGAGAAGTACATACTTTTTTAGTGGACAGGATATGAAAGTAGCAGACCAAGCATTCCTAGAAAATGCTAATATATGTATGTATATGCTTTTATAGACACCATCTACATGGAACATACTTGCAATGGAAAAATAAAGTAAATAATCAGCACAACTCAAATTTGTATTTTCCTATTGTAATGGGCTCTCTTAAAAAACACATTTCTGAGTCTTAACTCTGGTACCAAAAACAAACAAACAAACAAAAAAACCCCACAACCAAACACATTTCTCCTCATAGCTGCATCCTTCTAGATTTGTCTATATTCCACACTTAGCTGGTGGAAAACTTTGGGCCAAATGTGCACAGTCCACACACAAGAACTTCCCTCTGGAGGACCCATACCAGTGCATGGGTGGGGAGATGAAGAACTTCCAAAGGGACAAAACAACTCTCAGAGCTGTGGTCTCAGCCTCATCACTGCCCAGTCCACCTGACCAGCACAGCAGACTCTGAAGATGTCTTGCAGATGGAGTCGAAGGCTACTCCATCACTTGAGGGTTAAGATGCTGCTGAATCAGAGGCCACAAACACTCCCAGGGTCACAAAGAGGGAGCTGCAGAGTGAGGGCATCATCTAAATGCTCCACCCATGCTGGGCAAAGAGGGAAGGAAGGACAACTTTCTGGAAGAAGGTACAGGAGAAACAGATTTGAAGTAATAACATAGAGTCCATCAGGAACACTCTCAGCAAGAAAACTATAATCCTCCACACTCAGAATGAGTCTATACTCTGTCAGCAGGTGCTGAAAGTTAAGCTAAGTATCAGCTGGGAAGGGCCATGTTCTTCCATAGAACTGTTCTGCACCTGCACGTAAGCTGAGTTATGCAGTACACACACCCACTGATCCACAAAACACACGTGCAGAGTGTGCGGTGGGCAGGAAAGAATAAGGGTGCCTCGCGGGACTGTTCAAGGATAGGTGTACACTGCAATTCTTGGAGACATTTGGTCAAAACAGAGGAGACCTGATAGGAGGATCCCTGAGGCAAGCCCTCCCCTCTCAAGGGCCTTGAGTCATGATTAACATTTCAGTTCTACTTAGAAAATGTAGCCCAGTCTAGGTGACTGAAGTAGGGCTTGGGAGGAGAAGACAGAATTCTCAAACACAATGAATTATACTTAAGGGAAGACACATTCTCCTTCCTGACCCTCCAGTCCTAGCCAGTGGACAGTGTGGGCTGCATTCTTATAAGGATACCACCACAGGTCATTATAGGTGAGGCCCATCCCGGTTGTGTTTGATTTGGTATTGCATGGAAATTAAACCATTTCCACTTCAGATCTATGGCCAGCAAATACCACTTAGCTGACACTCTAAAGCCAAAGTCAAAAAACATTAAAAATAAAAAAAAAATAAATCCAAAGTCAAAGCAGCAAAAACAGTCAGGTAGAGCATGCTGGTCTCAAATGTGCCACGGAAACCTTGTCTTCAGGGCTTGAAGAAAACTTGAAGTCAACATTATACATCCCACAGTCCCCTGAGGGAGATGATATCCCAAAGCAATCTCTCATGATACATACCCACCTCTCCCCTCTGCTGGCCTCTGGGACTCTACTCTTGCCCTATTCTCTTCTCTCATCTACTTTTTTCTATTTTTCTTCAAGCCCCTCTGAGGCCTGCTCTTTAAACTATCCTTTCATAGCCTTCTTGGATTCTCCTGGTATCCTCTGCTTGCTTCTTCCCCAGTCCTAGTAGAGCAACACACTTTGTTAGTTGTCCAAGCCTAGGCCTACATCCTCTTAAACATGCCCTCCTCTTCCATGGCCCTCAGGCCAGTCAGCTGCCAGAGCTGCTGGGTCTACTGTCAAATAATATCAAATCTCATTTGGTTCCACTCATTTCTACTGCTTGAGCTCTAGGCTCAGGTCTGCACCATGTCCCATCTTGATGAATTCAACAATCTCCACAACCATGTGACAAGCCACCTCACAGTCCCCCAACACCTAACTCCTGAGAGGCTCTTGGCCTCCCTCTAGGTTGGGCTGCATATTCCATCTGTATTATCGCCTGCACCCAGCTCCACATTGTCACACAGTCTGTGACACATGGCAGGGCACTCAAATATTTAGAAAATGGTGAATAAATGACGACTCTAGCTGAATCCTAAATTTATTCACCAAAATTTTTATGACAAAAAGATACACATCTGTCACTTGATAGAGCAACTAGTAATAAGAATTCTAGATGAATCTGCCTGCCACAAGACAACGCTTCAGTTCAATTCAAAAATTAAACTCATTTAACCTTCAACTCAACTTAAATTCAAACTGATTGCATGCAAGAGCTATCCTTACATTAGTATCAAGGAGCTGATCTAATTACTGATCCAGTGTTAAAGGAAATAAATGTTACAAACCAAGCATATTTTGAGAGTTTGGAGATTAAACAATATTAACATTTTCAAAACCAAAACCAAAACTTATTCACTAGGCATAGACAGTTTAAATATCAGATATTAGATATATGAACAATAAAAAAGCATTCTAGAAAACAAATCCCAGGAAAAACATTAAGTCATCCATACCACAAAGCTGTGCTTTATAGGGGAAGAGGGACATAGACTCAGGAGGTGCCACCATGGCTCAGAAGAGGGTATCTAGAGACACAGAAATGTGGCTGAGTCCCCTTTACTGCTCAGGTTTAGCTTTTTCCTACAGAATAAGCACACTGCCATCTGACAAGCTTTGTGTGTGCTGTGGTTTTACAGTGACATACACAGATAAGTGGGCAAGCACGTTCACAAGGACAAATTGCTGTACCTCTTTTGTTCACACAACAGTAAGCCTAGGGCCTGAGTTTCCAAACTGGACATTCTCTTTGCCAGCTGTCAGCACTCAAGTACCCAGCACAGCACTGCCTGGCGCTCCCGGTGGCTCATTAACAGTTGGTTAGAGGGGTATGGAGCAGATCTTCATCAGGGGAAGAAAGTCAGATCCACACAACAGTCAGACGTAAAACTCAAGTAAAGTAGAGGGAATATTCGCTTCATTCCCAGAACTTTATCCTGAGACCAACACCAGCCTTTCTTCATGCCACTTCCATTTCTAAGGATAAAATAATACTGCTACTACTAACTTTACGGCAGTGTACCAACGATACAGTGCTGTGACAGATACCTCCTAGATGGGGCTGGTACTGCCCAGGAGATGCCTGTCCCCACCAAGCCCCATCTCCCTGGTGTCTGCAGCCCCCCACAGCTCTAGGAGGAAACAAACATAGCTCCAAGATGTTACAATACTGTATGAGCATCAATGCCACACTGTTTTTCTTTGACGGATTTATTTAACTTCATTTCCCATACAATTTGAACAAGTCTATTAAGAAATTTTTTAAGCCCACAGATAATTCGAAGCAGAAAATCAGATGAAGTGACTGTGAGAGGAGGCAAAGAGAGATAGGCAGTGACACGGGTGAGGTGGAGCAACTACGGGCCACACCCAATGCGGCAGACACCAAACAGGAAGGCTCACTTGTTTGGATGGCTGTGATCATGCCATCGACTCTAGGCCTGTTCTAAATGCACACAATGAGAAAGAACCAATACTAGAAGGCCACCAATGTCACTGGGGTAGGCACTGTTGTCTTGGTTAATTCCATCAGAAATGGCCATTACATGGTTACAAACATGCACTGGCTACACATTACCAATCCCCACAAGCCTTGGCACAACACTGGATCCTTCTCTTAGGGTGAAAGCTGCTGCTGTGACAGAATATGGAGAGAGATATGCATTTTAGCCAGGACATGATATCCCATAACCTGCAGGCAAACGCAGGGGCTGGCTACCATGACTTGCAGTAGAACTGGCACATGATGATCCATCCACCTGACGATTTTTTTCTGTAGTTCACCAAGTATCGCATAGCATAAGCCCTAATTAGGGCTGGACTGCGCCAACTTCCATGTGTCCTCCTCATGATAAAAGGGAAAGGCTTTCTATGGCAAGGAGACAGGCACCTCCCGGGAAAGCTGCCATCCTTCCAATGTAGAAGCAGACAGCAGTGAAGTCCAACGCCTTCGAAAGAAGGCTTACTGTTAAGTGCAAGGGATTTAAGGATTTTTATTCCAACATGCCTCAAAGGCAAAAACATTCACCTTTCCCTGTTTGAAGCTCAGCAATTTACCTCTGTTACCCTAAAGTGCACTTAACGCTTCCAATGTTGGAAACTTAAAAAAAAAAAATACTGGGCTGACAGTTGGTTCGTATTCTGGACCCACACATTTGTAGCTGTCATTCAACTATCCTCTTCCTCTTTCCAAGAGGATCCTGGCAGCCTCAGAATTAAATGAACCGGCTTGCTTCTGACTCATGGACACAGGCATGCAAGTCTGCCAATCCTGCCTCCAAAACAGCCATAAAGTTGACAGAACTAAAACTTTTAGGCTATCTCTTTTTTTTTATCTGAGATAGGTCCAGAATATAAAGACTCTGCATTCCATTGACACATTCCATCATCCTCTATCCCAACCTCAGATAAGGACTGAGCCAATGAAACATGCTCTAAAGAAACTAGGGAGTAGGGGACAGACAAGTCAGGAGGATAAAAGCTGTGAAGGCATGCATGGTTTTCATTTTCAAGATCAAAAGCCATACAACTTCACAATTGATGCCCCACATCCTTCAGTGGCTATGCAGCACTATCCTGAGATGCAGGAGTCAATTCTCTGGGGCCTAGAATTCCTACTACTGCAGAAAAGATTTTTATCTATATCTCATCTGCATAACATGACTGCCCAGGAGCACGGCAAAGCACCATCTTAAGGCTGAAAGAGCTGGGTATGCAGGACCACAGTCTTCTCACCATAAATTCAAGTGAAAGTAGATCATGTTCTTTCTTTTTTTTTTTTGGTACCTGGGATTGAACTTGGGACCTTGTGTTTGTGAGGCAGGCAGCGGCACCACTGAGCTAAATCCCTGGCCCACGTTTTTTTCTTTTCTTCTTTTACCGGACTGAGGCCTAGAGTGGCTGCCCCAGCAAGGCAGGCCTCACATGCAACCCTGCCTGCATTCCCTAGGATCCTTTTGGCACAGGAATGAGGGATCCCTCACAAAAATCAGTGGAACAGAGAATAAACACCGGGCTTCCTCTCTAATCTTCAAGCCATCAACCTGAAAGACAAAGGCACAGTCCATTGCTAAAGGACACAGCGCTGTAAGTGTTCACCATAGAGTAAAATGGATTCACAGTTTGTGTTATTGAGAACATAAGTCACACAAGAATAACTCCCTATCCTCTACTGAGAATTTAACCCTCTCAGTCAAACAAAAAGCACAATCCTTCACTGTGGCAGGCTTCACAGATCAGGAATAGAGCCAGGTGCCAGAGCAGATAGCCCCAGCTTATAGGAGCCCTTGGCTCCTTTTAAAGCCCAGACAGTTCCTGCAAAGCTAAGGAGAGCTGGCAAAGTCTTCCTCATAGAAATGTATTTATTTTACTCCAGAGACCTCCTTAAGGAGTACTCTATAAGTAATATAATTACATTTTAAAGTATAAACAACACAAACCAATATTTCAAGCTACCGAAGCAAGATAGTTGAACTTGCTGCAGGTAAGAAACCTGCAAAGCTACCCTCAGATGGGATTTTGGCTAGGGTGTGTCCTTGAGAAGTTTCTTTCCTCCTTGTCAGATCAATTGTAAGAAAGTTCTGCAAGTATCTGTATTAAATTTCTCAATCTGTCTTTCTGACCAAGTTTATGAATTTCTCAGTAAGGTTTCAAGTCAGTGGATCTTAAGGAGCCATTTCAGCTAAAACTCATCAGGCTGCCCTGCAGAGAGTTCTCTAGGTAGAAGAGCACACAGTAGTCACATGCCAGCCTAGGGCGCTCATAATTCTCAAAGTCCAACTTCATTACTTAACACACATGAAGGAAAGAAGCAAATGCATGCAGAAAGCATTAAAAACTATTGCTGAAAGTGAAGTATCCAAAGTGATTTCATGAGCCTTGCTTTCCTTCTGAAGATCTCAAGGCGTCTTCATCTTGGAACATGACAATGGCTTTGGCACATGTGCAGAACAAAAGATGACAGCACATCTGATGGCATCTGATGAGTCTCTTCCCAGGAATAGCATGAGGCCATGCAGGGGTGGCCTCATCCTTAAAAGAGCCAAGCCTTTGGAACAGGAGACCCTGTGTGGCCAGCTGAGCCCTTGGAGGAGAGGAAGGCCTTATCTGAATGCATCTACCGAGCCTCTGCACCAGAGCTGGCCAGGGCACGATACAGAATGGCAGATGTTCATCATTAATGAATCATTGCCACAAGAAGACCAAGTAAGTCCTATAAAGTAGGAAACAGCCAAAGTTTTTAGGACACAAACAATTTTACAGTTCATATTTTGGTTAGGTTACATAATTTGTATCAGTACTGTACCTGTATATTTTTATTAAAAGGTTTGTATGAGAAAAATGAAAAAAAAATCTTTGATACATGAAAGATGAGCCACATGCAATTCCCTCCAGCACCCAAGACCCAACAGTTCATCTGCTATTCCTTTTCTATGGCCCTGGCTCATACTTACATTACAATCTATTTTTTCACATCAAACACTGAAGACAACTTTATGGAACTCTAAACAAGCATCAAAATAACATTAGGAAAATAAACATATGTATCACAAACTTTCTCATTACATGTTAGACACTGTGGGGTAAAGGAATGAGTTAAAACTCAGTAAGCAGAGGCAGATAACATGGGGGTAGAGGAGGTCAGTCCAGCTCCTACGAAGCCCACAGGCTCTTGTATATGGCAGTCATTAGTGGCAATGTGATGTGGGGAGGAATTTACAAAACTAAAACCATTTACAGTACCACTTTCTAAACTGATGGTGATGTTTTAGGAATAAAAAGGTCATTCATTAATGCAACCTACAGAAAACAGAAAACAGTAGTCAATGCATGAAGCCATATACACAGGTAAATGAAATACTTACAATGTGAGAACAGGAATTAGACATGTACAGAAGTGCAAAGGGAATTTTAGTGGTCAAGCTGAAATTCATCTTCTGAAGAAAGTAACAAGGCTTTGGAGGAAATAAAAACGATTCCCGGATTCAAGAATCACACAGAAGGGTAACAGTAGGATCCTCTGCTCAAGACCCCTGTGGCATAAGAGGCTCCTGCAAAGCATCCCTGCACTGCCAGGATCACTGCTCTTATGGTTTGGGCTATTATTAAGTAAAATAAGTGTTACCTGAACACAGGCTGTGAAAACTGTGACAGTGAATCTGAAAATGGACATGGCTATGAGGTGATGAATAGGCAGTGTGGATATGCTGGGCAGAGGGATAATATGTATCTCTGTGGGATGGGCCAAGATTTCATCTTACAACACCAAATGCCATGCATCTCACAGCTAATTAAGTGCTTCTTTCTGTAATTTTCCATTTAATATTTTTGGACCCCAGCTGAATAAACAGCAGAAAGTAAAATCATGGGGGAAGGGGGCTGCTCTCAAGAATAAAGTATTTAAAAATCAGTTTTACCAAACACATGCAATGTCTCTGTGCTGGAAATTACAGGACACTGCTGAGGAAAATAAAAGAGAACTCACAACCATATACATAAATCATTATCACAAATTAAGAAACTCAATATCGAGATGTCAACCTCCCAAAACTGACACACAGATCTCCCCATCAAAATCCTAACAGGAATCTCCACAAAATTTGACAACTTAATTCAAAGTAATGAGAAACTTAGTGACCTAGAAGCCCAAACAACCTTTTTAAATGGCAGTTAAAGGGCCAACCCAACCTACTTGATGTCAAGATTACCTTGAAGCTATGTAGCCACATCAGCATGGAGCTGGTACAAAACAAGACCAGCTGAACCACACAGGGCTCCCAGGACAAGACCTGACACAGGGTCTTCTGTCAAAAACATCAAGTGAGTCAATGAAGAAAGCAAAGTTTTGGGTTCACCACCCCCAACAAATGCTAAACCGAATAACAATATGGAAAAAAAAACTGTGCCTCATTAAGGGGTAATTCAAAATTGGTCACATATCTAAACATAAAAAACTAAAAAGATAAAGTTCTTAAAAGAAACTGTAGGAAAATATATTGGTGATATCACAGTAAATATTTCTTAGAGAAGACAAAAACTTGCGCAAAGTCAAGATAAAAACTGATAAGTTGACTTCCTTAAAACTGAAACGCTCATCAAAAGACACTATTACCGAAACAAAAATTCAAGCAACCGTGAAAAAAATTGGTTCATGTTTCTGGCAAAGGACATGTATTCAAATCCACCAACCAATAACAAGGGAAACTTAAGCAAATCAGATAGAAATGGGCAAAAGATTTGAAAGTGAAGATTAGAAGCCTCAACAAGTTAATGTTTCATACTCACCTAAAGGATTACAATTTTAAAACCTGACAATACCAAGTACTGGCAATGAAAACTTTCACACATTACAGGTAAAATGACAGAACTTTGGGGAAAGTTGTGGCAAATTCTTTATCAAGTGAAATAAATAATCATCAGTAATTCCCCACATTGGCATTTATTCAACATAAATGAAAAGGAATGTCTACAACACGGTTTCACCCCAAAGAGTTTTGACCAAGAGCCCACAGACAGGATTGACTTAAAGGCACACGAGGGAAGTTTCTGGGCTGTTCTAGATCTAAGCAGGGGTCTCAGTCTGGAGAACAGAGAGGAAAGCTGGGAGACCACTGAGTTACCCAAAGTTCTCAAGACTCCAGCCTCTAGAGTAGTGATAGCAAATCCTTTAGAGACTGAGTGCCCAGTACTTGCTTCGGCAGTACATACACTAAAATAGAGACTGAGTGCCCAAACTGCAATCCCAAACCCACGCATTGATTGTAACGTGCCAACACTGCAATTAAACCTGAATACTGAGGCTTTAGCCTAGAAAAATACAACTCATATATTAACATTTTTTGCCTTAAAAAAATACACATGCCATAGTTTTGCTTTCACTACCAGAACACCTTCCTGACAGATGTCACCTGCATCTTATTTAGGTTATTATTTGGTAGTTGCTTTCACAACTGAATCTGATTCTAACTTCAGACAATTCACAAACTAAGAACTCAAAATTAAGCCTCTTCATTCCATTTTTATATGATCCATAATGGGCAATAAACCAAATATCTTATAATGCAAACTTTTTAGGGGTTTCCCCCCCAATTTGCTGTAAGGAGTACCTTTACTTTTTCACCAAAAGAAAAAACCTCACACGTAATTTCTATGATTTATTGTGCAACTGAACATGCTAAGAGACAAAATGACATTTTTCCCTACAAATTATTTGGTGCCTGTGATTTTCTGAACACCACAACCAGATGGTTCTCGTAGAAACTGAGAAGAGAGTATTCATACAGTTCAAAGGTTTGCTTATTTTTTAGTCTCAAAAAAGACTATATTGATTGTAACATGCAGCTCTACAGGAAAAGCCCTGACAGTGGAGGGGAATGCTGATATTTATTGCTGCACTTGTGCTCATTATGGCTGTCTCTGACAGGGGTCCATTAAAATCAATTTTTATGTTTCTTATGTATTTTCTTTATCTAATGTTCTTGGCATTGTGTTTATTAGCCAGTTAAGAAAAACACCAACTATAGGAGTGGGTGTTTTTTTTTTCCTTCTGTCAGAAATAACTAGAACTGCAATTTTAATACAACTGCTCACAATCAATGAATGGAGGAAATTAAATGTTACATTTCAGAACAAAACATTAAGAAGTGCTTTAAATTTTTTATGTTTTTACAATTAGAGAAATATCGTCAGGATCATGCAAAAAGAGAAAAACATATCCTCTTGCAAAGAAACAGCAATATTCTCAGTGGCCCTGGAAAGAACTCTGGGGCTTTTCTCCTGGCAGTTGTGCTCACAACACGCATACCCACAGCTCCACACGCCACCAGGAAAGCCACAGAGCTCCTCACAAGCAATTCCAGAACATCCATGCAAGCCTCGTCTAACAGCTCCTGACAGACCGAAGATGGAGCTTGATTTTTTTAAGATCCAGATTGGGCACACACCTCCTGATTACCAAATTTCCAGAGACATTCCCCTACTACGTCACCTGGAGTCAGGAATCAAAGTGCTCAAAGCTCATAATCAATCAACTCCTCTGTAGAAGTGCAGATAAATCAAATGTCTCAGAGCTACTAATCAAAACCTATATCCGTGTGGTTAATCAGAGATGGAGGATTCCCTGGCAGAACATGGCGGCTGATAATGAGAGGACAATCGGAGTAGACCATGTTCAGAGACACTAATATTTGTGGTTGGTAGTGTCAGGGTCTGCTTTACTCTGCAATCAATGGAAAACAAGCAGAAATCACATTTACTGCATTTCCTTCCCATGCTTTTAGCCCATGCCTCACAGGCAGTCAGTAGTGGTGCTCACACTTACTCAGTGCTAGAGGACTTCTGGCTGAGCAGCCTTATCCCGTGCAGTCCTTGCTCACAGCCAGATATTTCTATTTTCCCCAAAGGGCTGTCCAGCGTTTTGTATTTCATCTCACAGGTCTTTCCCATCCTGCCAAGGACCTAGATAAAAACAATTTTTAAATTAAGAAAGTGCACATAGAAGCATTTGGTCATGTAGAAAGCATAACAGAAGATATGTTCCAAAGCTTTTCCATCATTGTGGGAATTTAATCATACGTCACTTTTACAATATAATTACTTTAAGACAAATTTACCACAATTACCTAGAGCAGCTAACCAATAGCATACTCGTTTTTCATTTCCTTAAATTACTATATCCCTATCCTTACCCATTTGCAACCAATGCATAGCTGGTGAAAGCTGAGTTGGCATGAGGTGCTCTTAAGTAGTACCTAAAACTAATCTGACTTTCTTTAATAAGATGATTACCAGATGATGAAAACTGAAGGCAAACTGTTCTGTATTTTGAATACAGTACAGTAAAACCTTGGTTTACAAGCGTAATTCATTCTGGAAATATTCTTGGAATACAAAGCATTTGTATATCAAAGTGAATTTTCCCATAAGAAATAATGGAAACTCAGATTCATTCTGCAACCCCAAAATATTCATTTAAAATTACAATACTATAATACAAAGACTTAAAATATAAAATATAAAGAAAAACAACCTGCACTTACCTTTGAAAAGCAGCATGGCTGGTGTGAGGGAAGATAAGAGAGAGGAAGGTTGTTATGTAGGACAACTTTCACTATCATTTACAGAATCACTGCTATCTATTGGCTCAATGGAATATTTTTTCTTTTCATGCAACTTTAACAAGGACCCTATCTAATGACACTTGCTTTTGCTTGCTTTTGAAGATTTCATGAAAATGAGACATTACACTATTGTTAAACAGAGTCATTTCATTGCTCCCACTGCTACAGCCTTATTTGGGTAGTGCTTTTCTAAAAAAAAAAAAAAAAAAAAAAAAAA
>NW_022900920.1:9416939-9445590 GCF_012274545.1 Fukomys damarensis
AAAAAAAAAAAAAAAAAAAAAAACTGCACATTTTACACATATCCTAAACTCATTTGAAGTGATGAACTCCTCCATTTTTTTCCCCTTTTCCTCCTCCTCCTCCTGTTCTGTAAACAAGAGCTCCTCCACAACCTCTTGTTGTGGCCAGATGATCACCCACAATCCCGCAGGGAGAGAAAGAGACGAGCCACTGGCTCAGCTGTGATCATGTATTACTGATATTGTGAGACATCTCACATTCATCAAGACAAAATTAGAAATGTTTGTTCATCTTGAGGAACACTCACAGAACAAGGTACAGTCTAAGGTTGTACATTTAAAAGGAAAGCCTGGGACTGAGGGTGTAGCGCCAGAGGTTGGCAAGCATGCCCAAGGCTCTGGGTCCAATCCGCAGCACTACCTAAAAAGGCGGAAGCATGTATGAGATGATTATATGGTAGAAAGAAGCAAGACTCGGCCAGCACCAACACCAGGCACCTGTTAGCAGGTCCACAGGTGACAATGAGTAATGCTGCAATGAATCACTATGCTGTGGGAATCATATAAACTTCACAGTCAAAGAACTGAGCAAATGCTGTTCTGTGGATGTCTCCTCTGTGTTAATGTGGATAGATTTTAATTTTGATTAACATAGCAAGGGCTCAAAACAAAGATATACTAAGAGCAGTAAGAAGCCAGCAATGGGATTCAGACAAATTCTATGAAAATCACCCTCATCCCGGGCGGGGGGAAGATGAGGCAGAGGAGCTAGGACTTGCCTTTGCTCTTCTCTCCTTTACAATGCCTTAGGCACTCGGAAAGACATAGAGGCTCGCTGCCTCCCCACCACCCTCTATACCAAGGATTTCCCGAATTCTACCAGTGAACTCATGCATCAGGGATAGGGGGAAACACCTGATCTCTGTCCAAGACCTTCCCCTAAGGACCAGAATTAGAAGCCAGTCCATTTTCCTTACTGCCTCTGCTTTTTTGTGCTAATGCTACTTGAAGGAACTTGTCTGAGGCCATCACCTGGCAAAAATGTTCTCTATGTAGCATTATATGGAATGGCATTACCATCTACCTCTCTATCCCAAACCAGGATTTTCCTAGGAATACTCCTGTAGCCCACCATCTTCACACACCTATGCTTCAGTTAGATCTTGCTATTTTTCAGCTCTTAAACTCAGCATGGCCTCCATCATGGCAGCTGAAATGCCTTCCTCATGGTTCATTTTGTTTTTGTAATGTAAAACCACTTATTTAATTCTAAATGAAAACACTTTCACAACAGTGACTGGCCACGGTATGCTGCTGTATATATTGCAATTTTCTGACTGTGGTCAGGACCTGGTCCTAGTCAGCCAGGATGGAGGCAAAGAAAACACACACAAGGTAAGCAGCCTTGGCAAAAGCCTGCTGAAGGGCAAGGGGAAAGGGACTCCATCAGTGCTGGGCCAATAGTCCCAAGTTTGCTGTACTGCCCCAGAGCCTGACAGAGGGTGAGTAGGACCTATAAAGTTCACCATTGGGCAACATGGCCCATTTGGCTTTGCTAACAAGCTCGTGGAATGCTTCTGCTGGTGGAGCTCTCCTGGTCCCCACTTCATTAAATATTCTAAGTGATTTGTCTTTCTACCCACAACTCTTCTTGAATCTTTTTTTTCTAGGCTCAACTGGCTGAAGTTAACTTTCCCTCTACTAGTTGGGGCCACTGTACTGGGGGAGTAACACTGGAGCAGAGGCAATCCAGAAGGCCTTGTGACTTGGGACCAAAAGTTGATAAAAAGAGCACCCTTGAGAGGGTATTTAAAATGTTTAAAGTCCATCAGGCACACTGTAAAGAAGGTGCCTTATTCCTACCAACTGGATTTGGCAAATCAACCACCTATTTAATAGTTTATATATTTTGTAAACACTGAGCCCTGATATTAGTAGGTACAAAGGGAAAGGGATGGAGACCTTGAACTAGGGGCTTTCTATTTGTTGGCTATTGTTGAAGGTAAGCCAGGAATGGTGTGGATTGGCAAAGTGAGCAAGAGGTCTCCCACAGAAGTCCATCTCCCTTCAACGTCTTGGTCTCCAGGAAGAAAGTGATCTTCTAGGATGAAGCCTGGCAGGCCAAGCAAGAACCATCTCACAAGCTGAACTATCTCTCTGCCTGGCATTACACTTTTGCAATCAGGATGAAGCTTATAAACCTGAAAAAGAAACCAAGGGCTTGGAAAGAATAACTTCCCTTGGATTCCACAGGAAGAAGACCACATTGCATCACTGTGCCGAGGTTCACTAGGTCTGCTGTCTGGCTTTTACAAACTAGCAGGGGTTGCCTGCTCAGGTGTGTCACACACTTCTCCAGTTCTAGAACACATACAAGGAGTTTTGCGGAGACCTTACCAAACCATACCAAAAGCAGGGTCACAGGTGGGTCATCCCCCTCCCTGCTTCTTCATAATGGACAACTTGGCATCTGAGGATGGTGGCCTTCTACATACAGCTGGCTTGATCCGACAAAGCCTCTAGCTTCCTCTGGGCAAGGATGCCCTCAGAGTTTCTGCAGCATAGGGGACAGGGTTACTTGTTCCAATGTTCCTGTATTGGAGCTTTGCTTATCATCAAGGGCCCAACTCCAGGTTTCTTAATACACAGTAGGCAGTCCCAGCTTCAGCAGTAGTCTAGGCCATTTGCCCTCTGGTAGAGAGGGTAGATGAATATAGTTTTGAGGGGAAAGTTGACAGGAAATCTGCGAGTGAAGCCACAATCTAAGAACAGTCTACACTAGGAAACCAGGAGGTCATTTAAGCTGTTCTCTGGGGCCACAAACACTGAGCAAAGCCCAGAACCAATAAATGATCTTTGGGTCTCTGGTGAATTCATGAAGTGGCTTCAGCTGCTGCAATTATGATCTTCCTGGGATAGCAATATTTTGGGTCTCTGCTAAGAAAGGAAGGGGAGAAAAGAGGACAGAGTGGTGCTTCTTTACAATAGAATCCTGTATGCTAAAAAGACTGTCAAAACCCAAATAATAGGAGGCAAAGCAAAAATATGTGGAACGATGTAACAATAAGGACAGAGGATCTGGAAAGGGAATTTGTCTATATGAAGAGCCCCATGGCTACAGAGATCAGTTATCAAGGGGTATTTAAAGAGTGAAAGTTCATTTCCATAAATACCATTTGGTTCATCCTTTTTTTTTGGTAATATAAAACTCGGTGAAACTGTACTCGGTTTCTTTCTTCCCACTTTTCCCCTGTGCAGTCAGACCTGCTGAATTGACTGGAATAGGATTTCATGCTGGCATCCATGATAGGGAACTCAACATCAAAGCCTGACATTACAAAAGGGTGTTTACAGTAGTGGTGATACTCTGGGGTCCTTTCCAACTGGTCATGAGTTCTAAAGCTCTGAGGGAGAGGCTAGACTCCTTGAAGTGTTATTGACCAACTGGGCCAGAATTAGTCAAGAAGCCAAATACCAGGCTTAAGGATTGCACACCAGCAGAGGCCCTGCTGTAGATGCAGACAGAAGCCCAGCATTAGGAAACCAGGAGCCAGAACCATGAGAATCACAAAAAGGAAGAGGCATGACATGACATGAACTGTTCATCTGCACACTGGGGTGTCCCAGACAGCTGGACAAGGCCACCCATCATTAACGTTAAATGCTGCAGCAAATATGCCAAAGGGAAATGCCCCAATTCCAAGGGACATCTGGAAGCCCATCCAAATCCTTGAAATCCTCTCTATTCTGTTTCTGGCCTCTGGACTTGAGGAGAAGGAGGAGTCTTCTCTCTTGGGTCCTGCTGCCCAGAGCTGACTCTGCCATGGAGCAGAATGACATTGTCTCAGCTGATGTTGGTTTTGTAAACTGGACACACTTTTCTGTTCGGTCTGGTCTCCAAGCACTGTTGAAAACATGGCCAACAGAAGAGGCAGCCACACAGGCTGATACCAGTGTCCTTGGCTGTGTCCAGGCATATGTTGCACTTGAAGGTACTGCCCTGCTCTCTACTCTTGCCAGAGCCATTGCTGCTCCCACTGGGTCCCTGCACTGAAATTCCTAGGAGATGCAGAGGTCAAGGCCTCTTGCTTACCATCCTTAGCTATCAGCAAAGCTCTGAGTGAATATTCTCTCCAGGAAAATGCTGTTTCCACCCAGTAAGCGCCACTGACGCTGCTTCAGCCTAACAGTTTCTTGGTCTACCAGCTAGTCTTACCACCTCATCAGCCTACAGGACTAGACCTCTGACCCCTCCTATAGGGACTCTACATATGTGGAGCCACCCCTCTCGAAAAGACCTCATAGCCCCATTTTACCTGGGCTTTTCCTGTACCACGCAACTCTCACCCCTCAACACTCATGCAGCACAAACCAATGCTAAATACATCCAGGAGCCAGAGCAGGTTTCAGTAACAGTGCTAAATGTGGCTCACCGCATGCTTCTGCAGATCAAGTTTTACTACAACACAGCCACACCACAGACACTTGTTCATTTACAGCCTACTGTTGGCAGAACTGACAAGGTGTGAAGGGTAAAGGATGGCCCTTAAAGCTCTGTACCTCCAAAAGGAGGAGTTCCTGACCTTTAAAGATCCTCACTGGTACCCATTATCTCTGCCCAAATCTCCAAGCCTTCCTCACTATGCAGCCTTAAGTCTCTGTGCTTTTGCTGGAGTGTCCTCCCTATCTACCACTGGGTGCCTGTCCACCATGCTTAGTGTCTCCCATACTGGCAGACTGTCCTCCATTACCAGCACTCCCTATTAATCTCTCTCTGTGCATTACACATGCTTTTAGTACCATTCCCTGGTCCCTCCATCAGTGAGGGAAGAAGTGCACCTATACCCCTCAGGGAAGATAGGCTATGCTCCTCCCATCACAAGGTGCTCTGTAAGCACACACCCAAGACTCAGCCTTTGGCAATCAGACCTCACAGCTCTACTGAGTGAACCCCCTTTCTGAGCACATTGGCAGGGATCTGAATACTTCACTCCAGGGCCCCAGGGTGTGGACATGGGACTTGCTGAGAGACCTCAGCCTCAGGTCATAGATCACATCATACTCTTTAAGCACCTCAACTTTTGGGGCTCTCTACTGCATACAGGATGAAAATCAGGCTTCCTGAGAGGACAAAAAAGGCCTTTTGGAGGGAGCTGCCTGTTTTTCATGTCATCACATGGAGACAGAGCAGATAAAGGCAAGAAGCACAAGGCTTCCCACAGCTGATCTATTTCATTGCAAAAGTCCCTTAGGCTCTATTTCCATCTAAATAATGGTTTTTATCTAGACAGAATGGTCAGCATAATCATTACAGGGAATAAAGACCTATCATGAAAAGGGGTGTAGTATTATCCCACCACATAACAAAGGCTCTTGGCTTAGATATTGTTTCCAAGAGTACCTTGCCTTTCTCCTCAAAAAATCTTATCCAACAGCATCAAAATCTTGCTTGTTCTTCCAGAGTGACTGCCACTTCTATTCCCACTATCCTGGGGTCCCTCTTCATTTCTTAATTTTGTAACCATTCCCAGGTGCTTCGAGGTAGGAAGCTGGGATCCATGAAGGCACAGGCATCACAGGCATAAGGGCCTATAGAACATTTGTTGAACTAAATTATCAGTGTGTCCACCATCCAGGGCAACCGTCTATCACAGCATTTCCCCATGTTCATGGAAGACACTCTTCAGAGAACAGGGTTCTAGGGCAAAGTGAGAAGCTGTATGCATTCTCCCCTTCTAGAAACAGAAGAGGATTAAAAGCTATAAGCAAAGAACCTGGTTGAAGTATGTTTAATTCTCAAATGTAGTCTACCACGGAGCAATGTTTTTTACCCTCTAACCCTGCTCAGGCTGAAGGAACTGTTTCTTAGCAGAGCTGGAGGTAGGAGTCCTGGACAAAGCACTTAGATGAGGCATGACCTGCCACCAGCACTACTATCAGGCAGAATCTTCCTGGCAAGCATGAGAAACTAATCTCAGCTAGTTTAAGCACAAAGGCAATTTACTGAAAGACTATTGCAAAGCTCATAAGGCTTCTGGGAAGGGTAGAGGAGCAGGCTCAGAAAACAGTAGAACCAAGACTGGCCACAACCCAACCTCAGCCACAATCACGCTTCAGGAAACATCTGTGGGGCCAACTAGGGACAGCAGAAGTGGTGGTTGGCACTGTTGCCACCACAGCCCTGGAAACAGGATGTAGCGGCATCACCACTGGAACACTCTGCTGCCCTGCCTGCAGCTCCTGATGACCTCTAGCTGGGACCCAGCCAGGACAGGTCCATGCCCAAGCAGCAGAGGGCAGGGACATCTCAGGAGAAGAGTTTACCATATCGATACCATAGGAGTTTAGGAGACCCCACTCCATGATAAACATTCAGACTGGGAAGGCTTCAACATGGGGAGTCAGACTTCTCCACATTAGCCTTCATTTTTGTAATTAATAAAACAGGAATGCTACTCCTGACTCAACCCTGACAGTTCCCTTTGGCAGTCTCACTGGAGATGGCCAAGCCTAGAGCCCTATGCACTGCTCACTATGAGAGTGCTGGGGGTCAAGGCTTCTCCCTGCACAGGCCATACCTTGTGATCACTCCAGTCCAAGTATCTGGGGACACATTCAGTGTGCAGAGAGAAGGCAAAGGAGGTGGCAGGGCTGGGCTAGGAGGGTAAATGAGGGAAAATTCCAGAGCAGTGATGTAAAGGTGTCTGAGATCTCCCCCATAAGAGGGAGGGGTTCAGTCCTGCCAGTTCATCAAGGAGCAGAGCTTCACATGGTTTATCAGGTCTAGGCCCAGTGACTGGCCTCTGACTACAGGCAGGACTGGCTGAATGCGAGAGGCTGTATAGGCCTGCAATGTAGTGAAAGATGGATGGGTATCCAGCCTAAGTCAGTGTAGCCAAATGAACTATGCAACCGGGGCTCTGCATCAAACAGCACCTCTCTCCAGCAAGTACCCAGAGACCCCAATTTTTAGCCGTACAAAAGTAACCCCAACACTTTGGCACATTCTCCAAATATGTGCTGTGGTGCTGTCCCCCATCTCCTTTGGTGAGCATCAGTGTGCACCCCATGTCCAGCATCAATGCACTGGTTCTAGGTGGTCTGAACTGACATCTCAGCCAAAATGCATTAAGAACTAGCACCCCCTATCAGCAAGGTCCACACAGAATCAACCACAAACCTAAAGAAGGAGTAGCAGAACAGGAGGTTTCATCTATCTTACACCAAAACTGAAAAGGGAAAATCAGTATACAACTAGAATAATTGATGCATTCAAATCTGAGCTCTCCATGAGCCAACAGATTCCACTTCCTATCCACATCTAGTTAGCTAGTCATTTAGTTAAACGAAGTACAAGGAAGTAAAGTCCTTAGATTTGCTTACAGATGCAAGAGAATTGAAACAAGCCCAGCACATCCTACCTCAACAAGAAGAGGAGTTGGGACTTTCTCATCTCAGACTAAACCTCCTATGATGGTCATGCTCTTCAGGGCATAGTCTGGCTAGGCAGTGTTTTCATTGGCATGCTGGGCTTTTAAGCCTCTTAGCAGAACTTTGCAAGTCAAAATGTACCATAACTCACTGGCTGCTACTCTGCCAAAAAAACAACAACAAAAAGGAAAGCAGCAATTTTAGCATACTTTTATATTGACCTTGCCAGAAATGGATCTGATATACCATCGAAGTCTACACATGACTGACGTTCTTTGCCATAGACTACCACAGCATTTGACAGTCCTTCCACAGGCAGAAGGAGCAGCATAATTGTGAATCCTGATATATAATGGGTAATATGTTCCTAGGACAAGATCCAAACCATTGGGTCTGGCAGGCAGAATAAGAAGCCCAGAGCTGTACCAGCAGGTGTGGATACATCCCTTATGGCTGGCAGCTAGCAGAGATGTAGGAGATACCTACAGACTGAATGGGGGTGTCACAGAACCTACAAATTGGACATTGAGAAAAGTGAAGCTTCAACAGCAAAAAATGTACCAGGGAGCAAGGCCATCTCACCTCAGCTTGGGTGGGTGGCATATATGGGGAGCCATGTGACAAATGCCAATGGGCAATAGATAGCAGCAGCTTGGACAGGGCCCTAAAGAGCTATGTGAGGAGGACATATCCTCACATAGCAACATGCCTATGCCAAAGCCCAAGGTGTCAGGACCTCCTATTTGGGCTCCAATGATGACATCATATGTGGATCTTCACCAAATCAGGAAACCCCAAGAGGAGGCAGTTCAACTGGTGATGGCCAGCTCCAAGGACCCAAGAAGTGCGCTCAGAAGGGCATGAGGCATGTCAAAGACTGGCTCACTGTGATTCTGTAAACACACATGGCACAGTCCAGGCACTGAGTTCACAGCAAGCAGATGACTCCAAGCAGGGGCCACGGCTGGGCCAGAAGGGTGGCACTAAGGGAAACCACAGATAGGAATCACAGCTACACTTTGGGGAGAATGCAGTAGTTGAGATTTTCTGGAGAAAATCATGTCTGCTCGGAGATGTGGATTACAGGAAGGAGCTAGCCAGGTGGGAAAGCCAGCTGAGGCGGAGCAGACAGTGAGGTGACCTGTAAGAGCTTTGGGGAGATGGGCTATGGGGCCTGAATGACCAATCCTGCAGCCTGGGCTTTCCCAGCAAGGCCAGTTTTCAACCAAGGTGGAATCATCCAGTTTGTACTGAGCTCCAGTGGCTCCCTCTACAGCTGTGAAAAGAAGGAACAGAACAGAGTCTGGGAGCCATGGGGAAGACCCTAGAAGTTATCCAGTGAGGCATGACAGTGAACTCAGCCAGGAGAGAGGTAGAAGGGGGACTGAACAATGGCAATCAATACATTGCTTGAAAATACATATTTTCAAAAACCTGAGCACCCCTGTGAATTCACCACTAGAAGAAGGTACTGGAAACTGAAATCAGACAAACCTGGTCTCCTGGGGGAGAAAATTACCCACAAAAAGTAAATCATACTGTACTGTGTCTGCAACTTTTTCATAACTCTAAAATTATTCCAAAATCAAACTTCATTTTTTTAAAAAATCAATATACATAGAGTAAGATGACTTAAAGTATTTCTCCTATGTATTCCTTTTGCTTTCTACCATAAGTGTGAGATTATCTGACAGAAGAAGAAAACTATTATAGTCCAGTGTGTAGTGGTATCAATGTGTAGAACAAATAGTGAAGGCAGCGTTGGCCACTGCCAGCGATCCCACCCTCTCTTACCTGTGGAACAAATGGTAATGCGTTCTACCTCAGTTCAAAGCTGATGTGTGAAATGTTGAGTTAAAAGAAAAGCTTATGAATAGGATGAACCCATGCAAGTCAGAGCACAGCTCATCATGCTCATCAAGATGGCAATGAACTCCTGCAGTTCGGCCCAGCACCCTCCCAGGCTGAAATCCCTGCCCCTCCCCACCTGGGATCTCAATAGGAGCCTGTCCCCTCCACTCTTGTGGATTCTCACATCCTACTCACCCTGCCTCAGGGCCTTTGCACTGCAGCCCATGCTCCCTGAAATGCTTCTTCTTATCTCTGCATAACATCCCTGCTCAAATGTCACCTTATCAGAAAAGCTTTCTTAAAATACCACTTTCCCCTTCTTTCTTCGCTTCATTTTCCTTTATAGCATGTATGTGATATGAAAATAAATGAGATGTATTTTGTTCATTTGCATATGTTGCCTTCCCTGCAACTTAAACTCTGGTATAGGTAATAAATATGTGACAAATCTAGTCAATGAATAAGTCTGCTGAGAGATGAAAGTTTAATAAAATGGGAAAAAATGTATATCAGATGGCACCGTCCCTTCCCTTCCTTTCTTGACAGGGTAGATAGGATGGCTGGAGCTGTGGCAACCACTTGATGAACATAAGGGAAGGGACAAGTGCTTTGAGAGAGCCTGCTGGCCCCAATGCTGTAAGCCACTGCATCACCGACAGCAGTGCCCTGCTGGACTTCTACTCCTATGAGAAAGAGAAAGCCAGTTCATTTCAAGTCCACGTTCTGAGGAAATTATGTTTTCTTCAGCTCCGAGTGGTTCTACCCGATCCGTATCTCAGCACTTAGAATAGTGTCTGATATTTTATGGGTGCTCAGCAAATATTTACTGAATAAATGGTCTAGTTATACAAAGTATGTGACTGTGATTGAAGTGAGAACTCGGAAGGTTCACCGTAGGAATAACGGGAGCCTGTAGCAGAAACCTGATGGCCTGAGCAGTCCAGGATGGCTCCCGGAGGTGTCAGGGTGAGGAGGAGAGTCACTTTCTGGGGACAGGTGAAGATCTGAAGGGCAAGGTCCTACAGCCACAAAGAACCAGAGGGTCAGAGAAACTACAGGAAGAGCCCAGCCACATGGAGGGAGAGGGCCAGGTGTGAGACAGGGTCACTGCGGCAGCTCTTGGAGCAGTGAGGAGCAGGAATAAGAAGACAAGGAAGAAGTAAATGGCAGCAGCAATGCCATGCACATCCAGGGAACGGAAGAGAAGCACTAGAAGGCTGGCACAGCCTCCCTAACTAAGAGGACAAGGCTATGATGTACACACTTGAGCATGGTTATGATCTGCTCCAGCTCAGTGTATGCTGTGAGCTTTCCAGGCCAGAAAAGAAAAAACAAAACAAATCAAACCCTTAAACACCTTTCCTGCAAGCTCAGGTTTATAGCAGCTGCATGCCAACAGGGGCTGCCCTGGACATAGGACCCTCGGGGCCTGTACCCCTAGAGGCTTCCAGCTAGACCTGAAGGAACACATCTTGGGCCAACAGGGTCCCTGCCAAACCCAAACAACCAATTTCCAACTTGCTCAAAAACACTAAACACCCAAATGTGCTGGACCTTTAGAATTAGACCAGAGGGTCCTGTGGCAGCTTTCAGAGCCCAAGTCTTTGAATGTCTACCAACAACTGTAGCCCAGGGCACATGACACAAATGACACCAGTTAGAAGAGGACTAGGACAGCTCTAGGTACAGTACAAAGGCTGGGGCCCTCCTGGACCCCAATGCTGTCTGCCTAAATGGCCTCTCATCACACATTTCTGAGACATGACTAGGCTTCTTGTCTTCCCGCTGCCTGACCCCCGACCCAGAATCTGGCAGTGCCACAGAGCCCAGAGGGCTGCTCCCTACGTCATTATTGTGGCATCCACCTAAAGCCACAAGAGGGGCTGACATTAATTGGTGGCATAAAAAAAAAATTGATTTTTCATGGCTATTTGGGGACCTCTGGAAAATGAAGTGAATTCCGTTTCATCTCCCTTTTAACATGAATGGCGTTTAAATAACAATGTTCTGAATTAAGCACTTGGCGCCAGAGGCCAGTTCCCACCATATTAAAAGCAAGAGACCCAGAGACAGCAACTGTCTTCTTTTTCCTCTACTTGAAATTTCCCAGGCTTGCTGCACATGTCTAAAAACCAGCCTTCCAGAACCATCTTTGCAGCTCTGTACCTAGCACTTTTAACCATTTCCATGGTCAGGACCAGTGCTCAGAAATAGGTCAAAGGGAAGAAAGCACCCGACTGGATTGGGGTGGGTGAAGTGGGGGCTCAGCTGGTGTGAGGAGGACAAACTAGCAAAGGGAACAGACCCCCATAGCCCCTGACACAGCCAGTATTAAATGAAAACAAGTTCTGCCACCTCCCTGCTAACCAGAGAATAGGAAAGAATCACCAGGGAAACAGCTTTGGTCTTCATCTTTAGTGCCAGCCCACCTAAGCTCAGGCACAGGGGAGTACTGTAATCAGGAAGAAAGCAAATGTTAAAATCCTAAAAGACTGAAAATGCTGCTTCCCTGTCACCTAATCCTAAAGCTGCCCACAGTAGGGTGGCAGAGAAAGTGTATGGGCTTGTTCTTCAAGTGTGAAAGTTGAGAAGGAAAACACTAGGTAGAAGCACAATCACTGGCTAAGACTCAGCCCACGACATCTGCTAGAACCAGGGAACTGTGCTATGTCATATTCAACAGAAGATAATCAAAGCATAGATCGGTTCTTTTGCACTAACAAGCAGGAGTGTTCAGTTAGAAAGCAATAGTTCTGCCCAAGATAACTAGATTTAAAGTTTGCTCAAAAACAGCACTCCAAAGCTTGATGTCCTTGCCCAACAAACAAGAAAAGAAAAATGATTCCCCTGGTTTGTTGCTAAATTTCTGTGCAGCCAACTATATGGAAATAGAAGAGAATTTCTGTATTCAAATACATAACTAGGCTTTCAGATGAAGAGGCTAGATTGTATTGGAAGCCACGTTTCACTGACACTGAATTCCGCTAGGATCTTGCACTTGCAGACTTCCAGGGCATGGAAGATGCTGTGGCGCGAGGCAGGCCTCTCATAACCCACTGGAGACAGCACGGCAGAGCACCTCGCTGATGAATGATACTTAGGTCCCCAAGAGCACTCTAACTACAAGAGCCCTGGGGAGTAGAGAATGGGGGATGACCGGGCCCCGGCAGTCAAGTTTTCAGAACCTTCCCAGTTCCCAGTGTCATGTTGAAAAGCTGTGCATAATCATCTAAATAATATGGTACATGTAGCCATTATAACACAGATGCAAAAGTGTCTGTGTCAGAACCAAAATTTGGAGGGACAGCTGAGGAATTTGTTCCCTGGTCCATAAACCAAGCATCACTACATATGCACTGGCATTGTCTACATTTTAAAATCATACTTAAAAAATAAAACTCAGTTTCGCTGCAAACTTTTTGTGTAAGTGCATCTATTGAGGTGAGTATGAATAGCTGCTCTCTCTGTGATGCCCCAACCCTCTTTGAATCTGTGCCATCAAGCAAAATCAAGAAGCAGTTATAAGACCCACTGCTGCATATGTTTGCGTGTATAAAAGAAATAAATCACACACAGAGAAAAGTGTTAAAAAAAAAAACCCTTTCTATGTATACAGATTTAACAAATTGTTCCAGAAATCCCCTGGAACTTCAAGCGCTTCTGAGAAATGTTTCCAGATGACAACAATCATTCACATAATCATTGGAATAGTTCAGCCAAAAAGTCCATCTAACTGGATGCTGGTCCATGAGAGAAGAACGGGATACAAAAGGGCCTCTGTAAGTCTTAGGGAAGCTTACAAGTACCAGTCACCTGTTTCCTTAAGAAGTTTCCTAAAAACTCTTCATAACTACCATGACACTGCACACCAGAAACAAATACGCACAAAGACTTTCCATGAACTGGAACATGCCAGGGCTGGGAAGTGCTCATACTGATACATACACACAAGGGGGTCTGTGGGGCAGTGTAGGAAACACAACCACAGGCTAAGCACTGTCCATCTTCTAGCTAATTAGCTGCTTGTAGGAAAACGTTTTTATATCAAAATGAGAATAAAATGCAAAAAACACAAAATTTTTAAAGTAAAGCAGGTAACTTTCTGTGGGCAGCCTCAGATCCAACTCTTGGAAACTCTAGGTCACTTCTCAGTGCTTGAGTAGTTACTTTCAAAGCAAGATAGGGAAGGCACTGCTTTAAGGTATTATGTGTTAAAAGTTATTTTGATTCCCTCTCTTGCTGGAAATTCACTAAAATAAGTTTGCATATTTAATGCAGCAGATACCATCATAACAAAATAAGTGCCATTCTGCCAGCCCAAATACCCAACCCATAGATGATAAAAGGAAACCAAGTTACAAAAAAATGAATGAAATCCAGACCTCCATTAAAAATTTACAATATGGTGGGGGGGTGGGGGTCGAAATAAGACTGCATGGCTACTGAACAGAATTTTGAAATAAAGCAAAGAATTCTTAATTGGACAGAATGCATTCTCCTACCCACAGCTCCCTCTCATGAAAACGACAGCGATGTGTTTCTGTGGCAGGTATGCGACAACATTCCACCAGAGACCTAAACAGCAGGCAGAGCTGCATCAAGCCCTGTATGTGAGGGCAGGGCCAGCTTGTGTCCAGCAAGACTTACCTTCATCCTGCCATCTGGGCTTTCCAAGCTAATAGCCAGAAAGGTTGTGGGACCTGAGTTCATCCAGAGGATGTCCAGTCCTGAGAAAGGAGAAGTGAGGACCAAAAGGGCCTGAGGAGGAAGGAATGTAGGTGACAGAAAAGCTAGCTTAGACCTCAAAGCTCCTGGAACTTCTCCATGGTGGACTCAGGAAGGACAACCAGTAACCCTGCTTTTGGTTTTAGCTCACTAGCTGCTTTGCTTTCTCTATACTCCAGGCTCTGAGGGAACACAAGGGGTAGTGCACATTTCCTTTTGTATTTTCTCTTCAACCCAGCACGTTCCAAAGATTATCTGGCTTTTGAGACATGCTTCTATTACCTCCAAGGCACCTGACAGGTGCCTGGTAAAGGCTAAAATCCAATCTGAGCTCCACCACAGGAAGCTGATCCTTACCCCAGCATTCTCGCCTCTGGTGTTAATTTTTCAGAAAGACACAATCCGAAGACTCTATTCCAAGTCCTCCCCAGTAGGAAACACCATGGCACCCACCACTCAGAACAGGAATGTTGCCAAGCCTGTGCTGCTTTATTTAAAATCAGTGGTGCTCTTCTACCTTTGATAATGGGAACAAACAAGAAGAAAAAAGCTTCATAATCCTGACTCCTTGTGAAAGAAACAGATTTAACAGGAGAGGAAACTCCTAATCTCGTGAAACCTGGGATACCTTGCCCCTCCTTTGGGAACTGGGCCAGTTCGGGTGTTGAGACCCACCATGGACCTTAGAGGCAAGCTGACCCCTAAGTCTTCACCTCCCATACTACAACATCCTTAAATCACATTTTAATATACCAAACTTTGGTTTTGGTAGAAAATGATTTGTTTATAATTCCCTATGAAAACAAAGAGAAAATACCACATTTTCCTTCACTTTACCCCTGCAAGAACCCTCTAGTGCTAACATCTGGGATAACACTAAGCATTTCACAAGAAGTATAAGATGCTCCCTGGCCACTGGGTCTAGCCAGATGGTTTCCCCCCAGGTCACCCCTCAGTGGCCCTGTGTTTTATGCTGCAAACAGCACATTCCTCGAGGCCTGGAAAACTAGCACTTCAGGTACCAACTAACTACTATGCTGCATGTGACAGGCTGTCATGGGGAGGAAAGAGGGTGGCAGGCTGGAGCTCAACGTGTAGTATCAGTTCTTACAACTATACTACTTGGGTGCTTCAGCTTGAATATGTCACGGGAGAAAGCACCCATCCTGCAGAGCCTATGAGCTGGGGAAGTCACTGACTTCTTAGGGAATACACAATGAGCCAGCTTGAGGGAGATCTGAGGGAGACACTACCTTCCTCAATTAGGACAGCACCAAGGCTCGCAGGTCCTAGGCAACACTAAGAGGAATTGCTTCTGCCATATCATCATTGGAAGCCCTGGACAAGTAGCAGCCTTAGTAGAGGGGATGAACTCCCTGGACAACTCTGGCAGACAGCAAGGCAGGTTAAAGTCATCCTTACCCAGGAAGAGGCCTGGGCAGCCAAGTAGCATGTGCTTGTCTGTAATCAGTCCATGGGAAAAGAGTCACAAATAACTAACAAGATTTTTCACCCGTGTGAGGATAGAATACTACCTTAGAACAGATGACTCACTAGTGAGATAATCAGCTAACACTGGGAACCTATTGAGATGCTTGTTTCTGGGCTCAATAACCAAAACATAGTTTGTGACAACTCATACAGCACAGTGAACCCAGTTAGGTCATACTCCCATCCAACAAAATCCTGAGGGCAATCTCTAGCAAACATCCAAGGGTATCACACACCAGGGATGGGACTTGCATTGGAGCTTTAGGGGAGACCTGCAGACACTTTGTGATGCAAGAAAATACTAGTCCAGTGGCCAGGTATAACATCCCCCACCCTCTTCTTCCCCAGACATTTTGGAGGCCCAAAGGCCCTTTAGTAGTATTCTCTGGGTACGTTCTGCCTAGCTAGTAAGGAGCTCAAGGTCAAGATCTGAGTAAAATCTGTCACTGTGGCTATACCTTATTAGCATTCTGGAAGCTCCTTTCCCTTTGACGCACCCAGGCTTCCAGGACCAAGGACTCATTTTCTACCACAACATGCAGGAACATCCAGGGAGCATGGCCCTGTTTATATTAAATGCACACACACCTCAGTTCAATGTATAGTGCCTCTCCATCTTTTGCCAAACCCCTCAAGGCTGCTAGCCACATAGCTCTTGCGCCCGCTGATGTGCCCTAGTTTTCACACAGGACTACCTATGGGAGGCGGCTCCTCCACACTGCTGAACAAATCTGAAGAAAATTTTGACAAGCTGACCCAACTACTGTCTCTGACCTATGTAACAATGAGGCTATCACAAAACTTTTCTGGAATTTCCTCAAATTACAGAGAACAGAGGCCTGTGGTCCCCTAATACAAAGCAATACAGCCTGCCAATTGCCTACACCTGTGCAACAATGTATGAGCCAGCAGAATTAAGTTCTCTTTACCTTAATAAAGATTCAGCTCCACAACGATTCTGACGATCTGTAGCAAATGATGTTCCAGTGAGGAGCATGTGATGATTTATGACTTGGTGTCCTGAATGGAAGAGCCTGATGCTTCAGACACACTCGGGTGGCTGTGAGCAAGCTGGGCTGTGATGGCACCAAGCTCTGATGAGGGCCAGTGCTCTTAGACAGTGCCATCCAACACGAAGGCCACATGACTGCAGAAAGATGCTTACTGCCAAATGATTAACCCAAGACTCTGGTCCACATGGCAAGGAATTTTATGTCCTAAATTAGTTACATTATACTCAGAGTCTATCAGCAGCTTGATAACATGAACGTATAATTCTACACCTTTTACTCCTTAGGCAATAATTCAGTCTAATTCTGTAGCTGAAGCCAAGATATCTAGACTGAAAGTGTACTCTCCATTTGATTAAATACTAATAAATGCAAGAATAAAATACCAGTCTTTTATCTTACAGTAAATTCTTCAAAAACCATATACTCTAACAATTAATTTCTTCTCTGGAGAAAGGGACAAGTCCTTGCCCTCACAGACAGCTTCACAGTCTAAAATCTTAATTACGACAGTGAAAACATAATTTATAGTAGTCTAGGGCTTAGAGAAAGATGACATCACTGCGTAGGTTCTTCGATTCTTGAGGTGACCCATCAGTTGCCAGGTCTCCAGTGGAGTGCCCTGCGCAGTCATTAAAAGGACAAAAGCCAGTCCAATCCTCACTCTCATCACTGAGACAAACCACAAACACAGAGCGACAGCCCTCACCAAACCATGTGACAATACAAACTGAGAGATAAACATAGGTAAAACCTAGCATGTTTTTCTATATGTTTCATACTTTAAAATTTATAAAATATTTTCATATGTTTCATCCATTAAGGGAATAAAATGTTGCCAAAGGAAGGTGGTAAACTTTACAGAACACTTCATTTGTTTTCCACCATTATAAACAGAGTATTGAGCCAGTGCATAGACACTGGGCACACAGCTATATGCATCTGCTCTACGCAGAGCACAAGAGTGGTACCCAGCATGGCCTGTCACAGGCCTTCTCCTGTGACTGTGGAGATAGCTTCCCTCCAATGGGATGTTCTCTGCTGTGAGCCCACAAAGAGGCTAACCATTCCCAAATAAAGTAGATAGGGAGTGTGGCCAAATCACATAACAACTGCTAAAGCATTTCCTGAATAGGGTCCCATTCTCATTGCAGGTGACAAAGAAATAATCTATTTATGGGATTTAGAAACTGAAGTAAAACTTGTGGGAAACCCAAAGGAAAATATCAACTTGATTAATAGTCCTGGGCTATGGCACTTGAGTTAAATTGAGGAATATGCTTTCACCTGGAGTAACAGTGGGACAAAGAGTCTGGACTTGGAAAGTGAAAAGCCCAGTCTGGGCCTCAGGTCACCTTGAGCTCACAGCTTTCTCAGGTCACTTGGAGCACATGAAGCATATCTCCTCCTTGTAAAAGCGACATCGTGGGGACCGAAGAAAGGAAAATGGGAAGGCACCCAGTAGCCCCTCTTGGGCTACCCACACATCAGGAACCACTGCATTGCGCATGTCCTCATTAAAGGACAACCTAAGATGTGTGAACTGTAAGAGGGCATGATGATCAACAATACAGTAGCCAAAGGGTGAACCAAAGTAGAGAATCTGCCACTGCAGCCAAAGCAGATTCAAGCATTAGCTGCAAGATGACAGACCTATGAGGAAGCAGAAGGCAAAGCAGAGTAGCCATGCAGCAGGTAGTGAGATGGGCAGCAGGGAATGGGCACCTCTGAATAGACACATAGCCAAGTAAACTCATGTCATGCCCTGGAAGGCCTCTCTGAGGCTGTGTGACAGCCTTTTCAGGATATTAGACACACATTTCCTTCTATCAATATATAATAATACTCTCCCTTCACTATTGGACATAAGCTAAGGGAACCTATGTCTTCCTACCAAAGCCATGCCAGAGGATGTCAGGGAATCAGCTGGAGAATCCATCAAAGACTGCCCTCTGCTGTGCAGGAGACACATGCAGTGGAGTGCAGAAATGCCACAATTTGTGCCCCAAGAATGACTCATCCTCAGGTGAGGTTGCCTGGGAACTCAAAGCACAAAGGACATCACCCCCACACCTGCATCCATACAGTGCTTCTCACCTCCTGAGGCTCAAGTTGAAGGTGTGGATAACCAGAAAGTTGACCACTGAATAGACACTAATTTATTTTCCTTAAGATCCCACCCACCAAACGATATTCAGAGAAGCCCTGCCTACACTTCCAAGAGCAGTTCAATAACAGCTGGCATTTGCATCTTGGGGTTCTATAAATGCTCAAAGGTCTCTATTTTCATTGGCAGTTTATTTCTATTTTTGCTATGAGTATATATAACATTAGTGACCCATTAAAATATGAAAATTCTGTTTGAGTTTCCATAAGAGACGATGAGTAAGCACCAAGAAGCTTACCTTTTCAACTTCATTATAATCAAGAAATAGTGGACTTGGTTTTGTAAAATGTTATTTAGGGAAGGGTGGTTGTTTTCCTAAGCAGTTTTGTATTGATTTGAGCTTTGTATTAAAATAAATCTAAGTCCAAAATGGTAGATTTCCATTTAGGAGATATTCCATACTGTTTCTGGAGTAGGACAGCAATTAGCCAGATAATTTGATTGTGCCTCTGTGGTACCTCACTGTGGTCCAATCAGGGCTCATGTGCTCATCACATTGCTCCATAGTTATCTCATCTGACTTCTGGAAGTTCCACTTGGGTAAGAGGGGAGGGTATACCTTCCACCTCACCTATAGTGATGCCAGCACATACCTGACCTACTACCTCTTCCTAGCTCTGCTCAGCAAGGCACATTCACAGTCTGTAAAAAGAATCATCTATTTCATAAGTTTAATTATAAATGTACTCCTCCGTCAACACACTTCCAACAGCAAAGTTGGATGTCAGACATGAGCTGACGTTGGATTCCACCATACGGACATCAAAGGCAGAAAGAGTCTAGGCAGTTGGACGGAACTTCAAATGGAGCAATAAAAATAGTAATAGGGGCTGAGAAGAAATGAGTAGATAATAAAATATTTGAATAACTAATGTAAAAACTATCTCAAGCTTTTCCTGGGACATTTAAGCCAGGAACCAACACAGAGTAAGGCTGCCCCCACCCAACAAGAAGTTAGAGTTATAGTTCTAACACTGAGAGTTACAGTTCAAAGACCACATTGGGATAGATCCTGTTTCCTCGATGATCATCAATTCACTAAAGTAAAATACAAAAAAATAAAAATAAAAAAGAACTTTCAATGAATGTCTGTCTTGTATAGATTTCTTGAGGAGAAGCAAAGATATTCAAATGTGTTTGAAGAAGAGCATGCCTCTGACTTAGAGGTTGCCTCCTCAACACTGGTAACTCTATTCTTGCAAAGTGTGCCTGCACTATAATGCATAGGCCCATGCTACTATGCACACTGAGCTTTTACTCTTCGCAGTCACACCACTTAGAAGATGGTTCAACAGGTCAAGATCTTCAGCTCTGGCTTACTGAAGATCTCACAGCTCTCAGCCACATTCAAGGAGCCAAAAAAACCAAGCCAGATCCAAAACCCACTAATGGACATGGTATAGTCTATCTAGGGGACTTTCACTACAAGGACACCAATTTTTCTTTTAATGGGCCAGCTTAAGGACTTGCCTTGATACATGGCTATAAGGTAATGAAATGGTAACCCATCTAAGGAGAACTGCACACTTGTCCTAGAGGGAACAGCACTGTTCTGCAAGCCCTCTAAAATCCCTTCACCAAGGAACAGTGCAAATGGATCCAGCAATTCCACACCTTACCCATTCTGTCCACTTCCCATTAGACTGTGCACTCTGAGAGAACACAGTGCACCAGGGCCGCTGCTACCTCGTGCACTTGCCTTGCACATATGTCCCTGGATAACAGATGACAGGGCACACTGCACCTGCATGTGGACTTGGTGCTTGTACTCAACTGCATGATAATTCCCTGAGTCTCCTAATTCCTCTGTTCCTTAACTGTCCCTTCCTCAAACCCACCAACCCTGCAGGAAGCTGGGCAGCAGAGAAGGGATAGATCCAAACCCATTCTTCTCATACTATGCCAGTCTGCTGGGTGCAGGCCAGAGCTGGATGATCACTCAATAACTGACTAGCCTCCGGAGATTCTGTGGTGCCCCCAGCTTCTGTGAGTCTCATTGTAATACTGGTAAATAGCGAAGGACAGAGCTGTCTGGGTGGGATGTGCTTCCTGTGAGTCCACTCAGACTGCTTAACAAAATACCACAGAATGGGTGGCTTGACAACAAATTCTTTCTCATCATTCTAGAGGCTGGAAACCTAAGAACAAGGTGCTGGCAAATTTGGGGTCTGGGGAGGCCCACTTTCTCACAATTGGCAACTTCTCCTTCTAGGTGTGATAGAGAGAACTACCACTTTAGAGTCTCTTTTATCAGGGCACTAGTCCCATTCCTGATGATAGGGCCCCACCTCTTAATACCATCACCTTAAGGTTTACTCTTTAGCATATCAATGAGGGGCAGAAACAGTCAGACCACAGCACTCAAGGCAAGCAAAAAAGTATGAAAGTATCAGGTTAAACTACAAGGAATTCTAGTGGTTTAAATGAAAATTTAGTGTTTAATATAGAAAAATCATTTTGTCTCAAGTTATTTGATTTGAGATGCTTGTTATAAGCATGGGGAAGATACACATAAAATTCACATTTATTCACGAAATCTGTTTCAATAAAAACAAACAACAACCTGCAACCTATTTATCTACAAATTGCACAACAAAAAAGTATTGTGCAACTGTTTTCTTTGGAAATAGGAATTATTACAAAATTATATGTAAGTTATATCCCATCTTTGTTCAAATAATTGAGTAATATAATTATTTCATATATTGATATAGTCTCACTACCACAAGGAAAGCCTCTATAGTATATTTAGAAACACTAACGAAAATGTAAAACTTTGAGAATGTTACTATAAAATTTACTGGGTACATTTTATCTAAATAAAAGAATGAATTCTTCAAACAATATTCACAGATGAAAACCTCATGGATCTGTAATGTTAATTTCCGGGGTACCTTGAATTTGAAGAAAAAGCCAGACTGTCAAGAATGAAAAACATTGATAATTAACTACTTCTTTAAATTACTGCGGTTTTCTCCATTTTGACAAGACTTTCCAGAGGACTTAGCCATACCGACTGCACCAAGGAACAAAGGCAAGAGGCAATGTCCAGAAAGCAGAAAACATTTACACACTCACTTATTGAGGTAAAGACACTAGCCCTAACAGAACTCACTGGGCAATCATTTCCCTTATCTTACAATATCTTTAGAAAGTCAAGACAGTTCAGTTCTGACTGTGTTTCTACACTGAACACCAAGGCCAGGATAGTACAGGCAACTGCCAACTGTGGTCCCAAGGGCATGAAGAGGAGCCAAGCTGGTGACCACACAACACTCAAAGACCCAGCACTGTGCTCCAGGGTACAGCACTCTGTGCTAAGGCGCGGGTCCAGCCACCTGCCCTTACCAGGAGATTCAGGCAGTGCCATGCTGGTATCAGTTGGGTCAGATACAACATCCACACATTCCTTTTGTTTAAAAATGATAACATATGCTTTTAAAAATTTTTTTGGTACTGGGGATTGAACTCAGGACCTTGCAACTGTGAGACAGGCCAGCACCCCTGAGCTAAATCCCTGAGCACCAAATATTCATTTTTATTGTGGCAATATACACATTTATCATGTTAACTATTTTGTAAGTTTACAAATTCAATGGCATGAACACATTCATAATGGGGCTGTAATTTGTTATGACTTGCTGTTGGGTGACTCTGAACCACCGGTGGTACATACATGGCTGTCCCACTGGGCAACACAGGGCAGTCCCATTGGTGGTATAAACCACCTGATAGAGAACAGTCATGTGTGTACCACTGCTGGGTCAAGCTGGCAGGAACATGTTAAACACCTTCATACACAGCTGCTGCAACATTTTACATTTTCACCACAATACACAAGGGTTCTAATTTCTTCATATTCTCACCAACTCCTGTTATAAAAATCATCTAATACATTTACATTCAAGGCACTGAGTGGTAGAGACTGCAATTCAAAAATTGTTTTGCATTGCTAAGCTGTGACTCAATTTGGTAACAACTCAGCAATAATCATTTTCTGCGGCATTTAGTGTACCTCCTGTATGCCAAGCACTCTCAGCTTCTCCTCCAACTCTTGTAGGAGCCCTGTGAGTTAGACACAGGCCATTTTTCTGCTGATGGCAATGTGAAGCTCAAAGATATGAGAACAAACTTTTCTAGCCCATAGTTCAAGCCACAGGTATGGTATGGTTTCACTTGCTGAGCGTGTCACTGGTGGTAAACTTAGTTCAGATACTCATATTAGTACAACAGAATAAAATGAGGATAGCAAACATTCACTTGCACTGGAATTCTTTAGGACAAGGCTAAAGCAGATGTTTAAGTTAAAAATAAATTGCTAAAAAGAAAACACAGTATCAACAGTACTGTGGTAGCCCTTCAAAATGAAACTGTGAAGGTTGAGCAAAACACGCTTAAGTGAATGAATCTAGGGGTGAATATAGGAATGAATGTGGAATTCTACAAGTATATGGGAGCAAAATCAAGCCTGTTGCTCTCTACTCCCCTCAAATCTGGGGCACAATGGATCTGCGGACTTCTGGCAAATCCAATCCACTGCCCTTTCTTAGCCCTCCACACATCCAGGACTGGGCCCTGAGCTAGCCAGACTTAAGTCTACAACCTAGGAAGACAAGAGTAAGTCTTAGGCCCAGTGAGGATCAACAGATAGCCTTGGGGAGGAGGCACCCCCAAGACAGGGCCATTCCCGCTGGGGTGGCCAATGGTAGGAGCCTATGCAAACTTAGACTCAGATGCTCAGATGCAGCAGAACTGGGCCAGGCCAAGTGCCAGAGTCGTGATGGCAAAGCCCAGACACCACTTAGAGAAGGAGGCTCTAGACCTGGGCAAGTAAAGCTCAAGGGTCTCTGTATCTACTATGATCCCATGTAGAGGTTCTCTGCCCTTTCTGATCCCCAAACACCCTAGAGAAGAATTCCATCTCATTGTACAAACTTGATATCCAGGTAAATATGGTTTTGTTAAAAAAAGATAAAAAAATACAAACTGGAACCTAAGTGGTAGCTTATAGCAGTTCATTTGGATGTCATTATTCCTCTGACTACTAAGAAACTTAACCCCTGGCCTATTTTAAGGACTTTTACAACATAAATCTGTACTATGAAGCATTTGGAATACTGAACTGGCTTAATTTTCCTGCCCTTATTCTATGTCTAATTCTATCTTCTATTTCTAATGTATTTTTCATTTTTTTCCAGGTACTGGGGATCAAACTAAAGACTCTGAGCTTGCCAGGCAGGTGTGGTGCCACTGAGCTACATCCCTGACCCATATTTTTCATTTTCATCAGTCTGTACACTTCTATAAAATTCCTAAAATTCTTCCTTGTCTTATATCTCATAGAAATCAACAAAATAACTAAATTAACTAAAATAACCAGAAAGCCTGTAATGCATGACAGAGCTTTAGATTTGTCATCAGCCACATTACCAAAACAGCCAATATTTCATCCACTCTCACACCTAAGTTTCATGCGATTCCCACCTTACTTGTCACCAGCATAATGTTTCTCCAAAGGACCTAAGCCCTCACTGCACTACCTCCACAGGCCTGGCAACAAAGCCATGCCATGCTGCACTAGAGCCCTGTGGCTGACTAGACTTCTTCCACACACCTGCAGAGGTCTCTGGAGGCAAGGGACTGAGGAGAATCCTTGTTCCAGAGGCCAGCACGTATCTCCTCAGGTTCCTAGGAGTAGGCACAAGAAGAAAGATCAGAATTTGGATGTTTTCCAATATTTCACCCACTCTTACAACACAAGTTCTAGAATCTTTCCCAAGATAAATGGTTTCCCATATATTTTTGACATCTATAGTATATTTTAGCCTTTAGGAAATACTCAGTAAATATTCTGTAAGGGATCATTTCATAGCACATCTTGGGTAAGTTTTCTATTTTAGATGACCCCCACCTGGCAACTACTGGCATCCTCTCTGATTACCTGTAGTCCTCCCCAAGGACTGAGGAGGGATCCACTAGGTAGAGGGCAAAGAAAAGAGGGAACCTGGTCTTCCTGGTCCCCGTAGGGTCAAAGTGCAGGGCTGGCAGATGGCTCCTCTGGCTCCTGTCTCCAATCAGTGCTGAGAAAGAGCTGGCTCACTCCCCTTGCAACATTCAGCTCCATGACTCCACCCCTCACTCTTCCTCTTATCTGTTGTCTGGGGCACTTCCACGTCATAAGAGGCAGAAGAAACTTTTGAACGTCCAGAAGTTTGTTTTTTAAAAAAAATTTGCAAAGAGATTTCGATGAATCAAGCACACACTACATCCCACCCTCATGTAAACCACAAAAAAAAGCTAAACTGATGAGAGTTAGGGAAATACATAGTCAGGCAGAGCAGAATTATATATCTGAAGTCACCTCTAGTTAAACTGGAAAACATGTTAATCTGTAGGAGAATTTTACCAGAAGATTTGTTAACTCTGTCAATCCTAAGTAAACTGGAATTATAGCAAGTTAACTACCGTTTATTATCAACTGATTTCTCCTCAATAAAGCCCAACATTTTCTACAGAAATAGCATGGGAGTACCAGGAAGTCTTAACCTGTCAGGCAAAAAACAATAAGAAAAAGAGACAAGAGAGACAGAGACAGAAAGACAAATAGAGATAGTTTAGAGAGCCAATGAAAATGACCAAAAGACCATGTGTGTGTTCAGTTCCTGGGTGTGTGATATGTAGGACGAGGTAATTTTGAATGTGGTCTGTGGGGGTAGGAACTATTGTGTCTATCATGTGAACACTACAGCACACTGGGAACACAATAAAAATTAAAACTGTGAGGGAAAACTTTATCCCACAGCTTAAAGCAATGCAGTTTCCAGATACTTTTGAGTAGCAGGAATAAACATCTCATATAGGAAAGGCAAAAATTTCAACCCTTGCAAAAACAACAACAAAATAGGACCCTTGGTAAGTCAAATGCCTGACAAAGACTCCTAGCTGCATAGTGAACTTCCATAAAAGGCCTCACATACCAAGCCTATTGGACCCACTCTCTTGAAATAACTGCCCAAATTATTTGATTTTTACTGAATTTCATTGTGCTGATTATTCCATTCAATACATAATTAGTATTACTAATAAACTATCTTTACGATAAGAAACACTACCTTTTTTTTCCAGCCATTTCATCAGTCAGGGCTGAGTAGTCTATTTCACCTGCTCTGCCCTGGGGGGGGTCAGCATCACTCTTCCCCACATGCTCGACCTCCCCGTTTCAGAGCCCCAAAACTGTGTTCTCCTCTCCTGGTAAACACAGTGTTTCCCAGAAGATCATCTGACAGTCACTAAGTTCCTGTCTAGTGTTATGCCCCTCCCCACTCTGGCAACCCTGACCCTGGCTCACATTCCCCCTGCAGGAAGGTCCCCCTCCAGGCCTTCTGGAACAGGTTCATGCCTGCCGCTTCCTAAGGTCCTCACACCTATGGGGTTGCATCAACGCCAGGGCTTCTGCAGATGGGCTGCAGGGCATGTGGCCACCAGCATCGCCCAGAGAGGGACTTGCACACTGCACCCAGGCAATCCTATCCCATCCTATCTGGCATAAGAAACCCAATGCCCTCTATGTGCCTGGGCAGACAGGCTGTGGGAGCCTGCTCAAAAGGGAAGGCAAACGTGGTGAGAAAAGCAGGGAGGAGACGACAAACAAACAGGACTTCACAGAATAAAAGGCACCCCCCACCCCTCATAGGACTTGATATCTACCCAGAACCTACCACCTTTGTAAATGTTTTATCCTAAAAACCTGTGGTAGAATAAAAAGAAAAGCTTTAGGCTTGTTTCCTGGATGCTGAAGTTTAACAGATAAAATGTATTGAAAGTAGATCCATATTTATCTTGGGGGACTGAAAGGTTTCTCCATCTCACCAGTAACTAATACAATCAAATGCTAGCAAATACAGCAGCACTCCAAAGAAATACAGTGTGAAGCTGGACAATAAAAAGTTGCACAGAACCCATTTGTCATTTTGGCCCACGCACCAGAGGCTCTGTGAGCTTGCTTCCAACAGCTTGCATCATAAATCCCCATCTAGGCCCACTCACAGGACTTTTTTCCCCTTGCACTAGAATGTAAGACTTCCTTGTAACTGGAAAGCTCATCCCTGGGGCACCGATATTCCCAACTCAATAGGACCCTTTTCAGTGTGTGCGGGGTGGGGGTGGGGGTAGCGATGATGACACACTAACTTCAATTCCTCCATGAGGGCTATTTTTCTTCCTGGCCCTAGGATCCTTGCCCCACACCCAGCAGCTGGCCCCAGGGTACCCTGGGACAGCTCTTCACCATCTATGTGTCTGGAACATCTATGTGTCATCCATACAAAAAGATTCCTCAAAGCTGGGGATATAGCTCAATGGTAGAGTACTTATCTAGCATACATGAGTCCACGGATTCAATTCCCTGGCCCTGAAAAAGAAGAACCCTCGTTTCTACTCCACCCTTTCCCCAAAGGCACAATCCTCCATCTACTCACTGCCAGAAAGGGAAATTTTAAATCAGTACTTATAGGCTATGACCCCTGCAATCCAGGCAGGATGGATGCTGAGGCAGGAGGATCTAAGTTCAAGTCCCACCTGTGAAACTATACAAGGCCCAGTCTCAAAACTTAACCAAAAATAAAAAGGTTTTTTTTTAATTCATTAAGTTCATTGGTACATTTTAGGTATACAATATGATGACATTCATCATTGGGAATTTGTACCCTTAAATTATATATATTGGTTCTTATTTTTTTCCCATTCCCCTGCCCTACCTTCAAAATAAAAGCTTTTTGTTTTTTTTTTAAAGGGTGTTAATGTAGTTCTATGGTAGAATGCTCCTGGGTTCAACCTCCAGTACTTAAAACAAAACAAAACGAAAACCCATAGGACATAAACCAAAAATAAGTTCAGCATCTAAACTCAAGGATGCAAAATTAGCACAGAGATGTTAGCACAACCAAGGTGGCCCTCAGGAGGCGGGCACTAAGGTCACCTGTCTGAAGGCTCACAACAGCTCAACACTACCCCAGGCCTACCTCACCATGTTCTTGTGGCCCTGTCTCACCATGTCCTCACAGACCCCATCTCTTCACATCCTCCCAGAACTAGTCTTGCCTAGCCAGTCTTCTCCAGGCATATTTTCAACTAGTCCTCACAAGCATGTTTTCACCTAGTTATCTACTATTACCAATAAAGCACTACAGTACAGACACTCATTTAATAAGCACGTTCCATTCCTCCAACTAGGTCATTAAATGCATTGGTTACTGAACAAGGAATTGTATATAGCGTGTTCACTACAATATTCAAAACAAAGAAACGGTCAAAGGAAACTCCAACTTGGTGTCTGTGCTTTTATTTGCATAACTCTTACATGCAATACTGTAATGTCTAACAGAAAACTACAATACTGTACAGTAAAGTACAATCAGCAAAAATTATAGTACTGTATAAATAAGGTGTACTGTATTAGAAAAGACCCTGCAGTTCTATTCAATAAGATGTATAGAAATGTACATAAAAGAAAAAGATAGGTTGTAAGTCTGAGCTGCAGGCTTAAAGTCCAAACACTGTGCCTCACTTGGTAAGTCTGAACAATCACTAACGCAGGAATATCTATGTTAGAAGCCCCATTTCAGAGATAGAAAAATGGAGGATTTGGGGATCCTAAGTGACCTAGCTAAGGACACACAGTCACTAAGTGGTGGAATGAAAACTGTAAACTTATTTAGGATATGGTAAGAGGATGCCTTAACGACATCATGAGATGGCTTTGGGGCCCACATTCTTAATTGCATTGTGCTCCCTTAACAAATTCCAAAGAAGTATGTTCCAAAAAGATTCCCTAAAGATGCCGGGTGTGGTGGTGCCCACCTCTAACCACAGCTCTCAGGAAAACAAGGCAGGAGGTCTACCCAGAGTTTGAAGCCAGCCTGAGCTATATAGTAAGTTCAAAGCCAGCCTGAATTAATGAGTGAGACTCTGTCTCAAAAAAAAAAAAAAAAAAAATCCC
>NW_022900920.1:9445920-9506886 GCF_012274545.1 Fukomys damarensis
GGGGGGTAAATAGGGTTTTTTTTTTTTTTTTTTTTTTTTTTGGTACCGGGGATCGAACTCCGGTCCTTGCGCTTGCGAGGCAGGTGCTGAAATCACTGAGCTAAATCCCTGGCCCCAACAAGGCATTTTTTAAATAGAAGGAACAAAGTGTGAAAAGACAGAAAAAAACAAAGTATGTAGTTCTACAAATGGCAAATATACTTTTGGATGGAGCAGACTGCAGGAAGACAAAATGAGAGAAAATGGCAGAGCTGGCTGGGGACTTCAAGGTATTCGGAAGACTCAGAACAAGGCCATCAACAGTGATGTGCAAGAGCACAAAGAACTGTGTGGATGCTCGGGTTAATGTGGAGGAGTGAGATGGACCGAATGGTTATTTCACCTGCCCAAAGTAGTTGCAGGAGGAACAGAGAGGAAGAGGATTCCCTAACACCCACACAACTGGAAAACTCACTGGCTGTGAGGAGTTGGGAATGGGAGTGTAGAAAAAGGAAGGGTGAAAGATGGCACCTGAACAGTTCTGAGAGAGGGGTGAGCCACTGAGAAAGGAAGGGCAGGCAAGGAGACAGGGAAGTGCAGTGGAGCGTGGAGGGAACTGACCCTGGCAGAGAAACCAAGGAAAGTTCTCATCCATGGTGCACTGACATTTGGGGCCAGATAATTCTTTGCTTGGAGGGCAGTCCTGTTTCTTGTGGGATGTTTAATGGCACCCTGGCCTATTCTCACCGGATATCAACAGCACACTTTGACTTGGGACAACCAAAATGTCTCCAGTGAGAACAAAATCATCAAGACCCTCTGGACTAGAGCAGACACTCCAAACAGCGAGCAACTGAGAATAGAAGCACAGAGTGAGGTGGGCAATCTGTACTGGGCCAGGCTGCACCCTCTGAACAATTTACAAAGCCTGCTGGAGTACTCAGCACCCAACTGAGAGGAACACAACAGCTAAGTACTGCACCTCCAGCTTCATGCTGTTCTCATAAATAAAGAGCGCTTTTCAAATATAATGTCCAGCACAATCAAGGGATGAAGCACAGACAGAAGACATGAAAAAGGACAAACACACTCACAGGCACACACAGACACACACAGACATTAAGACAGTGGCAGACCCACCAAGATATGAAATACTGGATTTATCAGATGTAGACAAGAAGTAACTCAATTATTTTTAGAGAAACAGGGCCTGGGGTGTAGCTCACTGCCAAGTGCCTGCTCAGCATGCATGAGGTCCTACCTAGGCAACACTGTGGCCAACATCTAAGGCCGGAATCAAGACTGTCCTGCAATATGTGGGATTATCCCTGACTACAGTGTCATCCTGCACTCTAGGTCATTTTCTAATGTCCCCCAACATATTCCATTCTAAAATTAATCAGACCCTACAGCATAACTCCATAAATATGAAAACAAACAGGGCTGTTTGCACAGTTTTATGAATCACAAAGTTTTCCAGGAAGGCCACTACACTGTAACTCAACAGAAAGAAAAATACTTTTTCAAAAATTTTACAAAAAGTTGTGTACTAACCACGCGGGTAAACTTATGCACTGACGCCAATGTTGGTGAGGGGCATATGTCCAGTAAATAAGATGTCTCTACTTGTAGCCTCTATGCTCCAGGCATTCATACTTGAGGACTTCATTATCTTATCCAGCCCAGCCCGGTCCAAGCCTTTCTCTTCTAAATATGCATTATTAAAAGCTTACAGCTCTGCTCTTCAAATTTTTTTTATTATATAGTATGTGTAGGTAGATATTATACATGAGTTTCATTTTAGGAAAATAAAAGAAGTGTTATAAAGTATGTGTATTGAAGGAGGAACACGAGATCTGACATTGTTGAGAACTGGTTACAACAAAGAGAAACAAAACACATCTCCAAAAGCATTCCTTCAACTTTTTAAAAAAATTAACTATTATATTTACCCTTTTCTATCTAAATAACTAAAACAACTATGAAAAAAATAAAGCCTGTTACATTCAGACAAAGTATACTGCTACAAAGAGAATGAAACACTGAAGACCCCTGATCTCACAGAATTCCAGCCCCGATTCTTTCTAAGTGTTAGAAAAGCTGAAGCCAGAAACCACTAAATAAAAGGTAACACAACTAGGCATAACACAATAAAAGATATTACCTTCAAAATGCATTATTGTTGCCAATTATAAGAATCACTTCAACTTAATTTCAAAAGCACAATCATCCTCAACAGAAACAGTCTCTTTTTTAAATTTCAAAGAGTATTACATTAAGGCAATAACTCACCTTCCAGCCATAATATAGCTCTCCCTTATTGCAACACCACATTTCATAAATACCTCTCATCGACAAGGCAAGCTAATTCAGGTTAATTTTATTGTATTTTGGTGCTGCTATCTCACATTTGTGTGCAATTACCTTTATCATTTTATTGCCAAGGCAGAAAGTAATCAGAACAATTATTTGAAAACGGAGGTTTATAAATTCTAAATCACAGTTGCTGGCATTTTTGATAAAGCAGCAGCTTTATCTCAGGAAGTGGCAGGGACATCGGATAAATCATGCATCAGTCAAGTGCAGCTGACCCCCAAGTGCATTGCACAATATCAGAAGTGCTTCCAAAGAAACTTTCCTGCATCATCCATCATTCTTCATAATACTAAAATAGCTGCACACCTGAAGAATAGAAGCTAGAGGATAATAAAAAAATCCAAGTAGTATGGGAAAAACTATTAACTGCTCTCCCTTTTAGAGTATAAGATATGGCCTGGAAACTGGACCGTGAACATAAACAAATGCAACCTCACAATAACTCTAAATATCTGTATTCATATTCATCAACTTAGTTTTAAATATAAGTGAAATATGGAGTAGAGACACAAAAAAGAAAAGTGCGTATCTGGATTATATGTATTTTTATGTTCTGTTTGGGTAGAGCTACTTTTAAATTCAGCTGTCAGTCTCAGGTTTGTGTAGACAATACAGAGGCACAGACACTGTATTGCTGTATTCTGATATTCTGTTCTTTAGTTCTTATCCTGTCCTAACATTTATTGCTTAAAAAAAGAATGTAAAATGATTTGAATAACAAGAATAAAAGAGAAGGCTCTTGAGTCCCCGTATAAGGTTCTCCTAAGTTAATTACATGTAACGGGGAGGGTGTTAGCAAAGGAGGTCTTTCCTGTCTTCATTTCAATTCTTAGCTGTGGGTTTCCTTAGGAAAGTATGACTACCTCACTACACCTTTGGCATACACTATCCACATCCATTTTAATTTGCTTTTTAAAAGGAATGAAGAAATAACTGTGTAGTCATTTATTTCATTTTTTAGCAAAAAGCAAAATAAAAATAAAACAAAAACAGAAAAAGAAGGCTTCTGTACTTTAGGCAGGGACCTCATGCCAAAGGGGTACTGAAAGGTGCATGAGAAGGGTTGGACTGTTAGCTGCCCATGCCTGCCTCTGGGCCAGTGCTTTATCCTACCTAGTCCTCACCTCTAATTTGAGGCAGACAAAATTCTATATAGATGAAAAAGCAGACAGGGAGTTTGAGGGACTAGCCCAAAGTCACAGCCACAACTGGTAGGTGCTCCAGGTCAAGTGGACATATTTCAAAGCCCAAACTTTGGCCGTGATTTGAACTCTCTCTAAAACATAGATCCATTCTAGGCTGAAATAGTCAGAATGGGATAGTGTTCTACAGTAACAAGTACCACCAAAAAGAAGCAACCATTGTAAAAATAAGATAAACCCACTAACATAGTTAAAAAGCTGTATGTTGAAAAACTCAAAAAAGAGCATAAAAAAGTAAAGATGTTTTAGAAAGAATCTATGAGATATATCTAACATTAATATACAGTAAGTATAATAAACAATAATTTTCAAGACAATTAACTCTAAATTATTTCTCAACTATTCTGAAAAGCAAGATATAGCTATTTTTAAAGTATATCCAATAATTTTGTTTTCATTGCATGAAAAATGACAATAATAAGTTTGTATTTCCACCAGCTAAGTACTATAGTCCTAAGCTACCAGTAAACTCAATATACATTTTTAAAAAAAGATATAAATCCTGAGTCTCGTGACTTGATACCAATAAAGATATGTAATACTTTAAAACATATCACTGTCAGTGCTACACAGCACAAATACCATGTAATTCTTGATATATTTCCAGGTCTTTTACTTGCATTTATTGCACTTTAAATATTTCTGTTTACAACAAAGAATGAAGAATCATAATGAATCACATATAGGTAAAACAACAGAAATCCTGCAGAAATGAGAATCAAAGGAAACAAGTGGGTTAAACAAAAAATCCTAAATTACTAGAGAATGCCATGAAAAATAATTATTATTCTTCATATAAAATAACATTAGAGCGCCTTTATTTTTATTTGTTATTAATATGCAACCCTTGGATATTTGAGAAATACATTAATTAGCTGATACATCTATTTGGAACATGCCATCTATTTTGAAACAAAATGATTTCATTTTCTGTCTATTCTAGTCCAAATGTCAACTCTGTATTCCTAACCATATTTACAGAAGAATTCTGTAGAGTGAAGTATTTTCACCAAGCAAGCACATGAAATATTCTTCATAAATAGGGCTCTGCCTCCCATGCCATCAGCATCTAGTGACCAAAATGCAATGATACACGTTTACCACTGTGTTTAAAATAAATCATACATAAACGTACTGTAGACCCTCAGAACCAGGTTCTTCATTATTAAAAGGGAGTGGCAATTAGGAAAATGATAAAGGCTAGATCTAGACAGCCACTGAGTTGGATTTGAACTAGAGGTATCAGGATGAGCTCAAAGCTTTCAACATGCATGCAGATGGCAGACACAGGAACAAAGACACACAGATGTATACAGGTGCAGATCAGTATACATTCACACAGGCCTGGTCATGTCCACTGAGGAGTGCTGGAGCAGCAGCAGCTCTCCAGTGGCAAGCACACCCCACCAGTTCCTAGTTTCTGAATGTCATTCTCTACTTAAGAGGAACTGAGGCTTCTTATAGAAGGAGCTGAATTCAGGGGTGGAGCAAGGAAAATATAAGATAAGCTTGGATTATACCATGGTGCAAATAAGTGCTAGAAAGGTATAGGCATGTCCCAAATACACAGGAGCCAATCTAAAGATTTTCCTGAGACAAACTAGGAGCTATTTGAGTAGCAAAGTAAGTACTTAAAGCATTAAACTGACTTCCATAAAATAAATATCCATGAGTCCACACTGAGAGAACAGAATGATTAAAAAAATGGCAAAGAAAGGAAAGCTCTTCCTTAAGAATTGCAATTAATAAATGATAATGAAATGAAGTAAATATAAAATATTAAGGAAACAACAAAATAATATAATAATTGTTGCAGGCAAGATGTATGAATGGTAGCTAAAATTACTAAGTAAAAGCCTGCAAGAACACAAATGGCCTCAAAATATCCCAAGATATTTATTAATTACCTTGGAAAATATTAACTTTATAGCTAGAGAAGTATAATATATTCCACCTTATCCAAGGAACTAAGTTCAACAATACCAGCCAATGCTGATGAACATATGCACCAGTGACAGGAAGACCCAAGAAGGCACATCACCCCTGCGCCTTCTTACTAAAACTGCATAATCTTAATCCACTTGTGAGACAACACCAGAAACTCAAATGAGAGGTAAGCCACAAAATAACTGGCCAGTGTATTTCAAATGATCCAGGTCACAAAAAGGCAAGGAAAGAACAACTGCTATAAATTAGTTGTCTTGGTCCATTCAGGCTGCTATTACACAATACCTTAACTGACTGAATTTCTCACAGTTCTGGAGGCTAAAAGTCCATATCAAGGTACTGGGAGAGGAAAGTCAGCCTTTAATGAGAGCCTGTGTCCTGGTTTGTGGGCAATACCTTCTCACTGTGTCCTCATGTGGTAGAAAGAACAGGCTCCTCTGCACCTGTTTTATCAGGGTTCTAATCTTGCTCCTGAGGGCTCCACCCTCCTGACCTAACGCTAATTACCTTCTTAAAGCTGCATCTGCTATTGCAATTGCACAATGGTTGAGAATTACAACACAGGAGTTTAAAGGGACACATTCAGGCTATCACATTAGAGAAGACAAGGAGAGATGGCAAGGCTTGCAGTGGTATAAATGTGTCAGCGTCCTGATTGTGGTGACTGCCCCAGTCATGTAAGGTGCTAATACTGCAAAATGAAATAAAGGTTGATTGCCACTGGTGCTACTTTTCTGTAAGTTCCAAATTATCTCAAGATAAATGACCCAAAAAGGGAGAAAACAGCCATTCCATTGTCATCTGTGTACATATGGGTCCACTTTGATCCCAAAGACCTGCTTTTCAGAAGTCCACAGGGCCTATCCTGACACTCACTGTAGCCAGCAGTGAAACACAGCAGATGGGGAGGATAGAGCTGGGTGAGGAGCTCCCTCAGTCCCCAAGATCCAGAACTGTGACACTACATGTTTGCCTCTGAAATAGGCCAGAAAAGAGCTGAGGGTGTGAGCTATGGCTGAGAAATAAAAAGGTTAAACAGACCATAAATTAAGATTAGTGTCAGCTGGCCAGCAGCTTTATACCTCATTATAAATTAGATCAAGAAACAAGGCTCCCCTGTTACAATCAGAAACCATTCTAGTATCTGCTCCTTAGCATCTACCCCAACAGGACACTCTTGTATATATAGATAAAACAAAAAAACCTGAAGATATTGAGACTCTTTTCAAATGTCGTAATTAAAGATGGGAGGATATAGATTGTGCAGAGTATATTTAAGACAATACCAAATGCTAACTACTCTGTGGGATACTTTGCTCTGTATTTTCCCCAGAAACATTGAGGCCAGTACCTGCTGGCCTCCAATGCCTGATCCCACACTGTCCCACTACACAAGCTTAAATGACAGGGATAGAGGAAATCCTGGCCCAGACTTCCCCACCCTAGGTGGGTTTTGGGTCAGGCTACATAGAGCATATGGAAATCACAGACTGAGACGGCTGCCAGTATTTTATTTAGACATTTTTACATGGAAGCCAGAAGTTGCAAGCATGGGTAGGATAGCTATACAATTTTGATTTTACTAAAATGTTATGTCCCTTGAGCCAAGGTATTAATCTTGTTATAAAAGTAGTCTCTCCTCTCACTGGCCATTCATTAAACTTTCATAAATTTTAAAATGTACTTATTGTTATTAGGTCATATGAAAAAGGCAAACAGAAAATATGTGCCATTAAGGCAAGAAGCAAACTGGCTTTTGGAAGGGGTGGGCTGCAGGAAGACTTACACTGATGATGAAAATTCCAGATATTCAGGTTTGTAAACTAGTTTAAAAACATAGTTTTCAATTTGTAACAATGATCTCAGCAAGATTATTCTTTTAAGTTTTTTTTTGTTTTGTTTTAAGAATGAGGCTAAATTAAAAGAAAGACTCCAAATGGCAAACACTAAAACAAAATTGCCTCCCATTATTCTGTGTTCTCTGTGGATAGTGTGTGTGCAAAGGAAGGTCTGCCAATATCCATTCCTGGCCACGAGGGAGCCCCCACCTCCGGAAAGCCTAATGCAGCATCAATCTTGTCAGCTGTGTGCCATCGTCCACAGCCCGATGGACACTGGGGAGGCCACCAAGCTGCAGCCTGTGAGTGCTCTGGGTATGGCATGTCATCTTCTGTGTGCTGACCAGATGCAGGCCTATTTCTGCAGAAACTTATGTCCCATGAAGTTCTGAGTTATTTTAGCTACATGAAGCAGCTATGCACAGAAAAAAGAGAAGAAGAATCCTGGTGGGAAGAGATAAGCCCACGACAGGCTGAATTCCATAAGTATTTGACAGGGAAAGCATGTCCGTATTATTGTTTCTCCCCGTTTGACTATGTGATATAATGTAAGGTTATGATTATATAAATCGGTGCAGAATTTTGGAGTAGACCCTATCAAAAGAGATGAGAATTTATTTTCTCTATAAGAAAACAGGAATTTAAAAGTTCAGGAGGCCATCTATTATTTGTGATGAGTCATAATCAGGAAATGAAATGTACAGGCTGCCTCTTATCACTTGGCCTATGAAAGCTTTGGATCCATGGGGTAAAAATGCACTGAACTTTAATAAGCACTCCATTATAACAAATAAAACCAAACACCTAATTACCAAGTGACTATTTTTAGTTTCTAAAATAACTTAACCCACTTTTACAAAGCAGATACTTTAAGATTCAAAGAAAAATCTTGCTCTATTCCACCATTAGGTACTGCATTTATTCTGCTTAGACCCGAAGGATCAAGAGATCTGTAACTCTAAATTGCATTACTTGTACCAAACAGAAATTAGTCTCATTTACAAACAGCAATTATTTATAACAGCTGAATCATAAATTTAAATTAATTTTGACAAAAATTCAAAACCTGGTTAAAGGAACATTGCAGAATGAACAGAGCAGTGTACATATGGGGTAGGCAATTTCCTAGTTTACTGCAGTGCTTTGCAATACAAGCTATTACCAACAAAATCTTTTATTATTTTCTACTTCAGTCTATCTTGCACTGTTAGCATCTTGTTCAGGCAAATTCCTCTCCCCAAGGGGGTGACATCCCTACTGACACAGCACAGAGGGAAAAGCATGTGATCTGTGATTATACAAAACGGAGCTCCTGATGCTCAGTGCAGTAATGTTAAAAATAAATAAATAAACACAAACAAGCAAAGAAAACCAGATGTCAGAATTCAAATAGACTCTGAAGACCACTAAATTCTACTGAACAAACTCTGAGTCCATGGAGACCATAGTGTCCAACACAGCAGCTATTAGCTACATGTGGCTACTCATTTAAATTTAAATTAATGAGAAAGTAATAAAATTTTAAATTCGGCTTCCAAGTAGCACTAGTCATTATTTTGAATGTTCAATGGCCACATGTGACTAGTGGCTACTATACTGGACAGCACAGGTACCAAACATTTCCATTACTGAAAGAAAGTTCCACGGAACTAACCCTGTTTTAGCACCTATCAGAGAAACTGAGACTCAGGAGGTAATGAGAAACTGAAGTCACCGATATGCTAGGAACCCAGAATTCCCTTGCCACCACAGAGCAAGTGGCTGGTCACTGAGCATGTCACTCAGTTCAGCCAAGTGTGAGCCTGAACTCCAGGCAGTTAGGGACTTGCCTGGCCAGGACAAAGGCACAGTTTGGTACATGTCCTACCCGTGACACCTGACAAACACAGAAGACTGATGTTTCTCTAATGGAAACATTAAAAAATTACTGCAACACTCCTAGGATTCAAAATGATATGGTGCTCATCTAATTCAAGAATCAGGAAAATTCGTTAAGAATTTTTTTTTCTAAGGCATGAGAAATTTTCCTTACCTATTTACATTTTCAAAACACCATATATATGGTATAAATGTGTCCCCTCAAAATTCCAGGTGTTGCCAATGTGATGGTACTAAAAGCAGAGTCTCTTAACAGTTGATGAAAGTCAGGCCTAGTAGTACAAGCCTGTAATCCCAGCACACAGGGAAGCTGAGGCAGGAAGATCACAAAATTGAGCCCAGCCTGGGCAAGTTAGTGAACTAAGCAAGGTCTTGTCTCAAAGTTAAAAATAATAATAATGGGCTGGGTAGCCTGGGATCAATCCCCAGTATAGTGGACCAAAAAAGGCGATAAAACCATGACTACTTTTCCTCACGAGTGGAATCAAGGCCCTTATAAAAGAGGCTTCATGCATCTTTCCATCTCTTGCCTTCTACCTTCTGCCGTGTGAGGACACAGCACTCCTGCCTCTAGAGGACGCTGTGCTCACCAGACAACCAAACCTGCTGGTGCCTTGATCCTGCACTTTCCAGCTTAACTTTAGCTGGAAACTTATGTTCTTTATAAATTACCCAGTCTGTACTGTTCTGTTAAAGCGGCACAAAACAGAATAAACACTAAATTAAACATCTTTGCACACAAAATCTTAATTAAGATAGCGTCTCAGCTATGAAATTACCCTAAAAACTTAACATTGGGAGAATGTTACATCTTTACAGTGGGGTGCTTTGCTATCTATTAAAAAAAAAAATACTGGTGAGGAGTTCTGTAATACAGATAGCACTTACTCAGGTGCAGTGAGAGAGCCCACACAAAGTTGTGATCAGGTACAAAAATGACTGGTATCGTGAGTATGCCTGTGATGTCTGCAAGCCTGTGAGGCTAAGCCTCTGGAGTCTGACACAGCTTTATCCCCTAGAGAGTCTCTCAGCAAATCTCTCAAAAAGGAGCTGCTTCCCTGATTGAGGGAAGAAAAGCATTAATCGCTGAGCAAGTTGCTCTGAGTTGAAGATGACCCCATCACCTTTTTCAGATCCAGAACAGAGTCTGGAGCAATGACACATGGATAAACTCACTCTGGAATGATGGAGCCATCCTGGTGGTATATTCATGTACGGGGGCAAGAACTGATAGAGTAATTGATTCTAATAATACTTTTATTCAATCTTCAACATTTTGTCAATCTCTAGTAGCTTTACGCAAAAAAATATTATCAACCCCATTAAGAATACTGAATTAAAGAACTCTCATACACAAGATTTTGAGCAAATGATGGCTTTTTAAAAAACTTATGCTGACCTGTCCAGCAAATGGGAGAGATCTGGAAAGGAGTGAGGAGACCAGGCCAAATCCAAGGAAGCAGCAGCGAGGGATGCAGATCAACAGGAGACAAACTCACCTCAGATACAGGCTGTGGGTTTCCCCTTCAAAATGAGAGGTAATCCAAGACCTCTGATCAAGAAAGGGTCCAGGGAAGAACTGAGCAGCACCCTGATGGTAACCCCCTAGCCCAGAATGCAAAGGCAAACTCAAATGCCCCCAAAAGCAGGAGTGGAAGCATCCTTGACTGAAGTCCTCAGGTGCTGAGAAGATGTGACTCAATCCAGGTGAATTCATAACCAAACAAATCCAACCAACAGTGCAAGTTGTCATGTGTGAGTATTACCAAAAAAGATAGTGAGCAACTACAAAACCTCACACTCAACCCATAGGATTTCAGATATTTCCAGATGCTAGTGTAAAATGTGAAATAATTATGAAGTGTATATATGAATAAAAGTCAATAGTGGAAAAAATAGACAAGGAGAAAACCAAGATAAAAAATGGTCAGAAACGAATTTCTACTTCCCAGAAAAGTATAGTGTATGGAAGCAGCCTGATGTTCCCACAGTCACTGATAAGAGTCAGAAAAATTACAAAAACTACATCTTTTAAAACACTGTAGAGTTGTGCAAGCAGCTAGGATGAGATGATTTATGGTCTAGAGTGGAGCCATAACTCTACTCAGGAGCATTCTCTGATGCTGAGTGACAGCGGGAGCCGTCTGGACAAGCCCCACCGATCCACTTTGTCTGAGAAACTCTGGTGGTCTGGTGGTTACTGTGTTAAAGATCAGAAATATGAAGAACCCCAAAGTGCAATCAGCTTGGCATCCTGTGGGGCTATATTCAGAAGCTGGGAGAGCCAAGCTAAGGGTTTTGAAAAAGAAGAACATGATCTCCCATTATCTAATGGCATAGGAGAGACAAGTGGGGAGGGTGCAGAGAATCTGGCAGAGTCTGTTCTCCCATCAAGATATTTCCCATATTTCAAATTGTGAAGAACAGAAGATAATAAACAAGCACAGAAACTTTTAAGAGTATAAATGAATCTCCAAAGTGTCTACAGACTAAAGAGACCAGCAGGCCTTCAAAGTATCACAGCACCATGCTCAAAGAAATGGTACAACCAGGTAGTTTTACTAAAACCACAACATAGCCCCTGCCAAAGTCAAGCCCTTTACTCTATGCTTTAACCAAGGAAAGCGGAGGCCTTTTATTTAGCAGAATATTATCATGTAAAGGCATTACAGCTCTCTGCACCCAAGTCCAGCACACAATCATAGTGTTTAAAAGTATGTCAACAGAGCAAAAAGTTTACTGATAAGAGAAGAACAAAAAGAAAATACAAAAAGAATGGCTGTTTATATTCATGTTATTGCATAAGAATTTTAAAACAATTGTGATTGATATGTTTTTTAAAGGAGAAGATGTAGACAAAATTATTGAGAAAATGAGAACTGTATCTAACTGAACTACATATTAAATAGGAAATGGACATTCTAGAACTGAAAAGAACAAAATGTGAAATTCAGAAGTCAATGGATAAATTGAATGGCTGACTGGACACAGCAAAAATCAGGACTTATGTTCTGTATGATGGATCAACAGAAAATACCAAACTATGATACAGAAAGAGAAAAGAGAAATGCAAGCAAAAAATACTACAGTTACCTACAATTCAAGCCCCAGAATGAAAGAACAATGGATGAAGCACAGCAATATTTGCAAACTTCATGACCAAGAATTTTCCAAAACAGGTGACAGATTTCAACCCAGAGATTCCAGAAACTCAGCAAATTCAGAGAACAAATATGAAAACATAACCAAAAATAACAAAATAAGCTTCAAATCAAACAAGAAATCTTAAAAGCAGCCAGAGCAAAAACTAGTTACTGTATTACATCAACTAAGTCACATTACACTGACAGCTGACTTTCCAAAAAAACTTCAGAAACTGGAAGACAATGGAATGGGAAAAATCTTAAATGACGAAACTGTAACCACTAACTCAACAATTAACAACTGGTAAATCAGTATTTTTAATGCAGGCCAGAAGGGTTTTAAAATGGAACTAATTCTCTACCATTTGAAGTGTTTAAAAAAAATTGCAAGAATTCTTCAAAGAGATGTAAATCATCTAGTCACATGAAAATCATTTTAGTTGAGATTAACCCTACCATTTTACTATTTGTCTTCTATTTGTTCTTTTTATACTTCTACTGTTTGCCCTTTTTATTAATAACATACTTTTTATGCATTTTCTCTTCTTTTTATAGTTATTTCATTTACCTCCCTCTCAACTTTTCTATTGTTATATTTTAATTGTACAAATATTTTAAAAGCAATAATACTTGCTATTGTTTAAATATCCAATATGTCTGTGATTCATCCTAGGCTCACCTTTCATGTGACTGGATGAAATAAGCCAACTAAAAATAATGATAACCACACATTAAAGACAAAAGCTAAAAGTTAGAGGATGGAAAAGAAATAAACTATAAAAATATAAGAATGACAATATAATCAGAGCTTTAACAAATAATCTCATAACTGATAAGGGAATTAAACTAGTAGCTTACAAAAAAAGTTTCCACAAATAGCAGGTAATAGAGGAAAACGATCTACCAAACTTATGAAGATTATTTTAGTCTAACCTTCTCTAAAGAACATAAAATACAGTAGAAAGTTCTTAACTCATCCCATAAGGCAAGTTTCTTTGAAATACAAATTAGGATTCTATAATACAGAAAAACATAGGTTAATCTCGCTCAAAAACACAGAAGCAAAAATTCTAAACAAAAAAAATGAATAACACTGGCTCAACTAGTGTATCAAGGATGATACCAGGTTTAATTATGTTTATTCCAGGAACACAATAATTATTTAACATCAATAAATCACAGAAGTAATGATGGACACTAACAGATATGAGGTCTTGGAATCACAAAGCCATTTCAACAGATGTAGAGAATTACTAAATAAAATCCGAAGTCCATTAATGTTTTAAATCTTTGAAGATAACCAGAACAGAAGGCTATATCGAGTAACGTTTTTGAGGTGAACATTTTGCTGTTTTTCCTTTAAAGTATGTAACGATTTAAATATATCAATTATCATTCATCGACTTAAAATGGAACAGGAGGTCCTAGATCTCGCAATAGAGTAACAATATAGCAAGTGAAAGAAATAAATAATTGAGAGAGGAGAAACAAGTGAAACTCTCATTTGCAGGGGATGTGACTGTCTACACAGAAAAATCAAAGGGTATATAGATGGGGTATAATAAAGTTTAAAAGAGAATTCAGCAGGAAAATTAGATACAGAATGAAAACACAAAAACACTAGCACTGTCACATACCAGAAAGAAAAACCTAATCTTAAAAAAAATACCATTTATAATAACACTGCCAACAGCAAAAAAAGCACCTATAGAAAATATTATGAGATGTGTAAGTTCTTTATTTCAAAATTATTAAAATCTGAGAGACACTAAAGCACACAAATTTCTGTAGAGGAAAATTCCTGTCATAAAAATGCCACCATTCCCATATTCATTTACAGATCTGAGCATTTCCAATTAATACACCCAATGGTTTTTTCTTTTTCTCTCCTCTCCTCTCCTCCTCTCCTCTCCTCTCGTCTCCCCTTCCCTCCCCTCCTTGTCTCTTTCTCTCTTTTTTTTTTTCCACCTAATAGGTTTCCCTAGGAATCTGACAAGAGTTTGAATTAGAAGAATCATGATACTCTTAAAGAAAATTAAGATGTGAGGACCTGTCCCACCAATTTTAAGAGTTAGCTCCAAGCTTTAGGAACAGGCAAGTATCAACAGAACAGGAAAGTAGGAATGCTCAGAAACAGACACACACTTATGTGTAAGAATCAGTTGTCCAGCTCCATTCATGGAGCAACCTCCCTTTCTCTATGGTCCTACAGAGCCTCTACTGACATCTCTCTGTCATCTGTAGAGGAGGCACTGAAAAGCAAGAGAAAGGAGAGGATCCTGAATACACGATGTTGGAGGAACTGATTATTCATATGAAAGAACTGGGTTTCCCCTCCATAAACTAAAATTAATTCAAAATTATCTACAAACTTGCGTATCAAGGAGAAAATTGATATTTTATAAGAGAATACAGAGTTTTATTTTTATGACTGGGAATAAAGGCCTTTGAAACAAGCCACAAAACATGTAAACTATAAAGGAGAAGAACTGTAAGTTCTATTATATTCAACTATATGAAAATCAAATATTCCTGTTCATCAAAAAGCACCGTAAAGAAAATGAAAAGACAGGCCACAAACTATGAGATCACTGCAGCTCATAAAAGTGACAAAGAAGTAGAACCCAAAATATAAAAATACTCCCACAATTCAATAAGAAAAGGACAACCCGAGAGAGTACTGGGCAAAAAGGATATGAATAGGCATATCGGAGAAGACAAGCTATAAGTGACAATTTGAAAAGATGCTCAATCTCACTGGTAATCAGAGAAATGGAAACCAAGATCACAATGAGATACGACTTTCTACACAATAGGTTAACAACTATTAGTAGTATAATTCCTGGGCTGGTAAACATGTGGATCAGCTGATAGCAATCTAATCTGCTCTAGCCATTTTTATAAATGAGTTATTTTCTTGTAATAGTGAACACTAACAGTCCAGCAATTCTACCCTAGCATACACACCATGGATAAACTATTACACATGTGCACTGGCAGCAACATACAAGAGTGATCATAGCTGCAGATGCCTACAAAAAACTGGGGAAGATTCAAGTCCCCACGAGAAGAGTAAAACAGTATATCATCAAACTGTGGTATAGTCACACAATGAAATGGCATAATACACAAAATATGAATGAACTATGGCCAAAAGCAGATTAAGTTCAGAAACAAAATTCTGAATGGAAGAACAAATCTCCTCTGCTCACAAAACATACCTTTTTAAAGATCATGAGCAAAACACTAAAAGGCCTCTTGTTGAAAAATGGAGATATTATAAAATTATATAAGTTTAAAAAGCAAAAAAAAAAAAATGATAAACACCAATTCCAGAATAGCGATACCTCAGGGTGAGATAAAAAAGGAAGTCAAGGGCCAGAGACTAGTTCACAGGACTGGGGCTGTGACAGTCTTTAGCCAGTGGTAAGCTGACAAGTGTCTTGTTGTCATTTTACTTCAGAATTAACATACTGTATACCTCAAGTATTCTTTAGTATGTCTCAAAAAATATGTAATTTTAAAAAGCAAAAACAAAAAACAAAAAAGGAACAGATAGAGAAGGTATGAATGAGGGAAAGGAAAAAGAAAGGGAAAAAAGTAATAAATAAAGGACACAAGTTAAATTTCATATAAGAAAAAATATGACATACTATGGAAATGTTCATCTAATGATTAGTAAACAGCAAAAAATATTTTTCCTAGACGTCAAATATGCTCAAATAAATTTTCAAAACATAATTATTTGAAACAGAAAAATAGCTTAGTCTTCTACTGAAAAAAATATAGATATAGATATATGTGTATGTGTGTATCACTGGGAATCAAACTATATTCCCCCATCCATTTTTTAAGGCAAGATCCTGCTGAGCTGACCAGGGAGGACTTGAATTTGTGATCTCCTGCCTCAACCTCCCAAAATGCTGAGATTACGTGTGTGCCACCACATTCAGCCTATACTGTACATGTATTTTAAATGCACATGTAATCCAAAACCTTGCAAGCTAGCACATTTCTCCCTTGGCTTTCATAGCAACTGCAGGACTGTGGTGTCACTAAAGAATTCTGACCTTCATATATAATCAAAGTCATAATGCCCATCTGAGGAAGTGTTCTCTGGCCAACAGAGCAGTTAGGAACACTTCTATTCCTTATGCTCATGAGGACACCTATGAGAATGTGGGCACACCATCCCAGTTGTCAGCCTCTCCCTGCACACCCACATGGGACAGGATGTGTTTGTTCTTATTCCCCGGGCATACTCATAACAACGTCAGCATGCTGATGGTTCACAAAAGCCACTCCACTAGCTGGGGACTTATGACAGCCCTGGATGGTTCATTTCACAGGCAGACAGCAATGCGAGAGTTTACTGTTATCACCACTATTAAATTTAACAAGTGAAGTCCAAGCTGCTGAAGGGATAAACTGTAGCAGCATGTGAGTTCTGGCAGGAAAGAACCCACTCTCCTTCCATCTGATCTCATCTTGGATAGTGTGAAAATTCCAAAATGATACACTGCAGCAGAGTGCATTTCTAAAGAAGACACTGTGCTAATATTCAACATGACAGGAGAAGATGATCTGAATCAAAGATGAGTTTCCTCTGTTTTCTGGGTCTCCTTACTATAAAGTTGGAATGGGCCTTCTTAGAGGTAAAGGTACAAATGAAGTTTTTTATATTTCCTAACACAAAGTCCACTCAATTCTACCAGTTTCTAAGGGTAAAGGTGTGAACTGACCAAAAGGACATAAGCATTCTAAATCTATGCACCTAATAAGAGTCTAAAACAGAGGAAGCAAACACTTATGGAACCGAAAGGGAAAACAGACAAATCTCCGATGACAGGTGGAGACTGTAATAATCCTGATGATTTATAGAACAAGGAGATGGAAATCAGTAAGACACAGAAGATATGAACAATACTATTAACGAACCTACCTCCTCTGATATTCAAAGGACACTCCATCCAAGAACCACAGAACACTCCTTCTTTCTAAGTGTCCACAAACATTCCTCAGAATGGATCATGTCCTGGGCTGCAAAGCCACCCTCAACATATGGAGGAGAACTGAGCTCATAAAAGGTCTGTCCTTTGACTACATGGTATTTCAAATGAAACCATTATCAGAAAATGATGGAGAAGGACCCCAGATATTTGGAAACAACGTATCACATTTCAAATGACCCACACACTAACGAAGCAATCACAAGGGAAATTGTAAATTATACTGCCCAGAGTGAAAATGAAAATGCAAGATATCAATCTGTGGACTACAGCCAAAGCAATACTGAGAGGCAATTTTTTAGCATTAAATGTTTATATGAGAAGAAGATAAAGTCAACTTGTGACTTAAGTGTCTACCTTTAACAACAACAACAAAAGGCAGAACTAAACCAAAGGAAGCTCAAAGCAGTAATAAAGAACGGATGTCAATAAAAGCAAAGAAAGAAAAAAATCACTGATAACAAATGTTGGTTTCTGAATTAAACTGATAAACCTCTAACTACACCAATTAAGAAAAGATACAAAAAACAAAAATTATCATATCAGGAATAAAAACAAGGACATAACTGAAAATCCTACACAGTGAAAGTTAATAAAAGAATATTAAAACAATTTTAAGCCAATAAATTAAACAAGCTAGATGAAATGGTCAAATTCTTAAAAACACAAAATCTCAGAAAAGTTACTCAAAAGAAGAAAGAAGTGACCTAAATATCTCTATAGCTATAAAAATAATTTTTGTAGTTAATATTCTTCTCATAAAGAAAACTTCATACTCAAGTGGCTTCACTGGTTAAAGTCTAATAAACATTTATAGAGAAATGCTAATAAATAATATAAAAAATTACCCCCACATGACAGTGCAAGAGGAGAATTCCATGCCTCATGTTTCAAGTTGCAGTCAAAATGCAGGTGCACTAAAATTTATTGTATAAAATTGTCTTTCGGATATATGTATCAGGTAAATGTGAAACATTAATGAATTTCATGTTTAGATTCAGGTCCCACCCCCAAGATATGTCATTATTTATATGATATTCCAAAATCTGAAAAAAATCCCAGGTCTGAAATACTTCTTGAACCAAGAATTTTGAATAAGGGATGCTCAGCCTGTATGTAGCTCAGGAAAATGGTACGGAGACAGTTCTATATTAACTCATTTGAACACACTACCTCTAACTTTTTCTGGAACAAGACATGCCTCAACAAACTTATAAGTAAAGAAATAATGATAGTTTAAATAATAATTGGCAGTTTGGACAGGTCCTGATAACATAAGAGAATAGATGGTACCTTACTCAGAGTTATTTTTATGTGTATCAATTACCTTTGAAAAATTACAAGAAATTCTCAAACATAATATTTAGGAAAAATGTAATTTCTCCATCTTGCCTTGAGACTTCCCAAATTTTGATTTTAGAAATAAATTTGCGTGGCTATACTAGAAAAAAAAATTTACCCGAAATAACCAAGGCTTCATTCGGAGACTAGGGTTGCCTAATAACAAAGCAGTGAGACATAAAGAAAGCTGCAGAGTGATATCTCTCATGAACACAGATATGCAAATCCTCAAAAGTATTAACAAACTGACTGCAGCAACACAGGCAAATAAAAATACATTAAGCTCACCTGGGGATTACTTAGGAATACACAATTGGCAGCCATAAAGAATGAGAAAGTAGATTCATTCATAGGTAAATGGGTACATTTTGAGGATAGACTCCTAAGTGAAATAAATAAGTCACATATATACAAATACCGAATAGTTTCTCTGGTGTGAAAAACTAAAATAGTACTCAAGATCCAAACGGGACAGTTAGCAAAGTGAAACAGGAAGAAAAGGACCAAAGGTGTAGGGACAGCGAGAAGGATAGGGAAGGGGGATAAGGGAAAAGGAAAAAAATATGAGAAAATGTAAAAATGGAATTAAAGTGTTTGAAGGGGGGGCAGGGAGGGTGAAAGGAGGGTGGGGACAAGGGGAAAAAAATGAGAACCAAGACCTGGCATGTAAAGGTACAAGATCCTAGTAATGAATGTAACTGTACTGTCTACCTAGAATGTACCAATAAATTCAATTTAAAAGAAAAAAAAAAGAATACACAATTGGATTAATATATGAAAATCACCCTGTGCAATTCACCATATTAACACCACAAAAGAGTAAAACATCTTCAACCTGATAAAGGGCACAGTATTAGCCAGTTTTCTGTCACTGTAACAAATATCTGAGAAAATCAACTTATAAAAAAGAGAGGTTTATTTAGGTTCACATGGAGGTTTCCATCCATGATCAGTTGGTTCTACCACTTTGGGCCTATGGAAAAGCAGCACATCACAGCAGGAGCATGTGGTTGAGAAAAGATGCTCACTTCATGGCTGGGACTCAAAAGAGAAGAGGACAGATCCAGAGATCCCACAATACACTTCAAGGGCCACCACTAATAACCAGAAGACTTCCCACTTAGTCCCTCCTCTTAAAAGTTCCAGTCTCCTCAGAGGACCACCCTGAGTCCTTTAATATATGGGTCATTTGGGGACATTCCAGGTTCAAATTTAGGAGGTACCATCATAAACACATGGCTAACAACACATTTAATAGTGAAAGGGGGATGATGAGCAGGCAGTGGTGGAGAAACTGGTGAATGAGTAGGAACCAAGACAGAAGCACCAAACTACAGAGACAATGCTCCCCACTTTCTCTACACGTGCACAATTACAGGGAAATGCCAGGTTCACTTAGCAATGTTCTGACAAAACCACCAAACTTGTGAACTTCACTGTATCTTGAATGTTTATAAGTCTGAGGCCAAATGAGAATTCGACAAGGTACTTCTCCCTCAAACTGAAAATGATGGTTCCACCCAGGAGACTGCTGTGCAGGTGGGGATCTGTGCCAGACTAGCTAAATTTTCGTTAGAAAAACAACAAGCTTTACCTATACAAGTGACTAAAAAGTGTTCTTTCTTCAGTCTTGCACATCTACAGAAAGGAACAAAGTGAGCCTATCACTGTACAAAATATTTCTGACTGTGTTTGCTGCTGATGGTCAGGGAAGAACTTCCAAATGATGACTAAATCTGGGGGACTTGAAACCACCACCACAGCATACCAATACTGAAACCTTTTCTAAGGAGAAAGGAAGAGTGGTGATATTGGCAAACATGATTTTCAAAGCTGTACTATGAAATATGACAATATTTTAAAAACCTGTGTAACTCAATAAAGCTATGTTTCCCATAGGACCAACAAATAACATTATAAAATAATCCAAGAGGCAAAACATACAGTGAGTTTTCATGGAATGGAGTTCAAATAGTTCCCTGAAAAGAAATCACACTACACCAAACTTTCAAGAAATTACCATCTGTCTAGTTCCAATGGAGGGTCAGAGAACATTCACAGAGATTTGGAAAAGTATTAAAATGCTACTCCCTTTCCTAACTATTTATCTGAGTGAGCCAGATTCACTTGATGGGCTTCAACCAAGACAATGTGCATAGTGTGATCAAACAATATTATGAATGTTTAATTTTTAAATTTAGTACAATAAAAGACATATAACATAAACCCTGTCTCAAACAACTCACCTTTGAACACATTTATCATTCTTACCACTTTATAAAGCAGTTCTGGAAGTCCTCTTTCATGATGTCTTCAGTGGTACTGTCATGGCTGCCTGGATATCCTGAATTGAGTCAAACTGTTTACTATTCTTAACTTTGGGGAAGAATCAGAACTCACAGAGTACTAGATCTGGTGAATCAGGAAACACTATACTGTTTCTACAAGTCTGCCTTTCTGCTGGATGGTACTTGACAACAGCATTCATTGTATTTTTGATCATGACTCATAGAAGAGGACTTCTAGAACTGCCTCAGAAAGTGACAGAACAATAGGATAGGTGTGTTCAAAGTGAGGAGAAGTATTTTGAGGGAGATTTAATGGCGATGTTTCTTTTACTGTAATAAATGTTTTACCACACTATATTTTTGATCAGCCTTTGTATCACAACATACTGAATACAGAAGCAGATATAAGAATCTAGCTGTTTCCTAAAAATTAAAAATATCTGGAGAAAAAGGTAAACTGACAGCACTTCTTTCTCTAATTACTTTTCATGAAAAATATAGCTATTTGTCATTTAAAATATTATTATGCAAAAATCTAATATGTTTGTTTGCTTAAATGAATTAATAAATATTTTAAAGTTTCTCTGTGTTAATTTCTAATGTAGTAAATAGCAATACACTTTGCCTTCCATATCTTCACATCCAAGGATTGAACCCATGGATTGAAAATATTGGGGAAAGGACTGGGGATTTACTTCAGTGGCATCATGCCTATCTCACAAGCGCAAGGTCATGAATCACCAAAAGAAAAAAAAAGAAAAGAAAATATTGAGGATCAAAGAAAAATGGATACATACTGAGGATATACTCCTAAGTGAAATAAATAAGTCACATGTGTAAATACCAAATAGTTTCTCTGGTATGAATAAACTGTAATAGTACATAAGATCCTAATGAAATAACTGACATTGTGAAATGGGAAGAAAAGGGCTAAAGGTGTAGGGAAGGTGGGATGGGTAGGGGAAGGGTAATAAGGGAAAAGAAAAAAATGTGAAAAAATGAAAAGATGGAAATAAAGTGTTTGTAAATGGAGAGGTTAGGAGGGGGTGAAGGGAGGGCAGGGACAAGGGGTAAAAAATGAGAACCAAGACCTGTTATGTAGAGGTAAAAGATTCCAAAAATGAATGTAACTGTACTGTACACCTAAAATGTACCAATAAGCTCAAATGAAAAAAAGAATATTGGGGAAAAACTTGTGTTGGTGTATAACATGCTAAGATTCTTTTCTGATATTTCCTAAACAATATTTAGCTACTATTTACATTGTTTTAGGTATGGTAAGAAATCTAGAGATGATCTAGAGAGGATGTACATAGGCTATAAGCAAATAAAAACTATCCACTTTATATAAGGGACTTCAGTGTTCTTGAGCTTTGGTATCCAAGGGAAGTCCTAGAACTAAGCAACCCAAGTAAATCTAGATAGATAGATGGATGGATAGACAGACAGACAGACAGACAGACAGCTGGCTCATATAAGCTCTTTGAGATTCCCAGTTAGTTTTATGGGTGCAGTAAAGTCTCGGACCAGTTTTAGGACTAATAATTTGGTATAAATACACCAGGAATCTCTAGACTGACCTCTGCAACCTACAGACCTCTTAGGGACCTAATGCCCCAAATGCACACATGAAGAGACCAGAACATCCTTGCATCCTCCACTTGAGGAGGGTCATGAGGATCCTTATCTGCTGTCATAGGAAGATGACCACTTTTAAAATGTTTTCAGCCACCTCTACCTCTATCATTCCATACAAACTTTTCCACAAAAAGTTGATTAAATCTCTTCAGGAGGCTTTCTTGTAAAGCTTCACTAGAGAACTTATCACTATGTCAGCTTAAAGTTGAAGGCAAAAAAAAAAAAAGAATCCTATGGCATAGCAAAACAGTATAGGAATACAATTCCATATGAAAACATTTAAAATACATCAGATTTTTGGTCAAGATGAAAGACAGAAAAAAAAGTCAAGCAATCTATTCTAATTGGGTTCCCATGGTAACTATACAATTGGGTTTTTCAATATAACATCCCAAAGGCCCAATGCACACTTGTAAAATATACTTCCAACAGCCGAATTGTTTTTACATTACAGCACTCCCAGGAAGATCAATCATTATACATCCCCACCCTAACTATTAATGGCAGGAGACGTTAACACTGCTTGCCACATTAACATAAGTCATGTAAGGAACACTACATATCACAATAATTATATAAAACTAATCATACACTTCAGATCCATCAAACATGTACTGAGTAATAAACCGATAATGACTGTTGTCACGGAATCATGTTTATGAAATGTAAGAAATCAAGCCCAACTACATACCAAACCATTATGCCTCTCTTATTGATTTCAAGGATAAGCAGAATCAATCATTAATAATTACATTATAAGATGACCCTTGAGGTTAATCATATTCTTAGAGACTCTCACTATGGAATTAAACAACAAATATAGCTATGTTAATAAATAAATAAAAGATAACTAAGTAAAATTCAAATCCGCATCTTAAATATTAACAGCCTCATGTACAATACAAAACATTGCCCAGTCCAGGATTTTGGCTTCAACTGTCCTAACCCCACAATTCTGTTTCCAACCACACCATTTTGTCTCTAGGCAATAGTTAGACCCCCAAAGCAGGGTCCCAGGAACATAGTGCTAGTCTACACTGTCGGGTCACTGGGCCAGTGGATGTTCAGCAATGACAAGATCTAGCAGGAAAAAATTTACAGTCTGAGTTTTCTTTGCAACAATCCTAAAAATCCCCATCGGTTTGATTCAATTTGCAGATCTACAATCCACCAAATAAAGTGGTGAGTGGGACAATCTCCTATATCACCAATGACCTAGATTCAATGCAGGCTGATCTGACCCAGGTATGGGTCAGCAGTCTTTGGGAGGAAATGTCTTTCTAGGCCCCTAGATCAAGTGAGACCTGAAAATATTCTGTGGAGTGGGTGCAAGAGAGCAAGCTCAGATAAAAGAATAGTCAACTGTATATTTTTGAGAATCGCAGCTAGCATCCAACAGGATGGCCACTCACTGTTTCTGGATCCAGGCCAAATTAGTCTTATTGTTCCTGGCTGGATTGGAGTCTACCTGGCTGGCTTTGAGTCTACATGGACCAAACTCAAGAAAGTCCAAACCACTCTGTTTAGACTGGACCCCTGACCTGTTCTTGTGCTGAAAAATCTAGTCATTCAACACTGGAGCTGGTATCTTCTCCCTGCCTCTGCTTCCCTTCAGGGCCTGAGTGATTCCACAGTTTATACATCTACCCAGTGCCCCAAAACACCAAGCCTTTCCACAACCCAGCCCTCAAGGTATTCCTTGTCTGACCTGGTGTATCTTATTTCTGTAACTACTGGAGTTACTGGTAATCAGATTTGGGTTTCTGCTCATTCTGTTTTCTTTTACTGCTGTATATACTCATATCTTTGGGGATGCCAGGAGCTAAACCACAAAGAGTAAATTTTCAGAATCATCTGACTACAAAGCTATCCTTATCCCCAAATTTCAACCTCACACACAACCTCAGGGAGTTTCATGCTTTTCTATGGACTTTTAGTCTGCAATGTGCCTGTGTTCCCATTGTACTCAGGTTACTATAACACAATATTACACAGGGTACCTTCAGTGACAGACTTTATCGTCTCACAGTTCTGAGGCTGTGCTATTCACAGCTCAGATAAAAGTTCTGGCTACTTTAGCTTCTGCTGAGGGCTTCCTTCCTAGCTTGCAGACAGCTGCTTGCTGTGTCCTCAAGTGGGAAGAAAGAATGCACCCTTCTCTTCTCCAAACCACCAATCCTGCTAGATTAGGCCCTTATTCCTAGGATCTAATTTGACTCTAATAACCTCTTAAAGGCCCCATCTTCAAATGCAGCCACACTGGAGTCAAAACTCCAACCTCTGAATCTGGGGACACTACGCAGTTCATAGCACCTTGTAACTGGCCACAGCACCTTATGCTAGGCCTTCGATTGAGCAGAGGCCAAAGTCAGGCCTTCGAGTGCTTTTAATCCAGAATTCCAGCCTCACAAAGTGAAAATGGTACAGTGAAGCAGAAAACAGAGTGCTTTACTGAGTGCCATGAGAATGATGTTCTAAATATGCTCAATGCAAGTGTGGTGGCCCCCAGGGGGAAGATTCTGGGCTGAAGTGACTTCTGTACAAGCTGAGTTTTGGAAAGTTGGAGAAGGCAGAAAGTAGGGTACATTCTATATTAAGACTGAGGTTAGAGGAGATTACCAAAGCTAAAGCAGAGAGGAGCTCTAGGAGGAGAGGGGAACTTGGCCCTCCCACCATTCAACCTTAGTACAAAGGTTGATGTTTACAGGCTCTGGACAAAGAAATCATCAGGCCTGACTGAGTGCAGAGCTGTACAAACTCACTTCATCTTGGGCCCAGGCAAGAGAGAGGTTAGCCAGGACATGTCTACCAGCCTTAAACAGAGGTGGCAGTGACACAAAGGAGGCCAACCCTTTTTTCTTTGGGTCTGCATGCCATGCTTTAATTATTTGGCTCCTCCTTCTGTGATAGGAAGCCAGGCCCATCCTTCACTTTGGCATGGGGCTATGCATTTCCAGAAGCTTCCAGGTGCTCTCAAGAATAGAAAAGAGAATAGTTGGAGGATGGGTGTAAGAGTAAGTGAGAGTACAGCCAAGTGTCCCTTTTGCAGACAAAGGACATGAAACAAGAACATCCTCACTACCAACAAGCAACCAACAGAATTAAACTCCCAGAAAGAGCCTCAATCTGAACCAGATGAGGTTACCTGAAGGCATGAATATCTACCAGTTCCCTGACTTGAAACCCCTTACCAGGTCAGTCCCAGGAGCTTGAGATAGTGTCCCACAGTACCAAATCATGCCAAATCAATTTCAGGGGGCAATATATACTCAACTTCTACAACTGGCTGGGGAGCAGCTTTACTACAAGTAACTGGGAGTTGCATGATGCTAGTCTCACACCCAAACACACCACATATCCAACATATTTCTTTCTGGCCGACCCAAAGAAAGAGCTCAAGCATGCCCAACAATCTACCCTGTTTTCACTGTCATGACCTTTAATGGCTAGTAGGAAAAGCACCCCACACCCAAAGAAGGGAGTCATGGCAAGAAATCTCTACACACAAGAGAGGAAAAATACTGAACAAATAAGGACAGTGACCATTGTTATCAGTCTAACAGAGAGTAACAGAGGATCTGGGAAATGTTCTAATTATTCTCCTGGCATAAATAAATAAATATTCTTTCAAAAATGCCAACAGGAAGTCTTTAAAGTTCATGCATTTGGGGGAAAAAAAAAGAAAACTACTGATTCTGACTCAAGCCTGGCCATGGGAACTCAAGCTAGTGGCAGAGTAATAGCAATGATGTCCAGGAATAACCTGGAGTAAGAGTGTCAGTATATCCAACTTTCCCTATTTGCCTAGGACTTTCCCTGTTTAGCAATGAAAGTCTCACATCTCCACAAAGAGCTGGTGCCCATGGCAGAAGGAATGCAGTATCTCCCAAAGCCTGTCCTTTTGCCAAGCAGAAGACTACATGGCCAACAGGGTGGATAACCTTGAACTTTAAGAACATTAACCTAAGTTCAGAGCCTGAACATTCATTGAAACTAACACCCTGGCAAGAAATATCAGAAATAGAATCCTGGGAACAACCTCATCTGGCTTCCATATTTTGACCCACAGGCACCTGACCATCTCTCAGCCCCACTCGTCCCAAAAACAGATGGAACAGAGGAGGCACAGAGCACATGTTAATCAGCAAATACACCAACACAACATCCTGTATCTATCCAACTCGACAGTTTAATCTGACCATAACAAAACAGTGACAGAATCAAATTTTTCTGTACAATAAAGAACAGTACACATGGGTCTTTTGGGGATAACTGGCTAAATTCAGTAACTTTGGGAAATATATCATCTCTTCTTCCCCCTTTATTCTAGTAACTTCCCCTTGAGTGCTAAAAACCTTAATAATAAGAGCAACAGCAGATACTGTCCCATCATAAACAACTCCTATAACACAGTACACTAAGCCCATGACATACTTTCTCATTTGATTCCCTATCATCCAGTACATACATGGCCTATCTCTGCTAGCATTATTTTAACTAGATGATGATCTCAGGATGCTGAAACTTTGAAGTTCCATTTCCAAAGAACTTGTTCAAGCTCTGGCATCATGACCTGTGGTACCTAATAGCCCTCGTCTCTAACTTTGACCTTACTCTGTCCTTCTATCCTAATACATCCACCTGTGACTATCAAGGACACCACAGTTGCTATTCCTCCCCTGAGGTACATCTCCTCAGATTTTTGTGACTGTCCACTCTCATCATTAGATCTCTACTTAAAAGCTACTTGCACTGAGGAGCTTTCATAAACATCTACAACCATTAACTACACCCTACCCCCCAAAAAATGAAAGCCAAACTCTCTGCCTTATCTTCTTGACCATGACCTACAACACAATTGTATTTGACAGTCTCTTCTTTCTAGACCATAAAGGGAGCCCCTCCAAAAAAAAAGGCCAGTACAAGCCTGCTAAGGTCTGAATATATCCTTTCAAAAGTTCATGTGCTGGAAACTTAACAGCAGGGCAACAGTGTTGGGAGGTAGACCTGCACATTCATTCAAAGTAACAGTTCTAGCAACAAATGTCAGAAATAGGATCCCGGGAGCAACATCACCCAGCTGGATGGTCAGGGCACAGCCCTTGTGAATGGATTACTGCCTTCAATGCAATAGCGGATCAGTTACTTCAGGAGTTCAGCCCCTTTTTCTCTCTTCTGCAGGCACTCACTCACCATTCTGTCTTCTGCCACAAGTTGAAGCAACACAAGGCCTTCATCTGACGCAACTCCTGATCTTGCACTTACCAGCTCCACAACCACAAGCCAAAAGAAACCTCTTTCCTTATAAATCACGCCATCTCAGGTATTCTGTTACAGCAACAGAAAAGAGGCTAAATACCCCAAGGACCATAAGTAAGCCTGACCCTTGAAGAAGGTCTTCTACCCTAGAAATCATCAGGGGAGTCCTCATGGGGACATGCTCAAGCATACCAGCCAGCTAAGACATTCCATAGTCTTTACATAAGGCAACTAAGTACACACTTTGTTTTTAATTTGCATTCTGATGTGAATGTACACCTAAAGCTTGCTTGGTTTGATTTTAAAGATTTCACTGCTACGTGCAGCAAATACAGGTTGCTCCCTGTGGAGTGCAGGCTGGGGGTGCAGGGTGCCTATTAATGAGCCTCCTTCCTCCCTGCTGACATAACTGCCTGAATGAACAGTTAAAACCAGGCAATCTCCTGCCTCAGAACCTAAATGCCAGGCAAGGTATAGGAGCTGATTACCATTCTGGAGTCACAGTGTTCTCAGGTTTCCCAAAGATGTGTTTAAAAAAAGACAGACATTAAAAATTTTCTCTTTCTCAATAAGCAAAATGATTCTAAATGTCATCTTTCAACTGCACTCAACACTCAATCAGCAAGCCTGCAAGGCCAGCCCCAGTGACTCCCATGGCACTTGTCTCCCTCTCTGCCAGCCCTACTGCGACCAATCTTTTCTTCTTCCCACCTTGCACACCTACAGGCCAAGAATTCTTCTATGGGAAACTCTGACAAGCTGGTATTCCCACTCACAAAGGACCAGAGAAAAGAACACACAGCACTGCAGCTGGGCTTTCCAGGAGTCACCCCCTTATTACCCCAACCTCGCATTCCAGCCACCTCCATACCCTACACAAACCCAATTACTCACTGGTCACTAAATGCACCCTACTGTCTGTATTCCCCTTGCTCTTCCCCAAACGCCTCATGTTTTCTGCCATCTGGAGAAATTTCATATGGTACCCCAAAAATGCTTTGATGAGAATCAGATGAGGGTCCTTGGTACACAGTAATGTGGTTAAGGCAGGTGAATAAGTTTTGGTGGCACTCCAGATGCTCCCTATCCTTCCTGTGCCCCGTGATACTATTCCTCTACTCTTAAATGGGGTAAAGGGTTGGCATAAACAACAAAGGCAGCAGGCAGGGTTTCATTATTACAAACTCTGCACAGCATTCAGCACCCACTGTAGCTCTGTAAATTCTTTTGCACATCATGAGCAGTGGTGCTGGACTTGGACACTGTTTTTCCCACAATGCTAAGGACAATGTTTCATGACTCTGGCATTAGAAAACCTTAACTAAATATATCTGTGTGTTTATAACCCACCTTGCACCTAAAAGGACTTGTAATACCTTCTCAGCTTTACCATTGCAAAAGCAATGTGGCACAATGCTAAAAAAAAAAAAAAGCCCACATGTGCTTATGAAATAAATCTGGGTAGTGAAAAAAAATTCTCCTCCATCTCCTATGTACTTTATGCCAAGTTACTCAAACTCTCCAAAACCCAGTTCCTTCACATTCAGTGCCAAGACACTAACAGTATATAACACACTTCTCAAACAATCCTGAGAATTTAATAAGATGGGCTATGTACAGCAATAAGTACAGTATGCTTTTAATAACACTGCTGGGTGGGTGAAATGAACCATTATAAGAGGATAAAGAGATACCCCCAAAATTAGACCTATTCTCACCCCCCCCACACACACATTACAGTACAAGATTACAAGATTGATTTTCTTTTTTTACAAAGCTTAACAAATGGGCCCAAGCTGTCCTTTGCTACTGTGATATGAGCAGTCACACACGAGAAAGCACTCACTGTCCTATGCTGGTGGCATTGACACTGCCAACGTCACCATGTCAGACCCTGCATCTGGTCCTTTGGGAAGTTCTTTCAGTTTCACAGACTAATAGTATCTTGTCTCCTAGAGACAGTGACAGAGGCTGTCTGAGACGGCAGGTGTCATGAGGAACACACAGGAAGCCCACCTGCTGCTCTAGGCCGTAAGGCACAAACATGCCATCATGGCCCTCACCTGAACATTCTGAACTCAGTCACCTGCGTGGAAGCACAGTGTAACCCAGCACTTCAGCAGCAATCAATGGCTACTCTAAAAGAGTAGGTATATGTGGCAAAGCAAACCACCTCCTTACAGTCAAAAGGAACTTTAGAAACCTGGCAAACTAGCATAGAGCAACCACATGCACTAGATTCACTGGAGGTCAAATGACCTGGCAGACTTTCTTTCATCCTGACTCCACCAAGTTGAATTTTGTGATGAAGAATTAAAAAACACCAACTGTTATTATTACTACTCAGAACTTACCAACGCTGGACCAAGTATGATCCCTTAACCTGATAATTTCATCATAGCCCATGACTGTCATCAGCCCTACCTTGAAGAAAAGAAAGCATTGGAAGCTTAAGTAACTTTACCCAAGGTCATACATAGCGACCAGTGGATCCAAGTCCAAACCAATTCAGGGGCTTCACTGTCCTACCACCTCTGTGAGAGACTGGCATATGTGAATCTATAAAGCAAGGATTCCAGTTGGACTGGAAGAAAACAAAGATGCTCACTGAGGGACACTAGCATGCTGACTGGACTGGAAGGAACAAGCATGCTGTCTGGACTAGAGGGAAACAAAGATTGTGAATGAACCACAAGAGGAAAAAAGATGCTTACTGGAGTACAGGAAATGAGCATACTGATTAGAGTGGAGGAAAATCCAGATTCTGCATGATTCTTCACCCTCTTCCAATTTTATCTTTCTGAGACCACAGTTTTCAAATTAAGATTTTATCCATGTAGTGCTTTTTACTTTAAAATATTCACTTATTATTTCACAAGCTTCTACTTACTCAGGTAGACAGAATAAGGTGATAATCCCCATGCAATAGATGAGGAGGTGTCTGGGGTATGGGCGGTTAAAAGTTGCCCTAAGTCACCCAGCTAGTAACTGCCACTATCAGAACTACATCCATTTTTCTCCCCGCCTACAATTCCAGCCTACTATATAAAAACTCCACTTAGTTCCAGAAAAATATACCCAGCTATGTATTCAAATGTTAATGCTCACCTGAGACATGAAAATACATCTACCAAAAGGGGTAAAAAAGGAATACAATACACCCAAAATGACACAGAGGAGGAAAATACACTATGGCTGTCCATGCTACACATTTGTTTGTAGAACTCATGCCAACGTTTTGGTAAGCATCTTTTGTCACAGCCACAAAACCAAAAACTGTAATGCTATGATAACATGTTGGATTTGTATTTTGAAGAGATCCACATGTCTCTCAGGAGTTACAAATACATTCACAGATCTATATGCACAGACGGCTTAGAACAGTGCTGGCTATAAGTGGCTCCAGCTGGAAGAACTTGAAGCTTGTCTGGGTTGGCAAGAACTCCTTTCCAAGTGATCGTAAGGAGTTCTGGAGGTGCTCAAACATTAGGATATGCCAAAATCTCCTGGGGATCCTGCAAAGATACAGGTTCCCACGTTCTCACACTGTAGATCCTACCAAGAGACCCTATGATGTATCTTCGCAACTAGAACTCTCCATAATTCTGATGCCATTAGGACTCAGACTACTTTTGTAAAAACACCACCTTACTGTTCCCAGTGGATATTCTACCTCAGAGACAATAACATATCCAAGGGGCTGACTTGTCAGCATTATGGAGACTCAGTTCAGGGTGGCTCTTGCAAACCAGCTCACCTGAAGGTGACACTGTTGGCCCTCCACTTGTAGAACTTTCAACTGACAGCAACACATAGCTAAAAGTTTAAAGACAAACAAGAAATAACTACCAGCTACTTATTCTATTTCCAAATTTAACACACCATATCCCATATTGTCCTGAGATTCATTCCCTCTTCACTCACCTAGGTATTGCTGAAATAATCTAGTGCTGGAATTGCCTAATCTGTCAATAAGGTAAGAGTTTTCTAAACTACTATCCATAAGACTCAGTTTGTCAGTAAAAACTGCCACCAGCGCTGTGCTTGTAGAAAAATGTCCACAAATGCATTATTGTGACTGGCAGATCGATGTCTATAATAAAAACAAATAGATTTAACAAGTGCCTGCTTTTACGAGCCACACCATTGGTAGATTCTACATTCAGTGTCACCCCAGGACTTCTGGGAATGGGCCACAGAGCTAAGGTTGGATACTGTGCTGATTTCACAAGTGTTATGGGTAGGAAATTACTCTAACAAGAAAATTTGAGAATTTGCGAGTGGATATACTGGACATTTATAGCTCTCTTACACTTCCTTTCATGGTCACATATATACACATGTGATGACAAATTTAACGGCCATAAACGTTTGGGTAGAATTTTTAACTGGTTTTTTAAGAGCAATATCACAAGCCAAATAAGTTTATTCTAGGAGGGGATGCAGGGGCCACCAGGCTCCTTGGGGACCCCTACTCTGTTGATAACAATTAATGGACTAGAAAACAAATTTGACTGTTGAACCTGTGGCCAAGGGTGCCACTGCTGTGCCAGGAGCCCATTTGTATTATTTAACAGGGGCAAACTTTGGTACAGTGAAACCACTGGCCTACCTGCTAGAGATGTCCAGCATTCTGGAAGACATGAGCCACATCTGACAAAGCCAATGATTCATTCAAAGATTACAAAAGGCCACAAAATAATTAATTCCTCTTCTTAGACACATCATTTTAATAGTTCCGTGAAGAAATAAGTCATTCAGTATATTCATTATATGGTTTCCTTCAAATCCTCCAACCCTGCTGGGGATTGAGCTCCGTGGTTCAGCCACCTGCTTTGCAAGCACAAGGACCTGAGTTCTATCACTGGTACCAAATCCTACAACCCTTCTCTGTAAGCATTTTAATAATGTTAATTTTTTTTTAAATCAAATGAAAACTAGACTGCTTTCACAGATCAGACAATATGCAGTAGTTACTCAAATGCCACAAACACACACCACAGTATTGTGTCTCCAAATTTTATTTACCTATGTTCCGGACAGGACTCCAGAACAAACAGGATGGGAAAATCCATGGAGTTCACCAAAGGAGAACCAGCCTCCCACAGAGCTCCAACCTCCTCCACCTCACTCCTAGATAAACCCATTTCACTTTCACTTCAAACCAAGAACAGGATGTTGGGCTGGCTTGTTTCTTAGCATTTGTAAACAAACTGACACAGAACCCACAGTCACCTAGTGGAACTATAGTTTAAATGCCTCTCATTTAAAAACCTTCAAGTTTTGTTTAAATGATAGTTTGCAACAAGATGCCAGATTTTTCAGAAAGTAGCTGTGTCACAAACTACCTAGCCAGGAGACAGAAGGTTAGGGAAAGCTGTGGCTGTAGCTGGACCTAGGGCCTTTCAAAGCCTGAGCAGCTCAGTGTATTCACCAGGAGCCCACCTTAGACCTAGCCAGAAGCCAGAGGCCTCAGGAAAGCAGTAAACAGGGAACTTCAAGTTGGAATAGGGAGCTGGGCAGGTCAGAGTGAGGTGTGAAAACAAACTAAAAACACAGACAGTTCCCAACATACACAGTTTGACTTGCTGTTTTTTAACTTAACCATGGTGCAAAAGCACTATGCATTCAGCAGAAATCATACTTTAAATTTGGAATTTGGATCTCTTCCCAGGCTAGTGATCTGTGATATGATACTACAATCCTGGCAGACAGTGCAACAGCTCCCAGTCAGTAGGAGCCTGCATTCTACAGTATGGCATGATGCTCAGTGAGGATATCTGGGAGGCTAGGTATGTTCAATGAATTTCTGACTTACAGTAATTCAACTTATAATGAATTTATTGGAATATTGCCAGTTGAAAAGCAGGTCTAACATTCACAGATGATCAACGACAAAGAGAATTCAGAAAATATTGCTTTGATTCCATTATTTTCTATCAAGAATAAGCTTTATACTGAAGAGTTTTAATACCCAAAAAACAGGAGACTTAGAATTCTAATGGTTTGAGTCACTGACTCCTAAATGTCTACTGCAAAATTAAAATAACAATTCAGTAAATTATTTTATTAACAGACACTGAGGAGAATCAAATGCTTTGGATCCTGAGAAAACAGGAATAAATTCCTAAGGAAGGGTAGGGAACAGGAGTTCTCTTGGGCCCTCCTTGCTCCCCCTGCCCTTAGCAGGGACACATCCAACAGCATTGTGTTGTGATTGGAGATATGAATGGGAGTCAAGGCCCCAGTTTGGGGCCTAATCTCTAAGCAGGACCCTGAGAACCTCATACTGCTCTGAGAGAAAAGAAGGCTTAGGAATCTTAGTACTGAGCAAGACTCAGACAGTAACCAGGACTCCAATGTAGTATCTAATATCAGTTAAATCCAGCTATTGTAATACAGATTTTTTGCAATGAAAAAAATATTTACATAGAAAAGCAGTGTACTTGAAGCCTGGTTCCTCCAGGCCCTGAATCCTAAAACTCAACTCAACTGCCCAATTCTAACTCAAGAGGAACCCAGGAAGAAACGACCCCTACCACCATAGGCCCTGCCAACTTGCAGGTTCTTGGTTCTGGCAGGTACCCTGATAATGCATCTGAATTAGCATAATACTGATTACCAGCCAGGCTCCTGACATGGTTTTCTTTTAGTTTTTTACCCTCCACAGCCTGTTATGCCTTTTTTTGTTTGTTTGTTTTGTTTTTAGCCACTGGCAACCCATGAAAATTACAAAACTACCTTCTAATCATCTGTCAGGGACAGGGGAGATAAGAGGAGGGTCTCTCTAGCAAAGGTGCTACAGGTTTATACTTGGGTTTATATTTAAGTAACCAGGGTTGGGGATACAGCTTAGTAGTAGAGCATGTGCTTACATGAGTGAGGTCCGGCATTCAATCACCAGGTCTACCATAATAGAGGTACAGTATATGTATTTAAGTAAATAAAAACCAGTCTAACTTGTAGCTCTTTTTAACATCTTAACCTTGTATTCCACCCATTAGGGTGACCCCTCTCTGCACAAAGTTGCTTAACTGTCTAAATCGTCCAACCACAGTGTACACACATATTTAAACCTTTTCTTTTTTTGGTGTTGTTTTTAAACAAATTTTGTTTTCCATGACAGAAAGCCAGTACAGGAGCAAAAACCACTGAGATTTCAGGAAATGATAAACCCAATGAGTGAGGAATACATAGTTTAGAATTACTCTACTGTATTATCACCAACTTGGGAATTATGGTGCTGAGTGTAAATGGTTCTGCAACTCCACTTGTTTACTCTAAGTGTTTATGGACACAATTAGGATATAATGTATACAAATATCAGCCACGATAACTGGGGGACCCTGGAACACGGCTCTCTTCTAAAGTGCTGCCTCAAGCAAGAAAAACAGGATTCTGCACAGGGAGCATGTTTAAAGTTAGCTGTGAGAAGGCTCTGAGCAGAGGTTTCTGGAAACTTCCCGAAGGGACTGCAGAGCGACTGCACTCACTGGTCAGCAGTGAAAGGCAGGAGGGCGCGCTGGGACACAGGAAAGCCTTCGAAGCGCTGGCCATCCGGAGGGTGACTGGAGCGGCCATCACCCCAACCTTAGGCCAACGTCACCGCAGCACAGCTCGGCCCACGAGCCCCAGGCACGGGAGAAGGTAGGACACACCTGGGCACACGTGGGGCCTGCCTGCGAGGGGTTGGGAGTACTGAGTGAGGGGTGGACGCCCCCGCCTATACGACCATCGTGGGTTGTGACTGTCCCTTGGGCTCCGAAAGCCTGCTCTCCCCACGGACAGTCCCGCACTGTGCTGGGATGGAGAAAACCCTGACACTCACCAACTTGCACACCGTGCGGGCCGCGAGGACTGAGAGAGCCAAGGTGCAAGCACTCAAGAGGTCCGGCAGCCCTTTCTGGTCCGGGGCCGGGGGCGGGGCCTACAGGGGAGGGCGGAGCCGCTGGGGCAAACTGGAAGCCAAGCGGGGCGAGGCCTAAGAGGGGCCTGGAAGAAGTAGGGTAGCGGACTGCCCCGGGCAGCGTGGGGGCGGATCCACGGACTGACGGAAGTTTAATCTAGCCCCGTCAGGCGGCTCCCTGAGGTCGGAGCATGCTCAGTGCGCGGCCCGGCTGGAGGATCTGCAATCTAGCTGCGTTCAGGGAACTTGTACCCGTCCTCCGATTCGGCCAGTCGGGCATACCACCTTTTAGGACTCTTCTGGCTAAACGAACCCGGCGATGCATTTCTGCTCCCGCATCTCAGCTCTTTACCTCATTTATCTGTTCTTGACACAGAGCCGCCGGCTGGGTCCCACTGTCAGTCCGCCCGATAGGCGGCGGAGGCGCCTGCGTGCTGTGCACCAGGAAGTCTGAATCCAGGTCCCGCCCCGCGGGGCTACGCTGAGTTTAGGGCAGACACACTGCCCTCTTGGGACTGCATCTGAAGACTGTGTGGGCATACTCACCTGGGGCCATGGGGACCAGGCTGCAGGCCAGGCTGTGCTGCATGTGGCAGTCCCTGACCATCAGTCCCCTTGGTCTTCCTGACCCTGGCAACAGAGGTGTCTTGCTTGCTTTTCAGGGAGCATGGGTGCTGCTGCGTGGTTTGTGGATGTGTCAGGAGTTAAATCATGTTAATATGGACACCATTGTAGCTAACTTGATATACACAATAACCGTAGGGAGTAGGGCTACCCTGAAGCCTCGGGGAGATTCCCTCATTAGCAGTTTCAGGGTCGCTATTACAAGCTCACCACATGTTCTAAGCACCATTCTACAGACCTCCTAGATTTTGTCTTAATTGCAAGAGATCTTCAACGCTGACTCTAACCTTCCTAGTTTACAACTCCCCTGTTGGGATTTGGACAATATTCATACCCTGGTTGTGTGACTTGCAGGATCCAACATGTTATCACGGTTAGTAAAGCTTATTCAGAGAAGAACCTCATCAGGGTTTGTTTTGCAGTGAACCGCAGTGACTTATCATCAAGCCTCTGAAGGTCCTCACCCCAAGCCATGCTTTCTTTGAGTCATGTTTGAATTAGCTGTGGGCAGAAAATGAACAAGGCCCTGGATACAGAAGGATGATGATCAAGGCACCTTTTCTCTATTAAGCCTGGATACAGCCTCAGAATCCGTCTCGACATTGGGTTCCAAATATGCATTTAAACTCAAATGTCAGGAGAAATAAATCGCATTTGCCATTAACTCACTGTGGGACTTAGGAAATTCAACTGACTCCTCCAATCCTCATTTTCATCATCTAGAAAGGAACTTTATAAGGATCTGTCCTATGTACAGACATATAGACCATCCTTACCTATTAGACTGTGTGAGTATGGGTAAGTACAAGAAACTAGTGAATAATAACAACGCTGTGCACTTATCCTATTATAGCCTGTTACTACCAAGACCCAATCAGAACTAGAATCCTAATAATTGAAAAGGGAAAATAACATCCAGATTGAATCATAGTGCCTACTCAGAGAGCCTACAAGTATATTCTGAAGCTACAATTAATACATGAATGTGACTCTTTTAAAAGTTTGAATAGTATGTTAGTATGAATTCCTACCCTTTAAGAAAGAAACTAGCTGGAATTAGGTGGGGAATTTGATTTCCCACCCTAGAAAAGAAAAGTCTATGGAGTTATCTGAGGCCCATTAAGTGCAAGAATCAGGAGGGGAGGATAAGACAAAGAGCAATGCCAGCATCCAGGGCACATGCATGGAACTGGATCCACTGCTGGACTAAGTCACCCTTGCTTAGAAGGAAGGAAGGACTGTGGGACATCTAAGATCAGGAGTTAGAATGGGCAAGAGGAAGAAGGCTATCGCCCCAACCAAGGACTGGCCCTGCTGTAGTCAAGGATCTTAGAATGTGGTATCTCAGGGCCTGCAGGGAACAAAATGAAAACCACACTGCCTGAATTTGCTCCTATAATTTCTTCTCTTCTTTAGGATAATTTCAAAAAACCTAAGTTATTTTCATCAAGAGCTTCCTTGGACTCTTTCTCTTGTTACATTTCATTCTCACCCTCACCAACATTCCCTCCCAATCTTTAAAAGGAATACAAGATTGCTTCAAAGCAGTGAGGTGACTTGACATGAGGAACAGCAGTGAACACAGGATAGAGGGGGAGAATTGAGACCTTGTTTCCACCCTACCCTTCACTGTCCTGCCACACCCTTGACTTCTCTGTAGGATGACAGCATGTTATGGTTTGTATCAGGAATGTCCCCTAAAAGCTCAAATGTTGAAAGCTTAATCCCAACACAGCAGTGCTCAGAAATGGGACTATGAGAAGGTGATTGGATCACTAAAGTCCTAACTTCATCTGTGAATGTATCCACTGATGTATTCATAATTTGATAGCATTATTGAGAGGTGCTGGAAATATAAGGAGGTAGGATTTAAATTAGTGGATGTAGATCACTGATAGTATATCTTGTCCCCAGCCCCTTCCTCACTCATGGTCTCTCTCTCTCTGCTTCCTGGCTGCTGTGAGGCCAGCAGTGTTCCTCAGCCACACTCTGCTCACCATATTTCCACCTCACCACAGGCCTAAAAGCCACATAGTCAGCAGATCACAGACTGGAACCTCCAAAACCGTGAGCCAGAATCGTATTTCCCCTTTCAGTTGAGTTTCTCAAGTATTTTGTCACAGTGATAGAATGTTAACACACAGCATTAGGCTGGATGGGTGAGAGTCCTTTGGGGTTCCCATCTTCTGATTAATAAATTATGTCCCATTCTTCTCTGAGCAGAAATTTCCACGCTTAAGTTTTTACAGAAGTGGGAAAACCACAAAAATATATGTTCAAGTTCAGTCTGACATCTTCAAGGGACTCCTTGGATTTTCTTTAAGATCAGCCAGCTTTCTTGTGGGCACTGGGAACAATGTTAATTTGCATAGTTTCTTAAACATCTAAATAGATACCTTTCAGGTTAAGCAAAGGAACATGACATGTGATTGCTTCTAATGATTTGCAACCCAAGAAATTTGTTTAATAAGCCTTCCTTTCCAAGCTACTCTGTGACATTAGAGACCATTTACAACAAAGCTGTCTTTAGTAGTCAAATTTAATCCTTACTACCCTACCTTTGGGAAATGAAAGGATTTTATAATGATCACATAAAACCTTATGTGGTTTAAAAGCCCAGAACTCTGGACAAACGTGTGATGGTCGTGTAACAAAAGAAACATATTACAGAGTTCCTACTTTAAGTGTTTTACATGTGTTTTGCTTTTAGAAAAGTATCTCCAATAGAGAGCATCCCGATTAACACTATCGATTTTCTTAGCTCCAGTGTTCCTATAGAGACTGAAGCCAAGAGCTGGAGTCAGTCAGCAAGTCAGCGCCTCAGGCCTGGGTGAGGCTGGAGCCTAGAGTGTTCTGGAAGATAAGCCTGAAATAGAGATGAAGCTGTCAGGACCAGGGGTGGGCACCATTTGCCTCTGGTTATACTCCTATCCCAGGCTAGTTTCTAGTTCTCAGCATGGCTGAAGGCATAATGGTGGGAAGGTGGCAAGGATTATAATCTACAGATGGATAAAAGGCCAGTCTGGAAGGATGGGGCTTTGGGCTCTTTCCAAAGGGTGAGGGCACAATGGAAGAAATCCTTCTGCCCAGGAGGCTCTGGGAGCCACTACTGAGCTCTGGATCCCTTTCTGGCTGTTGTTGGGCCAGGAAGGGCAGGGAGGAGGGCTCTGCCTAAGGAAAGGAGCCAGAGGCGGCCCAAAGTCTTTCAAAAGAATTGTACTGACACCTCCTTTTGGTGCCTGATTGATGTGGGGGCTGGAGGTGTGCTTAATGAGTCTTGTTGCAGGTCTAAGGAATATTTGGTATATAGATAAGGATAGGAAGTTTAGCCATCTGGAGACATCAGCATCTCCCCAGAAATGTGCTGGGGCAGTGAGGTGCACCCCTACCCCCACATGGCAGGACTCCTTCAGCAAGGCTTTTCCCTGAGCCCTGTGTGCCTGGCCCTATGCATTGGATGCCCCCTACTCTTACAGAGCACCTTTGCTGACTGGCCAGGATATCTGCTGGAGTTGGAGGAATGAGGTAAAGAAAGGCCTCCAGATGAGGAGAAACACCCACATAGATGCAGAACTACTATTCTGAATGAAATTTGTATCCAGTTACCCAGTAATTGTCAAAGGTCATCTCAAACCTTATATAACTCTTCCTTCTAAAATGTAGAAACTTGAACATCCAGGGAATATTTACCCTATATTTAAAAAAGTAAATAAAAGCTAATTCTCCAGATGTATGGTCAGCATAGAAAACTATTTCTGCTGGTGCAAACATTTGGAAGGAAGATTTGGGCTGGGCTGTTTGAATGTCATGCACTCAAAACTAAGGATTTTGTTAGATGTTGGCCCTTTTGAAGCTGGATCCTACACTCATTACAAAGTGTTTTTGATCCATTTTCGGGAAGGGCTTTGTTTGTAACACATTGTTGGCAGTTTGGGCAGAATCTTTTAAGTGGTGTGAAGTGCTAGGGGGTGTGCACCTGGGCACCAGGAGAAAGTGGGTACCCCCCTCGCTTCTGCCTTCTGGGATGAGTCAGAAGTGCCTATTATTTTGTGACTTGGAAATTAAAGCAGGAGACATGGGGATTTTGATGCTGAGATTGTGATTTGCCATCATTCACTTCTGACTGGGAAACTACAATTGAGAATTAAGACAGGAAAAATCGCCATGCCAAGTAGTCTGTCTCAGCCACCAAAATAGGAACTAAAAAAAAAAAAAAAAAAAAAGGCAGTTAGTTGTATTCCCTTGAAGGAGAACTTCAATCTAGCCTGGGTGCATTGGGCCATTGATATAAAGTAACAGAAGGCAAATATGAGAAGGGTGATAGCCACTTAGCAAAAGACCTGATGGTAAAGAGGATGCCTATGACTGGCTGTCCAATTGTTCTTTGGTGTGAAATAACCCCATTCCATCTGGGAGTTGGGAATTGTAGAAGGTGAAAACTATGAATGTTGCCCTTATCTGTCTAACTAGGAGCAACAGAAAATGAAGCCCTTCTTGGTCTAGGAGCCCACTGGCAGGGAAAGGACAGAATCCATACTACTGATGGAGGACAAGGGAAGAGTTATAGGGCTTGACTGTGGTCTCTCCTCAGTGACGGGCAGTGTGGGTGCAGCCATCTGATACATCTTAGGGAAACCTAGCCCAGAGCTGCATAATCCAAAGATTTAATTAGGAAGTGAACTAGTATAGCTCAGGGAAGCCAAGGAAGGATGACCAGGATTTCAGAGGCTGGGGGCCACTTGTTCCCTCTCCACCCTCATCCCCTCTTTTCCTCTTCTGTAGCTCCAGACAGGCCACTTATGACCCCAAGGTCGCATCCTTTCTATTCTTTCCTCTGAGGGTTGAAACAAATGCTCCCTCCAAGATACTGATGGAAGAAAACCCAGGGAAGGCTTCTGGTTGGCTGAACATGGATATATGTGACAAGCTCTGGACCAATCAAAGTGGCCAGGGACATTAAGTCCACATCAGCCAGGCACATGTACTCACCTTGAGCAAAAGAACAGTCTGATAAGGGAGGGAGTGGTAAGGGCAAGTAGTGTGCTATTTAAATCACGGTGATGATCACCTACTGTGTGCCAGACTCTGAGCACTGTGGCCTGAGCATTCCAAAGTCACATTCTGTCTCTGGTTTTTACAGCTATTTATCCACCAGCTAGTTATGTACGGATCAAGTGGAGGGGTCAGAAGTGAGTTGGCAATACTGCTTCCTGCAGCCCTATCCACACCCGCACCCAGGCAGTATAGAAGTGATCTCTAGCCAATAATAAGCACCCTGATGGATATAACTGTATAAAGGAGTTTCATAGCATCTGTTAAGAAGGTGACCATTTCATGAGGCTGGACAGTAAGACCACTTGGTGCTGGCCCAGGGATACACCCTCACACACAAAGCCAAAATAGCATTGCCAAAACTATGCATTAGTGATTTTTTTCCAGTGGTTATCTTGATTAGTACAATTTGTTTGAGATTCAGTGAGTTACAAAGGAACTAGAAAAATAGGACTCATAGAAATTAGTAATAGTTGGAAATTATTGATGACTTGTAAAGTGGAAGACCCTAGACTATTTGCTTTATGTCTGTCTTCTTTTTGAATAAAACTATATAAATTAGGTAATATCATTATCACATTTTTATAAATGAGGAAACAGAGTGGTTGAGTAATCTGTCAAGATCACACAGCAATATTAGTTAGAATTGTTTACACCCAATTTATTGCCTATTCAATATGTAGAATCAGCAAGGAAAGAAGAACTAGCATTTATTAAGCCTCATAGGGAACACTTGTGGCTTCTACCTGCAGTCTTTCCTGTCTCCTTGCATGTGGCAAATCTTCCATCAGTCTTAGCAGTGGGCCAATCGGAACTTTGGTTGGATGGATATAATTGTCATAGATGCAGAGGTGCTTTTGCTGGGATACAAAGCAGGGACCATGTGGCTCTGGATCATTGGACTATGACCTTCTTTTTCTTGATACTGGGGTTCAAACTCAGGGCCTCATCATGATAAGCTTGAGCTAGACACATGAGCTACTACTGAGCTACACACCCAGCCATACCCCTGACCATTTTTGCAGAGAAGGGAATCCTGTAGAGGTAGAGAAAAGCAAAGCTCAGACCATACTTTAGAGCCCCTGCATGCAGCTGAATGTAGCCACCCTCAGGCTTCACAATTCTCTGTGACAATATACAAGTTTGAGTTGTGTTTCTATTATTTGAAACCAAGATGCTTGAGCAGCACAAGGATTACCCATGTGCCAAATACTGTGCTACAATGTATTCATATGTGTTATCCCTTTTAAAACTCACGAATTTGTGAGGTATCATCACATCCATTTTACAGGTGAAGCAAGTAAGGATTGAAGAAATGAATTGGCCTGTCAAAGACTACTAAGCTATGAGACAGCAGAGCCAGAGCTTGCACAGAATTATGGGTCCCCAAGCATCAATATTCCTAGAATATTCTTATAATGATAGTGATAAGAATATAGGCTTAGGCAGGAAAAAGAGAAGGAGAGGGGAGGGAGAAAGAAAGAAGATGGAAAAGACTATGGTAGCATTTTTAAATTGAGGAATTTAAAATCTTTTTGGTGTCAAGTTATGATGGTGTATTTCTAGGACTTAGGAATTTTATCCTGCTATTTGTTCTTCAAATAAAAGAATCAGAGTTGCTGACTTAGTTTAAACCAACTCCAAAGACTGCAGAGTTGACTGCTGATGAAAAACTTGTCTTTCTTGGTCTGAGAAGGGAATAGTAGATATTGTTTCCCTGAATATGTGGTATCTTGCAAATTTGCTTTTCATTTGTAGCACTTGAAAATGTCAGTGATTGGAAAATACAACTTTAATTATTAACAAGCTAGAAATGATCACTATGTATTCATTTTGGCATCTACCTGTATTTGTGTGATAAAAATAAATTAGAAGCGGTTTCAGTATGAATTTAAAGGTGATTTTAGAATCATTAGTCTTTCAGATTTTCTAGTCACTACATGCTAGATAGTCCACAAGCTAATTCCAAAGTTGTTGGTTTCTAAATGAGTAGATTCCTAGATTCCAGTAAGGTAAAAGGTTGATTTAAATTCAAGCTACTTTGCCATTTGAATTCACCCTGAATCTTTTAAGAAATAAACACATTTCAAGCATTTTATTTCTGTTCTCTTTCAGGGATGTGCAATCATTTTTTTTTTTTTTGGTACCGAGATCGAACTCAGGTCCCTGTGCTTGCAAAGCAGACGGCGGAACCACTGAGCTAAATCCCAGGCCCTGCAATCATTTTTAATAGATAAACCTGTGTTAAGTTGCATTTTTCAAATCTTCATTGTTTCATTTCCTTTCAGTTCTGCTATCTAAAATTTTTCCCACCTCATTTTTCCCAATCGTTTGTTGCTTCATACATATTCTACAGCCAAAGCCCCTGGTTGTTGAGCACTAGGGAGAGCTGATAACAGAGTCTTGGTGATGTTCAGGAAGGAAGGAGTCAACCACTGCTAACCTTGTTAGCCACAAAAAGATTTTCAGATTTCTACTGACTTAGGAATGAAACTATTGGAATGTGGTTCAAACCTGCATCTTGAATCAGTGGAAATGGGTATTGTGATTGCTACATTGAAACATAGGCTCAAATGCATTGGGAGTTTTACACCATGTTTCAAACTTCCAAATAGATAATGTCAGAACATTTCTGAAATGGGATACTAACATCAAGATATACTGCACCAATCAACAAGCATCAGGCAGAGCAGAATGTAGGACCAGGGATCGAGGAGACGAAGAGAGAATTTCCATTTCCATTCCCTGTGTCAACAGCGTGGTAACTTACCTCCTAGATTGCTTTATGGCTTCAGGAGAAATTCTCAGTAGAATTTCTTGTGCTGCTCTCAGCTCAATGTTCAAAGCAAAGGAATTAGACGTGCTGTAATTTATGAAACTGTTTGTGAAAGGATTTTTTTTTTTTTGTACTGTTCAGAAATCCAAAAAGAGCTCACCTCTGTCAGTTTAGGACAACAGCAAGAGGGTCATGGCAGCCTCCCCAGTGCAACTTTCTGATTGAAGTCCTCTCATTGAAAATACAACTTTTCCTGTGAATTTCTTCCAGCCTATGATGCTCCATTTCAAACTTTTGCATTTTTGAGAGGGTTTCTGCACTATGAAGCAGCCGACAAAGGTCATATTATGACTGTGTTTCTGGGATGATAACATTTTGATTAGATATGCAAGAATCTTCTATCCTTCCCAAGGATGTCATATTCTAACATTTTCCATTATTTTAAGAAAATCATGTAAGTTGATACTATTCTGCAATAAGAACTTGAATTTTGTGGCTTATTTTCTTTGCTGTAATATGCCAGCACCGTGGGCATCGTTGCAGGGAATAAATGACTCTTCCCCAATAAACCAAATGCCTAAAGAAGCCCCTGGAGGAGGCAGGGATGTCCATAAAAGTTGAAATGGATTTCATAATATGACATTCAGTTTAGCGTAATAAGTAGAATTCAAAAATAGTCTATCTTCCAAAAGACAATACCTCTGCTACTAATCAAGGGTAGGATTGGTTTTCCACCAGAATCAGACATACATGGCTTAATGTATGCCCAAATATATTTATTCAATTATTTCTTATCCTCCATTTAAGTCACTAGTTACCTGGAAAATTGAGGATCTCTCTCTCTTTCTTCTCTCTTTATCTCTTTAAGCTTGAAAAATTAGCCCCTTAAAGGTAACTACCAGAGGCATTTATCATTTATCAAAAGGCCAATTCTGTTTCTGTATCATATTGAGAAAAGGTGTGTGTGTGTGAACAGTTTTGTAGTTATACTTCCAAGATTCTCTGTAACAGAAAATATTTCAAAAATGATGTCAGTAAGCTGACATCATTAATTGTTCTCCAGTACTGGTAGTGCTGTGAAAAACAAAAGCATCAGTGTTCAGCACTGGGAGGCAAAGTGAGAAAATCATTTAGAAGTTTGATAGATAACATTGTGATGCACAGAAGAAAAAGTGGGCACTGACAGGGAGATGGAAATATCTAAAGAATGATTCTATGGTTCTGGGTCCTGTGCCAATGGGTTTGATAAAGAGCAGCACAAAAACAAGAGAGCAGGGAAAATGAAGAGCAACAAGAAGACCCTCTACCCATAAATGTATTAAATTTAAGAATTTCCGCAAATGCCATCCTTCTGAATGATGTCCCAAAAAACAGGACGATCTAATAAATGCTGCGAAGTATATATTTGCCTGCATAGCACTTACAAATACCATTTTGGAGACTAATGGTTTTGAGAATTTGTTTTAAAATCTTTTGAGAACAGTTTATCCCTGGGGCTTGGGATTTAGTTCTGCCACCTGCCTCACAAGCACAAGGCCCTGAGTTTGAAACCCAGTACAAAAAAAAAGAATAATTTATCCCTAAATTTTTAATAACATAGACATGAAAATAGTTGACATTGTCTGATGCAGCTTAATGATACACTTTCAAAAAATGTTCATCCATTTCCATTCTATTTTACTCTTTAAAAATCCTTAAGCAGCAACTAACCTTTCTTGAATGTCTAACTCAAAAGATACTTTGGTAATCAGATTTATAAAAATGTTTCATTAGCAACCAAATGCTGTTTTTTCTAGGCACATCGTCTCCTTCTTCCTATACAAGGTCCTCAGCTGTAGTCAATGTTTTTAGGCTGACCCTGAATTCTTTGTTCCATGATTGGAAATGATGGATTGTAGCTTCCTTTGAGCCAAACTCTGCCAACAGTCTTCAACTTGTGTTTGTTACAGAGCCAAAAATAACCTTTAAGTAAATTCCTGTTTGCTTTGGTGGCATGGGAAGATGAAAGTGCCACCATTGTACCTGGGAGCAAGCCTACAGATGAGACCCAAATGTTCCTTGTTTTCTGGTTTTGTGACCTTCTGCAAGCTCTTTGCCATACAAAGCCTCAGTTTCATTGACTGTAAAATGGAGATAATAGTGCCTGGTTCACAGGGAAAGTTTGTAATTGAATGAGATAATGTGAATGGAATTGTCTAACCACAGCAGGGTCTCAAATTATTGGCTTCCTTCAGTAAAGATTACACAGTACTATTTATAGGATCTTAGAACAGTTGTTCAAAATGCTTTCACATCAATCATTGATTTTTCTCATAATAACTTCAAAGCCAGTGTTCACCTTTCTCCTGACCTCCAGGCCCAGTATCCAGTGATCTATTTTACATCTCATTGCTGTCCTCTGGAGGACTAGGTATTTGTGACACTTCACCAGCATGCTGGCCGCTCTACCTTGTCCTGTACCCAGCCCAAAATGTAAGCCCCTGTTGCAGATTCTATTTTTTTCATGTAATTATTTCTTGACTTAGACCATAAGCTGAATAAGAGCAGCAGTGGTCTTAGTGATACTTGGATCTCTAACTCAGGGTCTGGTTCCTGCCAGGTGGCAGTAAATGGTAAGTGTCAATTCACCAATTTCTTAAAAGAATGAGCCAAAGGAGAATGGAAGGGTCATATTCTGGACAAAATTAAAAACAAGATCTGGTAGAAATTCTCTTTGTTCCTGGTCTGATACTACCCATGATTTCTCTTAAAATGTGATGATACATCCCAGATTCTTTAGGTAAGAATCCAACTCCTCCCTATACATGCCCGAGATGCAAGGCTCTAGCCAAACCTTGAAGCAGGATAGGCCTCCACACTGATAATGTATACCGGAGCAAGGTTAAGGTTATGTCTTTGGAAAGTTCAAAGCTGTGAGTTTTTCACCTCCTGACCCTCAGTACTACAAACATATGAGGTGCTGAATATATATTCGATGGACAAATGGATGAATAAACACACCTATGAAACAATTTGGAGATACTGCAGTGATTGAGAATTGACCTCTAGGGGCTCAGCAGTCTGAAGGCTTCACAGAGGAACCAGGACTCAACACAGAGCAGAAGCCTGGTGTGGTGGCTATAATCTCAGCACTCCAGAGGCTGAAGCAGGAGGATCACAGTGAGTTTAAGGCCAGCCTGGGCTATATAGTGAGTTCAGGGCCAGCTTGGACTACAAAGGGAGACCCTATCTAAAAAAAATCAAACCAAAACAAAACAAAACCTATACACAGAGGTGAGAGAGAACTAGGCTGGGACTCAGAGAGGAGTGGAGAACAGAAAATCAATCTAGAAGGAAAATGAAGATGCTGGGATAGGATGTCTGCAAGGATTGGGAAGCTAAGAATGTATTTGGACTCAACGCAATGGTTAGTAGTTTGCCAGTGCATCTTCTTGAGCCAGGAAAGGATACAGGAGATAAGTCTAGAGATTCTGATGTTGAAAGCTGGTCACCCATGTATCAAACCTAGCACAGGACAGGTTTTCCAACATGGAGGGAAGAGGGCAATGGCCACTTCATTGCAATTAGCAAAGAAAATCTTCAAGGGAAAGGCCACACAGAGGGGTATTGTTTATAAAAATATTTTCTTTTCCACATCCATGGGCAAAAAATAGATTTACTATTATACTATACCTGTGATGATACAACAATTATTGACCTTTACTATTTATTTATTTATTATTTTTGTAATACTGGAGATTGAACCCATAGAGTTCTGAACTATATACCATACTTTAAAAACATTTTTTAAAGACAAAGTCTCATCTCACTAAGTTACCCAGGCTGGCCTCCAACTTGTGGTATGCCTGTTTCACTCTCCCAAGTAGCTGGGATTACAGGTGTGAACTACCATGCTCAACTGTTTTTTATTTTTAAAAATTTGTGGAACTCAGGACTCCATCTTAAAATGGTAGTTCCATTATGGATGGAATGATTTCCATTGGAACTGGTATTTGCTATCATTCCACTGCCCATAACTCCAGTACAGATTAAAAGAGAAAATCTCTTGGGAAAATCCTGTGAGCTGCTGACAACGTCAGAAAAACACTATAGCTTTCCAGTGCCAGGGGCTGTGTATTGACTTTATCTAATTCTTCTTAAACTGGGTGGGCTTATTAATAGGTGGACTTTGTGGCTCTCTCTAAATGTAGAATTAGCAAACAATTCTTCCTTATTCTTCTTTCTCTCTCTCTCTTCTTTATTTTTTATTTTTTGAGAAATCTGTGGGCAACCTTTTTCCACCATAAAATCAGTTCCATTCTCCAATAGCCAAGTTTTCAAATGGATTTTGTAAATGTGCAAAAACTCAAGGCAAATCTATTTTTAAAAATGTCAGGCTGAAAATAAGGAAAATCAGAAAGGGAGAAGGGAACATGATCTGTCAATGCCCCACCGGCCTTCACAGCAGCCCCGTTCTTATGATTAACCTACAGAACTCCCCACAAACTCTAAATCATTCTCACCTTCCCAGGAGTTTGTAAGCCAGACAATTGTTAAGGGGAGCAACTCATAATATTACTGCAAAATTTCACAGTTGAAAGTCAAATAGCAATGATTTTGCTTTGCCAGCCTGACACCACCTTGACCATGTGGATGAAAGTCCTCAGGCAGTAGAGATACTCTGAAAAGCATTGAGAGTGATGTGGGTACAAGTGACTTTTCAGCTGAAAATGTGCTGGGGGACGGTCACTGAGGGCATCCAGGCACTTTTTCTCGATCAAAATTCCATACATTATGATAACTGGAGAATTAATGCCAGCAATAACAACAACAGCAACCCCAAATCCCCATCAATTATGCTGTGCTTTAGTTTGTGTTCTTCAGAAAAACAGAACCAATATCTACCCTGTTATGTTATAAGAAACATATACAGCAATCATATATGCATGATGTATATTAATAATTAATTATAAGGTATATATCTTATTATAAGGAGTTGTTGGCTCATGCAATTTTGGAAGCTTGAAAGTCACAGGATCTGCAGGTGGCAGCTGGGCAAATGGAAGAATTGACGATGTCATTTCTAGTATGACTCTATGGGCCTGAGAACCAGGACAGCCAATGGTGTACTTCTCATCTAAGTCCACATTGAAAAGCAGGAGACAGACTCCCTAGCTGGAAGACAGCCAGGCAGAAAAAGAATTTCTCTTTCTTGGCCTCCATGTTTTCTTCAGGGTCTCAGTGGATTGGAGAAGCTTGCCCACACTGGGGGAAGTCTGTTTGACTTGTCTACTCATTCAGACATCAGTCTCATCTAGGAAAAGCCTCCTAGACACGTTCAGAATAGCACATGTGGTCCAGTCAAGTTGACAGATAAAATCAGCCATAACCCACAATGGAGAAGGGTTCTTTTTTCTCCACAGCCCCTCCAGAATTTGTCATTGGTTGATTTATTGGTAACAGCCATTCTTTCTGGAGTGAGATGGAATCTCAGCACTGTTTTAATTTGCATTTCTCAAATGACCGGTGATGTTAAACATTTTTTCATATATTTATTGGCTGTTCCTACTTCTTTGTCTGAGAAGCATCTGTTGATTTCAGATGCCCAGTTTTGGATTAGGTCTTTAAATTTGAGGGGGTCTGATTTTTGGGATTATTTATAATTTTTTAGTTCTTTATATATTCTAGATAGTAGTCCTTTGTCTGATGAATAGCTGGTAGAAATTTTTTCCCATGCTGTGAGTTGCCTCCTCACTCTGTTGATGGTTTCTCTTGCTGCTTTCTAGTAAGATAAGGCTCCAGTTGTTGATTGTTGGTAGTGTTTCCCATACAGTCTGGGTTTTGTTTATGAGGTCTTTGCCTACTCCTATGTTCTCAAGTATTCTACCTATTCTCTCTCCCAGCAGATTTAGCGTTTCTCTTTTGATATTTAGATCTTTGATCCATTTTAATTTTAGGTTAGGCACTAAGCTAATCACCATCTTAATGGGTGCTGTCCCCAACCCTTGTGTTTCTGGCCTAGGTCTATACTTTCTTTATGGTCTATACTTTCTTTAGCATCAACATTCATTAATCGGTGACCCTATTCAATCACAGGACATTATAGAATATCTGTATGCTAATGACTCACAGGTCTGTGTCTCCAGCTGAAATTTCTTTCCCAGAATCCACACTCCTTTAGATGTCCAACTTTCTTTGCATAGCTAAGAACTCAGCACATCTCAAACTCAAGATTTCCAAACTCACATTCCTGATCTTCCCACCAGCTCAAAGTACTTCACTCAGGGGATGGCAAATCCATTCTTTTGGACCATTCTTCCCTCAGGCCTTGGCCAAAGGGACAAAGTGAATCTTTCCTTGGGTGGGTGGTGGGGACTTTCTTACTATCTGTGCCAATGCCAGTGCCACAATGTGTACCCTCCCCTTAGTCAAGAATGTGTGGGTTTCTAGGTCATTTTGATGTAGGCTGTCAGGGAACAACTGCTCAAACATTTGCTCTGGAGCCTGTTACTACTGAGTCTCAGCAACCTGTTTGCAGCACTGCCTTGTGGCATTATCCTCATGCTGAAGAGGTTTGCAGTGGAGCCACCACTGATGCTGAAGACCGATTCTGCTACAGGAGTGTTGGGGTTGGAGCAGGGAAGAGCAAAGAAAAATGTGTGAACTTGTTAGATCCTTTTCTTGACAGATATGCCGCAGGTTTTTTTTTTTTTTTTTTTTTTTTTTGCAGAATCACTTCTCAGCAGTTTACATTCTCTTATTTGTTTTCATGATCTCATTTGTGGTTCCAGAGGTGCCTATAGAGGAGCATGGCATTCCCAACAGGGACACTTGGTTGCTGAGGAACCATGGCACATAATATTTAAAAATGTATAATCTCAGACATGCATATATAGATTTAGATGTGAACCAATACAAGGTGAGATACTGTTATTTTATGTAAGCAACACAGGCATGGTAGGGCTGGCTACAATGCCCAGTAGAATTACAAATAGTGTGTCTTTTGGGGGGATGGGGATGGGTCTTGCTATGTTGCCCAGATTGTCCTTCAACTCCTGGACTAAAGTGATCCTCCTTCCTCAACCTCCCATATAGGTGGGACTGCAGGCTGGCACCAATATACCTTGCTTCTTAGTGTCATTTAGTATAAATATTTCATATGGTTTAATTAAATTGTCAAAAATTTAAATAAGAATTTTGGCTTTCATTAAATATAATTCCACAGTGAAAATTAGTGTTTTGCTTTTAAATTTTAATATAAACAGCTAACTTTGAATGTTTTCCAACCAAGCTAATTTTTACCTTATACTTTTTGCCAAAAAATGCATTCAAAATTATTCACTTTCATCACTTCTTGGCCTTTTGACTAAGATCAAGGGTTAAATTAAATTTCATTTGTGGTCCTTTCTATAATTAATGTTACTAGAAGAAAAATTTATAAAAAATTTTGCTCTTATCATATAATTAAAGATTACAATGAAATGGGACAAAAATAAAATATATGGAAAATGTACACAATAATTTATGAATTATGCATGTTTTTATGTATTTAAACATTACTTGCCCAAGAACAGAACCCCCAGACATGTGCAGTAAGCATTAAGCTCAGCTACTGATATTTTGCCAATTCTCAGCCATATAAAAACTAGAGCTTTTCACACATTTTTTCTGTTTCATCATTATGAAAGCAGAAGCATAGCCAATATTTTGTTTAACAGTTTGTTAGCTCAGTTTCTACTTTCTAAACATTTAGACTTCAGATTGGGGCCCTTCCAACTGTACACTCGCTCCAGCCTCACATATGTCCAAGGCAGAGCTGTCTGCAAAGGCTTAGCACAAATATTTGGGAATTGTCCTTGACTCCTTACTTTCTTTCATACCCTTCACTCAGCATGGTGGGGAGTCCAGTTTGCTGGAGCTGTGGATATAAGTTGTTATCCATATCATCTCTCACCTAGTCAATGTGAAATAGCATTATGATTTCCCCTTCGCCCTTTCTGCAGCCAATTCCCCTGTAGACATTCATCTGCTTGAACTATATCTGTACCTACTTCATTTTCCCCTTCCCTGTCCAGAGAGTCTTCTTCTCTCTCCCTCCAGCCTGGGATCATCCTGATCACATCTCCTCCTGTCTTCTTCCTTCTTGTTCCCCTAAGTCTGACAGGTGTACACCCATCTCAGGCACCCACTCTAGCTCTGGCTGGTCCCTCTACCTGAACACTTTTCCCTCCAGCATGTTGACCAACTTACTCATCTTCAAGACTGTTCAAATACAGCCTTCTGCAGGAGCCCCTTCCCCATTACTGCTCTATAAATGACATGTGCCTTCCTGTATCCCCCCTCAACCCCTGATCTACTTAAACCGGCTCTAATTTTTCTATAGGTTAATTTGCCTCCTAAAATTCTCTATAATCAACTTAACCATTGCATGTATTTTCTGAGCCTTCTCACTTAAATACAAGGTTCACAAGAGCAAAGAGTTTTGTTTTCTTTATCATTTGGGGGTTGCTCTGGCATATGCTAATGTCTACTAAATACATATTGAAAGCAAAAGTAGGAAAAAGTGTTCTTCAGGTGGGAGTTAGATCAAAGCAACTAGAAAGGAGTACAGGGGAATTTGAGGTCACTTAGTTCAGTGGGTTTCATAGAGTCTGAGGCGCTAAGCGCCCTGTCTCCAAGTGTGAAGTCACAGATAGATAGACGGGGCATTGCTAGACTAGTGCTAGAAAGGGTAGTATGCACAACTCTGGGCTTTCCTAGATGTCCACGGTTGTCTTAAACCTCAGGAAACATGAGCATCTTGATCTACACTTTGCATCTTGCTGGGAAAGCACCCAATGGGCTCTTAGTTGGACTAACAGCTGCTTCTCTCTTCCGATTCCTTCATAGAATCTCCTATGCTTGACCCCAGAAAGGAGAGAAAGCCTACAATGCCACAATGAGTCCCAGGCTTGAACTTGAATGGGAAACCATTTTAGGAGTTGTTCATCAGGTCACTTGGGGTAGAAAGGGACTAGAAGTAGAGAAGAACATGTGCCCCAAGAATGCCAGGTTTGACCTGGCTGAGGTTGACCCAGGTTCAGGCCCAAGGGTCCAGAGAGCCAGGTCTTTTCAATCTCTAATAGGACCCCTCCTGCCAAGTTTATCAAATGAAAATCTGAGATGTCTAATTGAATTTGAATTTCAGATAAACAAACATTTTATTCTAAATATGCCCCAAATATTGTATGCAATATTTATCTGAAATTCAAAATTCCCTGGGCATGGCAATCCCACTTCGAGACCATTGTGATCTTTCATCTTCAAAGCCATTCCCCTCACCAGCTTTTCTTCAGCTCCAGGTAAGCAAGCCCTCTCTCTTCTTGTCTCTCACTGCTAGGTTTCTTGCTAAGGTAGGGTGGAGCTGGGAGTCAGGGCAATTTTTTTTTTTTTTGAAAGCAAAACATTTATTGGTACATTTTAGATAGACACTATGATAACATTCATCAGAGGGAGTCAGAGTAATTTTGGAAGTAACAAAAGGAGCATTTGACTTTTCCTGGGGCCAAGAAAGCCCTAACTCAGGGCAATCTGCCTGCTTATCCTAGAGAAGAAAATGGAAGCACAGATTCACTTTCTGGTCTGTCTGTCTTAGGCTGAAAAGTCCATTGTAGTGGAAAAGATACCAGCTATCCCCCAACACCCTTGCAATTGACACTATTGCACCAAATTTAAGGAGTTGGATTATATGGAACGTACTTAATGTGAAATTGGTTGTGCAGCATAATTCGGTCTTGGGTGATTCTGAATGTACTTTGTGATTCAACCAGAGCTATTATTAATCTTATCACAGGGCAAGAGCGAGGACATGACCACAGGTTTTCTCATCAGAATATGAAATGGAAGAGAGCTTGTTCTGCCATGAACAACTTGTGGTCAGATTGCTTTGTGTCTGGAGTTCACTGACAGGAGTGAATAACTTCTTTCTGACTGTGTTTTTCTTTAGCACACACACAAAAAAATGGATTTTGCCAATCAGAAATAAGCTTATGTCACACAATAAAACTGTGCTTTGTCTCATTTCCCAAGGGATCTGCCGTATTTTGGTTCAGGCAGCCTTGACTGATCATGCTTTCTGTCAAGGTGTGGCCTACTTAACCAAATGAGTCCAGCACATCTATAATTAGAATGATATGCAGAATAAAAAGACTCTCTAAGGAACATCTCTGGTCCTCACAGTCTTACGCATCTGTTGCCATGGAAGCTGGTGAGCAGCTCCAAAATTCTGGAGTGGTAAGCAACAATCACCCATTCACCAACTGAGGGCCCCCCTTTAAATAAAGTTGCCTTTTCTCTTTGGTTTCTGGATAAACATCAACCTGGGTTTTTAGTGCAAAATCCTGATTTCAAGGTTATTGATGCAATACTAAATTAATACAGTCTGTGCGACAGCGCACACTGCCCAGCAAAGCCAGGCATGCTCCTGTCTTCTGAAAGCTTGACATTTGTTTTTCATCATGAACTTAAAGGTCATGAGCTACAGATGGATCAGGGTACCTGCCTGAGTTTACATTTACATGCATTTTCTTTTATTCCCACATGCACTTTTATGAGATCCATCACTGGAATAAAACTGTAGTGCTTCTGTATTCTCTAGGCTGGCTAAACTAGGAGAGTTGTCAAGTTGCTATCTCTACATAATTTGAATTAAAATAAGAAATAGATGCTGATTTGATATTTCAAAAGCAAAAGCTTTAGGTTTCACAGTGGCTAAGACTGGCCATCACAGAAATCACACTAAATTTCTTGGTATTACTTATTAGTGTAATTTAGGGGATGGATTGACAACAGAATCTAATCCTATTATGTACATATTAGTCAAAGCTATGGACCTCTCACCGTGTCACTAACCCAAACATGATTAGTCTATGGTCAATTCAGAATTGATAGGAACATGCTCTTGCTGTTCTTTACAAGTGAATTGTTTATGTGTGTATTTCTGTTCAAGGCAAGCATGCCACTTATGCTACTGTATTACTACTCTATCCCTTCTTTTTTGTGATACCAAATACCATTTTATATTTTTGCCAAAATACCTGTGGAGCTGACAGGGCATGATGCATTCATTTTCCTTGATTTTGTAGTGAGGGAAAAGGCTAGCATGAATAATTCAAAAATAATGCTGAGACTGTTAGGATTCAGTATGGGAGAGGTCATCACAGTTGGGAGAAATGAGCTAGGAGACTATTACTATTCCACGATCTTTGAATCTCAAGGTGACATCATTATTATTTCTCTATATCTATAATGTGGTGCTGCAACCAGCTTATTGCTGTGTTTCTCATGTAGAGGAGAAAGATCAATTACATACAGACCTCAAAATGTGAACCATAAGCAGAGTGTCTGCCCAATAAAACTGTCATTAACAGTCCTCACAATTTTAGCTGCATGCTTGCAGGTCAAGCTGCTTTAAAAATGATAACTGACATTGAAAGTTTGAATAAAGAGCATTCATCCTTTTAAAGGGAGTGATTTCTTGGCCAAATAAGGGAAACTCTTTAACAACCCTTGTTAATTTTGATCTAAACTTCAGAAAGCACCCTGACGATAAGCTTAGCACTGAGGACACTTAGAAGAGAGAACACAAGCCCTAGTGTCCCCCTTGAAAAATAGATTTGTTAGAGAACAGACATCAACTGGAAGTACTCTTGAGTAAGCATAAAGCATTCCCTGCAATCATATTTAATTTATTCCCATTTTCAACCAGAAGCGGAAAGATATCACTAAAAAATAAAATGCATGCTAGAGTATGTTTACAGTGCTTTCCTGGCCATTTGTTACCACTATATAATCACCGATAAATCTTGCTTTCTGTGGAATAGGATTAAAAAACACCTCAACATTCAAAAATATTAAAATGGAACAGAACTATTACTACCGCAAAGTCCCTTTTTTCTATTCTCAAAGGGTCGCTACATGTTTAAAACATTTTTTACTTCACAGAATTTTTACAAGTCTTTGCACCCACTTACTTTTTAATTAATATGTTCCTGTTAGTGTCAGAACTCTGAAATGTTACCTTTAGTTTAAAGTTGCAAGTTCATAGCTTTTGTGATTTTTCTTTTGTTAGGAAGGCATAAAAAAGTACTGTAGATGGTCTCTTAAGTGGTGCAAAATACTTTGAATCAATGTACATCCCCTCTTATCCTAACATGTTCCCATGAGTTTTGGATAGCTATGTGTCAGTATGTCCCCTCTGGCTTCCCCTGAACTCCATACCTGAAATTATGCTGGGGTTTTTGGCTTTGTTTGCTTTTTGGTAGTTTTGATAACGATGCATTGTTTTTGCATCTGTCATCCAGTGGCTAATGATTTCCTGCTTTATTTTCCTAAATCTCATTTTTAAAGTTATGGCTTGTTATTTATAGTAAAAAGAGCAATCTATGAAATATGTGTGTAACAGTCATTGTGAGCTGCCTTCCTAAAAGGTATTTCTCTTTGGCCTCCTTCTTCATCTTTTGTCTCCCTTTTCCTCCTTCTCTCCTGTCTTTCTTTTACTACTCCCTCCATCACCTCCCCTTCTTCTTTTTTTTTTATTTTTTATTTTTGTTTGTTTGTTTGTCTTTGAGATAGAATCTTCCTATGTTACCCAGGCTGGCCTCATACTCCTATGCTCAGCCAATCCTACCTCAGCCTCCTGAGTATCTGGGAAACTTAGCTCTCTTTCTTTTTCTTAACCCTTTCTATTTCTTTATTTGGTTAGTTATTTTTGAGCCAGAGTCTTGCTATATATCCCAGGGTAATCTTGAACTCATTATGTATCCTAGGCTGGCTTAAAAATCTAGACAATCTTATTGCCTCAGCCTCCCTAACGCACCATCACCAGGTGTGCACTACATACTTGGCTTCTTTTACTTCTTTAAGAGACCTATAGACACCGCTGAATATCTGATCTGCCCACTTCCAGAACTGCTCTTGATCTACTTGCTGTGTGAAACAATCTGTCACTTTTGCAAGTGAGTTCTTTTTATTCTGTCCCGAGATCTTGAATCCAAATGCATCCTAACTTACAGAGGGGTGAAAACACATGCTAAAGTGTAAAAGGTCCCCCAGATGAAGTTATGTTTAGTAGTATGGTCACCTCAAACTCAACTCCTACCATTACTTGGGGAAGGAAGGCAGCAGGTACTGTGTGAACCAAATTCTCCACACATTCTGGGAAATGTGCTTGGCTAGATGGCTTGAATGTGGTGTTGAGGGAAAATTTATCCTGCAAACATCAGAAAGAAGTTAATGGCATAATATATAAGAATTGATGATAAAGGTATAAAACAAGCAACATAGCCAGGCCTGGCAGGAAAAGCTGTTATGGAGCACCATGACCCACCCACTTGTGTGCCTGTGGGATGAACTATTGTCACTATGTCACCCTCTGTTCCAGGAGGTCGGAATACATCTGTACCACCACACTATCTCTGCCCCAGGCCCCTCCAGGTAGGGGACTCCTTAGAACAATGCCTGGGAATTCCCTGTGTGGAACCACTTCCCTTTTTAAGTCTTTGCTCTCCCCTGGCTCTATACTGATGCACTTTAAGAGTCAGTCCCCCCACCCCCAAGTGAAATAAACAGCCTCATTGCTTACACAAAGCTTGCCCAGTTGGGCTCTCTCCTCCTTCAAAATCTAACACAAACATAAGTATATACTCATGACACCTGATGTACATGAGGCTATTTATCTACAAAGACTGTTGACCCCCTGTGTTCTCTCACCCAGAGTCTCAAAAATCTTCCTTCTCTGAGAGCAAGTCCTGTACCCCAGCAAAGTGAGCAGTGCTTGGGCAGCCATTCTGCCCCCAGCCACGGGCTCACCCTGACATTTATCCTGTGAGCCCCATAAAGAATGACTTGATCCCTGTATTAGCTTCCTGTGTGACTTATACAATAGAACTTTCATTTTCTCAGAGTTCCGGAGGCCAGTGCTGGTTCCTTCTGCAGGCTGAATGGGTGAACAAATTCCACGCCTCTCCTAGTTCCCCATGGCTCCCAGAAGTCCTTGGCATTCTTTTCCTTGTAGCTGCACCTCTTCAGTCTCTGAATCTCCTCTTTGAATGATTGTGTTTATTGTATCTCCACATGGGAATTCTCTTTTCTGAGTCTCTGTGTCCCAAATCTCTCTCTCTTTGTATAAGGACCCCAGCCCCAGGATTCAGAACTCATCTAGTCCATTATTATCATCATTTGTTTACATTTACAGAGACCCTCTTTTCAATTAAAGTCACATTCACAGGATTTGAACATATCTTTGGTGGGGGGATACAGTTCTTCCTACCAATCACTCCTTGTCAAGTGAAAGCAGGGCTCCTGGGGCAGTGGGGTATCCATGGGAAAGATTCACCCTGGCATGCCTTTGAATGCCTACTGCTATTCTCTAAGTGTCCAGCATCTTAAAGAGCATTTCTACTATGCTGGATGGGATTTGGGCTTCTCTTGCCCCTTCTCACAGAGAAGTCATGATTCTGGGTCTTGCTCCTGGGGGAGAGTTGGAGCCCAGAGTCTGAGGTAAGGGCTGGTCTTTTTCAGATGCTCTGAGGATGGGAAGGGTAGGGAGCCACTCAGCAGTCCTGGCCCTAGTGCCACCCTTGAAACTGCCTTTGAAGTTGTAGCAACTCTCAGAGCACTGGGACAGAGCAGAGGAGGGAGACCTGGGCAGACTCTGTTCTTCCCACTGATGCTCCATTAAAAGAGAGTAGTTTGGGCAAATAGCTTAGCAAATACTGAATGAACAGCAGAGTCTGGACTAGTCTCCCAATAGTAGACTTACTTACAAGGGCTAATCCTTCCACAGATACACTCTTTACCTGGGCCCTGCAGAGCTGGGGACTGAACTAGAGAGGAAGGCAGCCCTGATCTTTGTTTGTTTGTTTGTTTGTTTTTTCTTCTTCTAACATTTAACATCTACCTTGCTGTTTTAAAGATGCTCAATAGTGACACAGGTAGTGCACAAATGGGCAATATTGTCCATTGTGTTATTTTCTCACCAGTACCTATAAGAAACTGAAGGGGGACTGTGGATAAGTAGGCAGGCTTTTCATGGATAGGTAAGACTTTTAACACTGAAGGCTTCTGTCTCCAAGCTTTCAGAGGCTGTATCCCTCCTTGGTCCATAATCATAGCTAATGGGCTGGCCACAGAGGCATCAGGGGCATAAAATGGTCTAACACTACATTGACTATAAATAGCAAAGCTATAAGTGACATTACTTTGCAGATAAGAAACAATCACATCATTAAGCAAAGGTGTTTAGTATATCAGTCACCCTAACTTTGATTTATTGCAAGGCATTTGTCTGTCACCAGCACAATGGAAACTATAATGCAACTCAAGGGTTTAAAGAGAAAATTAAGATGAATATTGCTGCTAGCACTTTGGTTTGCACAGATGCAAAATGGGTGGGCTTCCCTCACTGCCTGCAGGGCTGGCCTCAGCCCAGTTTCCAGGCCCAGAGGCTAAAAGACAGCCTGGGGGTGGCAGAGAAGTTAGCCCCAGGGGCTCAAGGCTGGGGCAGCCCAGGGCAGGAGGCAGTGATAACCAGGAGGTAAGAGCTCCCCACAACTGGGGCTTTTCTCAAGGGAATGATGCATTCTAAGTAGCAAAGGCTTCCCCCTTTTATTTGAGACTTTATACTAGGAATACAGAATGGAAACAATGATGAGTTATTTTGACAAAGGTTATGCTTTAAGATGCAGTCTTGTTAAAACCAACTACTCCTGTACTCAATTTAATGTTAATCCAGCAAACAGTTGTGGAAATCTACAGTAAGCCAGGCACCAGGCCAGGTCTGGGAAGTATGTAATGTGAGATAAGTCACAGTCTCTGTTCTTCGGGAACTGGTGGACCCTATTGGATAAACTGGGTGCAGTGCAAGGAGTGGCTGCTCACAATGAATGTAAGGTGGTAAACAAACGCATGAGGCAATGTGAAGCTGCTATAAAGACAGATGTGCTGTGTCTTGGGAATTCAGAGGAAGACAGCTATCCCTTGTGCTTGCTAAATTAAGGAAGGAGAATAAGGAGTAACAGGACCTCAAAGGACCCAGGAGAGCTGCAGAGATTCTGTGCCAGTGGAGATGGAGGTTTTGCAAGTTGTATTACTTATGCACAGATGTGGGCTTGAAGATTTCCAGGAGGGAGAGTCCACATAGGTAGAGTCGTTGGTGGGAAACATAGTCTGGGTGTCATCATCATAAGTGCAAAGCCAAGAGTTGTTTTACTGAAGATGGTTAAAAAAAGAGGCCATAGGATTCATCTCCCTTCAAACTTGTGGTTATAATGATTGAAATTCGTTGAAAATGCATGAAAAGCTATCCAGTTATGAAACGATTTCACTTACTTTATCACAGGGTTCAGTCTTGAGTAATCATTAAATCAATCAATTTAATCATTATATCAATCACAGTCAAATCAATAATTAAATCAATCATGCGTAATCCCTACTCATTGCTTTAACACACTGGGCCTTGGCCCTGTGGTGGTCAAAGGAGCAGAAGAAATCAGGTCCCTCCTCTGTAAGGCCTCTAGCTGCTCACTGTTGCAAAGTCTCTCCCTCTCCAGCTGCCCCAACATCACAGACTGCAGCTTCTTCAAGAACGAAACTCTAGGGCCAGGGATTTAGCTCAGTGGTTCCACCCTTGCAGGCACAAGACCCAAGTTCGATCCCTGTACCAAAAAAAAAAAAAAAAAAAAAGCAACTCTG
>NW_022900920.1:9507181-9532742 GCF_012274545.1 Fukomys damarensis
AAAAAAAAAAAAAAAAAATGCAACTCTGTTCTCCTGCTCAGAAGCCAATTCAGTTGGATATGCATAATTTAAATTTAGTAATGGTAGTATTAGCTCAGGAAAAAAGATGGACACCTCATGTACTCAGTGGTGTTTCTTCAAGGTTAGGGCTGATTTCTGTGCCACTACAGAGTATTTAAAATACTTGCTCAAAAATGGTGTGGAAGTCAGCCCTGCCATTTGTTTCTGTCAGCAGCTGTTTCACATGGCTCAGCCAATAAAAATAATGGCAAAACTTTGGACCAACTCAGTCTCTCAGCCAGCATCTCTAAGCCACCCTGATCAATCCATCTCTGCAAATGTAGACCCAGTGCTTAAAAGATCCACGGTAGTGGCCTCATCCAAATGACATACACTGAGAATCTAGGCCCATTTCTACATCTCACAGGTAGTGTCCACTTCCCCAAGGTCTGGATTAATGTGAAGTATAGAGCAAGGATGGGCTCTAGAGAGACAAGTAGGTGCTATGCAATATCCAGGTCCTTCAGCCCTGGCTTCAGGCCCTGCAGGTGGGAAAACAGCTGTCAGTTGTTGAATACCAGTCAGAGGGCACCTCCTGCACCCAAAGATCCTGGTTTGGGGTGAGGTGGGGTGAGATGCACCCTGGCTGCAAATCCACGTGGCCCTAATTAAACTCTAATTGATCTTTGCTATTATGTGTCCCAAAAATACTCTCATTTTTGATAACCTGAAAATGCATTTTTTTTACAGTAAGTCAAGCATATGAGTTTACAGAAGGCTGTGTTTAGGTAGATATGTTTCCAATTTCCAAGGAAAATGGTAAGTTGAGCAATGGCTAATGACAAATGTAAAGTAAGCCCTGTTTTCTTCTGAGTATCCCAATAGTGTTTCTGCTGCAGACTTGGTGGAAATTCCATTCCCAGTGCCAGGTAGAGTGGCACTATCATACCCTGCCTGAGGTCCTGAGTTCCTCTCCCCTTCAACATCTTAGGTGGGGCTGCCTTAAAGGGCCTCCGGGACCTTATCTTTCCCTCTCTGAGGCCACAAGCTGCCATCCTAGGCCCTATGCTCCACTGGACTCTGCCAGTCCTAAAGGTGCTGAGCTCTGCATGGGCTTCATGGATCACCACAGTAGCCCTAAATAACAACTTTCAGTGAACTTCTGAAAAAAATTAAAACTGTGATTAAGAGGACCTCTTCCTTGGTGAAACATGAAGGAGGAGTGGGCAATGAAATAGGTAGCTCAGTGCCTAAAGTCCTGAACTAAAGCCTGGGAAGAGAGTTGGTTGTACTCCCACTCATGTAAGAAGTGAGGGTCACAGACATACTGACAGTTACGAGTTTGAGTGGTCTTCATAGACTTTCTATGGGAATGTCCACCATGTCAGCATGACACACCTGGCAGGTGAGGGCAGAAAGAGGAATCAACCACAAACTAGAGAGGAACCTGGAAGAACAGTGAAAGGATGCAGTGCTCGTCATTGCAAAGTAGTGCACTATACTGTTTCAGCTGCAACTGTTTTTCTTGGGAAGCTTTCTGGGAAAACTTTAAGGTGCATGGAATGTCTGTTTCCTAAATTCTGCAGAAAAGCAGGTGACAAGAAATGTCAGTTGATGGAGTTTCATATCACCAGTGATTCAAATTAATGTTTGCCTTCCTTCACTCGCTTCTCTCCTAATTCTACAAGCTCCACTTCATATCCAGTGGAACTTACATTTATTTGTAATCTCACTGCTTGCACTCCACTGAACAATAAAAGAACAATAAACTTAATAAAAAGCCCAAGTGATTGGAAATTGCTTTGGGAACGGCAGTCCAGTATGAAAGCTATAAATTTACTTGTGTGCTCATGACAATGTCAGCTAATTTTTATGAAAAGCCTATCACAGAACATGGCACCAAACATTGTGATCACGCGCATGTCAGCCATCAGACTTCCCCTGATAACAAAATGGAAAATGCATCATAAAATGATGTTGCAAGCCTCAAATTCATCTTGAAATGTTCACTCCATCCAGGAACATTTCTTTTCTGACCCTGTCTTGCACCTGAACTTTGAATTAATCATTCCTTTTCTATACTGTTGCACAATACCCGCTGGTACTATTGCGGGGGGAAGATCTAGAAAACAACCACCAGAAATATCATCCCACATGATGAACTTTATTGGCCCACATTAGTGAACCTAAGGCAGATGTAATTAGTCCAATGGAACAACAGCAGTCATCAGGAGGTTAAAAACTTCATCTGAACACCATTATCTCCAACAAGACACTTTTAAATAAACCATTGGGGGCCCATTCCTCACTGTGCATGACCCAGTGGGAGTACGCAGTTGCTAGCTGGTCTCCAGGGACTAAAATGGATAAGAAATTGTTGGTGTTTCAAAATATATTTTGCCTAATCATTTAAGATGGTTTTAAACCTGCTCTTCAGATCTTAAAATATTTCTCACGTTCTAGGAAATCAAATTGGTTAAAAAAAATACTTTAGCTAGATGATTGAAAGGAAAAAATAGCCATCCCAAAGAAAAATGCTCTGTGTAAATGAGCAAGGTATCAGCCATGGTAATTTATCCTCTGGCCATGGAGAGTTTGTAAACTTTATGGCTGTGAGCTGAGGAGTAGAGCCCATCCGTCCTGACTTTGTATGATTATAATCGTCCATAGATAACGCTTTAACATTTATGGTCACCCAGGGAGGAAGGGAAGGGAAGGGCAAGGAAAGAGGAAGGGTTTAGAACTAACCCAAAGATAGTTGCTACATGTGTGGTTCCCCACCTGATGGGGTGATTTATCAGTGGATAGCAACTTAGGTGGGGAGCTAGAAGTCTCTGGAATATTCTGGCTGACAGAAGAGGAGGGAAGAGGACTCAGAGCAGCCCACAGAAACCCTCCTGGATTGTGGCCTAGCCTGAGGGGTCTGGGGTGGGAAGGAACTGGAGTGTGGGCAGAGGAGGAAGAACTTGGAAATAGGGCTCCCCCAGTGCCCAACACCCTTTGCCATTTGTGAATGCTTGGCTGGGCTTACATTCTGCAGCTACAGGCCACAGGGAACCAGTCTGAGAGCTGGCTCCTCCATGTTGGCCAAAGATACTCCTGTGGGAAAAGGGCTTTATCTGGAGCCATTTCCTAGAAGTTGTGCTCTTTCCCCTGATTTAATCACAACTGTCTCTGCAATACACAGGGCAGGATGCTGAGGGAAAGATAAGGCAATAGAGAGGGGCCAAGCCTCCAGGATTCTGGGGCTCTGTATTTACCAATGCTGTGCAGAATGTATGTGTGGGGAGATACCTGAGACTCTGTCTCCTACACTAGAAGGCCTTTGTGTGTGTGTGTGTGTGTGTGTGTGTGTGCCTGTGTGCTGCACATGCTGTAGCACCTGCTGCTTTTCTGTCTTTACTGAAGATGTTTCCCTTTCTTTCTTTCCTCAACAATGAATTCCTGCTCACCCTTCATATGCAAACCAAACACTGTCTCTTCTGGGAGGCCATTCTGGATCCTTCCACTTAAAGCTAATCCATCTACTGAGGTTGCATAGCCCTTGATTGCATCAGATCACAGCCCTCACACACCTCCTGAGTAGACTGTGGGCAGTCTGGGCTGAGGACCCACACCTGAATATTACTTCTCACTCTTTTCAGCACAGTGCCTACCACAAGCTGTCTTTGTACACATTTGTTGTCACAATGTATTGAAATACAACATACCATTGTGCAATGGTTTTTTTCTGAAATAAGCTTTTAAAAATGTGATTCTTTATTACACACAGCCTGCAGTTTGAATAAGAAGTGTATGGTATGGTGTACAATCAGCTAAAAAGACATTTGGTGTTTATTTTTCCAGAAATGGACTAACATCACACAAATAAAATTACAGCCACTTTAATAAAGGCTGCAAGTTAATACCAAATGAATCAAGTCTAGTGCTTCACAATACAGCAATTTTTTTCCCATTTAGAGGGTGTTTAATACTTAAGGTTTGGTGCTTCCAAATGATTAATTACCAGGATATGCAGCAGACTTGAATCTTGTGAAAGTCCATTTATTACAAGTTAGGCTGCAAGAGTATTCTCCCTGTGACATCACCAGCTGCAGCATTTTCTCATCTCTACTGGACGTATGGCTTAAACTCAACTTGCTAAATTTAACATGATCAAGAGAGGAAATGCAGCTTTCATTATTTTCTCCAAAGCCCTTGACTTAACAAGTTTTGCATTATTTCATCAGCCCAGGATCACGTTATTATTGTAAACTAGATGCATGTGTATTGCTTTGTTTTGTCTTCTAGGCTGTAGAATTTAGCAAGTCTTAATTCTAACCCAGTAAATCTTACTAGGTCTTTTCTGTACAAAAGTAGGCATTTTGTACTAATTCTTAAAAAATGAATATATAGAGAGATGGGTAACTGATTTATAATCCATCCCTGTGTAATTAAGAGACAGCTTTTGATTTCAATGAAATGACAATTGCAATAATGGATTTTGAAAGCAAGATAAATATGAAGGGGAAGTGACATTTATGAAGTACACAGGGAGAGGAACAGTGAGATTTATTTCGCAAGTGATAAAACATCATCCAGTCACAATATTCACATTTATGGTTACAATTTGCCAAATTATCTCAAATCTTGTTAATTAAAAAAAGGGGGGAGGGTGATGTAGCTAAATACTAAGGAGATATCTTTTGTGCTTTGAAATGGAAAGATATTCACTGATTTTTCTGGAGCCAACTCACGCAAGAAAAGCAGTTGTTCAGAAATATATAATTGGTGAATATGTTCACATTTTTTGATTGCTCTCATATATAACTCTAGCTGTTAAAACCAGATTTATAACAGATTATCAAAATATTTGAGTCTTTCTTTTTAAAGTTTCTTATTCTCAATACTTGATTTTCAGGACAAAAGTAAAATAAACTGTTATAAAGTAATGTTTTTGTTTCCTGACCAATCTGCTTCTTACCCAATGTTTGGCTTGAGTTCTTAAAATTAAGGGTTTTTATCTTGCCCACAGTAAGTACAAGGGTAAAGATGAGAATGGAGACATCTATTTTGGCTCCAAGCCAGCCCAAATTGGCTAAGAGACAAGTTTTCTATAATTTGAAGATCTGCAGTAAAAGAAAAAAATGAACCTATTGTTTTTGCCAGGCTTTATTTAGCTGTTTGCAATAAAAAGTTTCTATATTGCTTTAAAGAAAACCATCCTTATAACTTTCAATTTCACAAGACAGAGAAGTTAGTCATGGCGAATAAATGTACACGGTTCCTATATGAGATTTCTGCTTTAGTAGTTCCAATACCACATAGCTGTGTTGATAAAACTAAGATTGCTTGTTGGCTAGAGTCTAATGTCCACCTCTTAAAAATAAAAAAGTACCCAAACTCACAGTGATAAAACTAAAGAAAACTGTAAGTGATATTTCATAGATGGTTCCACTGCAGGAGTTGTCACTTCTTTTTAAAAAATATGGTTGAAGAGAACTGATTTTTGAGTTGAATAAAAATCGACATAATAAACAAAATAATGTACAACCTCATTCTAATAACAAGACCTTATAAATGCATTGACAGATCAATGCTTCGACTTGGTTATGAAATATAGAATTTGAAGTCATATATTCTAATTTAAGGGATATTGGCAAAGAGTGTTGGCTGTCCTCCAATACCTATTGTCACTTCTCTTGCCAAACCATGAAATTTTTTGAGATACCTGAGTGCCTAGAATGAAGATTATAGTTTCTTCTGCCTTGTGAAGTCTGTTGAAGTCACTTTATTAAGTTTCAGACAATGGGATGTGGGCCATTTTTGGATGTAACTGTGAAGAGAGAAGTTAGGGCCTCTCTTCTCTGTGAATTCCCATGTGTATACAGTAAGGTGGGCCAGGGGTAATCATTGCTCTTATTTAGCATTTACTATGTGCCAGATGCTGTTCTAAGTGTTTTACTCCTGTTATCTCACAACAATCTTATGAGGTAGGCACTACTACTATTCAATTATTAGTGTCCTTAGGAAGTAAGCACTACTATCATTACAGATGGAGAAACTGAGGCACAGAGAAATGATGCAACCAGTAATTGGCAGAATCCAGACTTGACAGCAGAGAATCCGAATTTATGCTGTAAACTGCTACATGACACTGGAGAAGAAGTGGCTTGAGAGAAAGGACTCTGAGTATTCTCTGCATCCTGAAGCTACCACATTAACCCTGTACAACCTAGCCAGGGAACATTCTTTTGTTCCTCTGTTCTAGCAGCCAAAATGATAATCTAATACATGAAAAGACAGTAGACAATGCACATGATTTGATTATTTAGGAATTTAGGTAAATCTGGTGTCAAAGTATAGTTTAAATGACAAAGAAAGAAACCTACAATTAAAAATAAGCTGACGGATTCAAAATCTGAACTCCAGGTACTCCAGCATCTAAGAAAAATACATTACCTATGCCTCAGTTGAACCCTTGAAACTCATGGTCATATTAAAAGGAAAACTATCCATCCCTTGAGAAAACATTACATGTCAACAATTTTTTCAGATTTTTTTTTGAACTGGGTATTGAATTTGGGACCTTGCACTTGGGAGAAAGTCGGTGGAACCACTGTGCTAAATCCCGGGCCCTTTTGCAGAATTTTTAATCTTTTTTTTCCCCAATGGAAAATTATACTCTCTTAAGAGAAGACTAGTCCTTCTCCAAGTAAAGCTAATATGAATGTTATTGGAGGGGGTTAGATTAAAGCAATGTTCTATTACTATGACTTTGCAAATATTGCTTGGAGCCATTTAATTGCATTACGTTTATTTTGTTGTAAAATGTTTTGTTTTTCCAGAAGTTAAATATTGCCTTGTTCTTTTTACTTGTTTAATTTTCTATTGGTTTCATATTCTGAATCTTTGGGATATAAAACATCACTTAACACAGTCATATATCAGGTAATTAATAAGTTTCAGTTTTCTCAAACTCTTCCTCTACTTCAGTTTCTCAGTAACATTCTAGGAAAATGTTATATGAGAGGTAAGTTTTTAAGATTTGTACCTGCAAATGTGGATGCTACCCTCATACATCACTAACAAAATCTTATACTTGACTAATAAGCCCTTACACTTTGGCTGTGTATAAAAACCTAGGTTGTAAAAGAGCTAAGAATCTCAGTGTTCCTTTGAGAAATCTAATTCCTGTTTTTTATATGACTTCCTCCTCATCACTGTAAGAAACTTTTAGAATTTTTCTTTTATTGCTAGTGTTCTAAAATTTCGTAATAATATATCTAAATTTAGGACTACTTATATTCTTTGGACTGTGCATTTGATTGTCAGAAATCTAGTGGCCAGTGGCCTTTAGCTCTAAGGGCATTGTTAAAAAACAATACTTCTTAATTATCTCTCATTCATTTGTTTTTGATTTTTCATTGTAACACTCTTACTTGTCAAATATTAGACATCCTTGGTTAATCCTCTTAAGCTTCTTATCTTTTCTTGGCAGTTTTCATCTGTTTAGTATTTTGCCCTACTTTTTTGATTTCCTCAATTTTATCTTCTAAATCTTCTATGGCACTGAAAACCTTTTTATAACTGTGATTTTAATTTTCTAGAGCTTTTTTTCTGAATATTCTTTTTGGAAAAAAAATCTTATATTCTTCTTTCATGCAGGCACAAACCTTTCATCTATGAGAATAGTAATGACATATTTATTTGACACTTTATTCTCTTTACTCCATCATCAATGTTTCCTAAGGGTTCTTTGTCTCATCTTGTTTATTTATTTTGACCAGTCTTAATATGTGGGGGCTGTTGGCTGTCTAGTGGAAGGCACTGCAAAGGTTATTGGAAATGCTGTTTGTGAGAGGTTTCTTGACTGACCTCCTTCTTTGGGTGGGCCAGTTTCTTCAGAAAAAAGTTCTCCATGTGCTTATCTGGAGGCCATATGTTCTCAGAGCTTAGAGAAGTCAACTGGACGTCCTAGCATTCAGTGTTCTAATGCTCATTCAACTGCTTTCAATATGGCTCCTTACCTTCACCCTCTAGAGGCCTGGTGTCCCAAAAGCAGTTTGTCTAGAGTTCAGCCTCAGGCCAATCTTCTGCCTGTCTTTTGCTATGATGGCAGCTTCTGGGAAGCCTGGCAGGAAGAAGAGAACCTGTGGTCTAAGGGCTCTTTCTAGAGCCTTCCAATCACTTCCATTTCCCCAGCTATTTCCTATACTGGTGCCTCCAGGGCTACCAGGTACGTCTAAATCTAAGCTTTTCTGGATTTCTGTAGCATAAATCAACAGTTCTTTTAGGAACATCGATTTCAGCTGTTTGTACTATTCTAAATGTTTGTACCCACCCATCTTCTTTCTATCACCCATCACTTGATATCTTTTCTTGTTGACTGTCATTCGCTATCCTGTTTTCTTTGTTCTTATGAGATCATGACTTTTAAAATATTCCATTACTGTTATTTTTTTAGTGATATTTCAGGAAAGGATAGAGATACATAAGTGTATTCAGTCTTCAACAGTTAACTGGAAATCCAGTTTACTCTTTATTTTTATTCAAAATTTTTTATTTATTTTTTAAAAATCTTTTTTTTTAACAAACCCGTGTATCAAGGGCTGACTAAAACATTATGTTTAGTGGTGAAATATGAGGAAGACAAGTGAAACAATTTTGGAAATGTTCTGTCTGCAAGATGGACAGAGGATATTTTGAGGTTCTATTATGATTTTTCTTTTCTTCTTGTTTCTCTTTATACTGTAATTAGAAGAAATGAGGTTCTATTGACCAAAAGACTACTGTACTCCAGAAAGGTTAATCATAGAAATATTTCTCTTTATTTGTCAGTATCTCCTTTGATGATATTTTCACCTTCCTAATTTGGCTTCCCTTACTATTGTCATATCCAGATAACACTTGATCATTGAGGATGAATTTCAAGAAAACAACTTTGTTTACTTGAAACTCAGACCTAAGGTGTGTATCCCACATTTCCTTTTTAGGATGAGTAATATAACTTGGACAAAATGCTCTCATGCATTTAGATAATTCTTTGTTTGGGAATCTTGGAGAACTTGTAAAATGTACATTTCCTGGAAACATTTGAGATTGTCTTTCTGTCCAGGTGGTCAGCGGAGGACAAGGCCAAATCCTTATCTTTTTCACATCTACTAGGGTTTGGGGTGGCCAGGTTCTCTCCCTAGGGTGGGAGATCCTCAGCAGTGTCCTCTAGCAGATGTCTTGGAAACAACACTGGAAAATACATTGTCACTCAGAAGACAGAAAACTTTCCTGAATGACTCCATTCTTAAAGCTATATCATCTCAGGTTCACTTTATTCCAACATCTGTTTTATGCCAGGAAAAGTTCCATTTTCTTCCACAAAGATAGGACCATGCAAATGCGAATTAGGATCTCTCCCAGCAGGACCCATGTTTTAGGTGCTTCAGAAATTAAATTGTCATTTGGAGAACATTGTGGCAAATATATTTTTCTTTCAGAAAGTGGGTCAAGCCTCATCTGGATGTCTTCTTACCCAGAGATGAAGGGTTTCTCCACAAATAGTGTGGTTTAATCACTGCCACACCAGGAGTGCATCCTCCTTCAGGATTCATTTGTCCCCTATGCCAGAAGCACAGGTCCCATGGCAGGGATGTCTTTACACAGCAGAGATGAGCTCAGGGAACAAATCACAAAGCAGACTCAAAGAGCAAAAGGGTGGGAAATGCCATTCTTTATGTTCTTCATACTCCCAGAGTATTATAAATAACTTCCTTATCATGCCTGGCCTGTAGAAAGGCACACAAAATGGACTTCCCTCAAAACATTTATACACACCATAGCTAACGTAAGAAATGGCTGACTTCCTCTTATTATAGGAATGTCAGAAAACAGGAAGTCTGATAGATGCATGGAACCTACATAAATTATATAACTGTCACTTGGGTGTTTCTAGTATTCCAAACATTTTGCATTATTTTATTCTTTTATATTCATAGCCAGGATGATTACTTATCTTATCCCAATTTCTCTGGGTGATCTGTCACCTACCGCATCTTTAAGGATTCCTAGGCATTTTTACTATTTCAGCTAATCTCTTGTCACCACCCCCACACTGTCGCTTCCCCTGAATTCTTGAGCTCTGCCTATTCCCGCTGCCTTTGCCATGTCTTTGCCATCTGTCTGCTGGATGGGTCACTCCTCCTATGTTTCTCAACTTCTCGTGCCCTGACACTGTTGTGAATAGCTGGTTTTCCTATGAGGAGAAAATAGAGACTTCAACTCACCAGAGTATACAGCATCATTGTTGCACTAAAAATTCCTCTGACCTCCCCTCAACAGGGAATGAATGTCTCTTTGTGTGCAGGCTTCCAGAGGTACTGATTGCCATGACTCACCTTGATGCAGCATGTTCCTATGTTTCCCCTCCCATCTTTCTACTGCCCTTTGTCCCCAGGTCTTGGCCACTGTCTACCCCTACCTGCTGCCTCTTGGGTGGTGCTTGCTCTGTTTTACTGTCTTCTCTGATCATGTCCCTATCTACCTAAGGCTTCACAAGACCTTTTTTCTGATCAGTCAGAACATCTATTTCACAAATGAGTTTGGCATACTAGACAGGTGTGTTTGCTGTATTTCACCTCACCATTTCATCTTTTCAAGGGAAGAGTGTGATATGGCTTCTAGGGAGTGGACAATCAACAGCCAGTGTCACGAGGTGACCTTGACTGGGCTGAGAGGTCAGGGTGTGCAGAGAGGAGTATATGGTACCCATGGGTGGTCAATGCTGGAGTTGCTTTCCTCTCTCTGCAATTTAGGAAGGAGACAGAGCTTTCTAGGAGCCATGGGCTGGAGAAAGGATCTGACTACTGTTTTATGTAAAACCATTCTTCCTTTCCAGAGAGCTCCTCACTCTGGCCATACCATGTGCTCCTGCTCTTTTGAGCAGACCCAGCTGGGTCAGGATACACCTTCTGAGGCTGGCACTTCCAAAGAAGCATTCTCATGGCTGAGCTGCCTGGGCTGGGCAATCTCATTTCATTCTTGCCCTACCAGACAGACATCATGTTTACAACACCCACTTTTAGAGACAAGAACACAGGCAGGACAGGTCACTTGTCAAAGGGCACACAAACAGTAAATGACAGTCCTAGGATTTGAAGAAGGCTTCAGATATGTCCTACATTGGTTTCAAAGTCCTCCTCCACTTGGGAGAATGTCTTGTTTGCAACCCTTAATAACGAATTCATGAAGGAACATGAGGATTTACAATATTCCACTGCGTGTCTATTTGTATTCAAACCTGGCTGTGTTTATAGTTTGGTTTTTAGATAAGTTCAACTTTGGAAGGACAAATATTAAGGAAAGAATGCTGTTCCTGAGAAAGTAACAATAGGGCAGAGACTCTAAACTCACCCCGTAGAAAAATAGTTGGCTTCATTATTCTCCTAAAACACTATGGCTTTTCCCCTGTGTTGCACTTATCTCAATTTATAAATAGTATTTATTTGCTTGTTTTTTTTTTTCTGTTTCTCACCAGACTGCAGGTCCCATGAGGACAGGGGACAAGTCTGTTTCATTCCCCACTGCATTTAGGCGGTGGTGACATATAAATGTAGCTTCTATTTGGTAATGACATATAAATGACACTGTAATTCTGGATGAGTGAATAAACAAATTAATTTAAAAGACACAGAAATTGCAATTCATACATTTCCCTACTTTTTAGTGAGCCCGCCAGAAATAAAAGTAGATCATTGGAGTCCTAGTAGCTTACCTAAATGATATTTAGGTTGGGGATGTGGCTTTGCTTTCATCGAAACTCATAGGTGTGGATCAGCCTTGTCCACTACCGACACTGCCAGTCCTGTGTGTTTGTGTGTGTGTGTGTAGTGCTAGAGATTAAACCCAGCCGTTTTTATTTTTTATTTCTGAGACAGGGTCTTGCTAAGCTGCCAAGGCTGGGCTTAAGAGTTTGATCCTCCTCCCGTTTCAGCCTCCAAAAGTTCTATAATTACAAGCATGTTCCACCATGTCCGACTTCTGCTCTATTTTTTTAAGTTTAAAGCAAAAAGTATACAAAGCTACTGAGTTTGAAAGTTTCAAAATTTTATACTTAATTATTCAGATTATTGCTAAACAGCTTCACTAAGTTTTATACTTGTTGATGGGGCTTCTATTAGATTTAGTTACAGAGTGAAATTTTTATTTCAATGAAAAGAAAAAAATCTATGCTGCCAAATAAGCATTATACCTTATTTCTCACTAAGAGTTCCTAAGTAGGACATAGTTGTACAAACTTGTTTAATTAAGTAGAAGAAAGGTGCACTTTGATGAGAAATAAAGTGATAGAAAGAAATAAAATTTTAGCATGAAGAGACTTTAAATAACTTATGTGTTTGTATCAGCAATTTTGAAAAAGTGCTATATTGTGTAGTCTTTGGACCCTTGTGGCACTCATTTTGCAGCCTATTCTTCTTAGAAACAAATGTAAAAATTGGATTTACTTTTGACAGGCCACAGAAACTCAACTGAAGTTCAAGGAAATTAGTTGGTTCATGACATGGAAAATCCACGCTCTGCTCAGTTGGAGCCAGTGTCTCATTTTCAGTCTGCTGCCCAGCCTGGCCCCCTTTTGGCATAGAGCTCCTTTATGGGCCTGCATAGGACCCATGGCAGCTCCAGACTCTGAAGCATGACCCTTAGAATTTGATGCCAGCGGGACAGTGAAGGAAAAGGTACAGAAATCTTAGCAATCATGCATTTGATCCTTGGGATACCTTTCATTGATAGTTTTTGAACTTGTCTGTCCTTGGGGCTGAGCAAGGAGATCCTTATAGATGGGGAGTGGAAGAAAAAAGAGGAAATTCAGGTGAAGGCAGACACGGAGTACGCAAAACAAACCATTTTACCCAGTTTAAGAGTAGGGAAGGAGAAAACAACAACAACAACAACAACAAAAACAAACAAACAAAAAAACTAGATACAATGCAGTGTGTGTGAGAGTGTGTGTGTGTGTGTGTGTGTGTGCATGTGTGTGTTTTACTGACAACTGAACCCAGAGCCCTTGTTTATTTTTATTTTGAGACAAGGTCTCCCTAAGTTGCTAAGTTGCCCAGATATTATTGTATATTTCAAATACTCTTCAAATAACTTGGCTACAGAATAGTTCTATTTTCTAAGCTTTTGAAAATATGTCAATGATTTTCTTATTATACATTCCTCAAATCTCTAGTGTTACATTCTAAATCATAGTCTTTTTTAGTTAGAGTTTGGATGATAGTATTAATTTATTAAAACCAAGCCTTATGATTCTAGTCTTTGTCTCTTAATTTCACTCTTGAAAATTTTTATTTACTTATTCAATGGATCTATCAATCACTACTTATTGAGTAGTAACTATTATCAGATATTATTATAGAGGCTCTGAAGGAATTTAGCGTTGAAAGTTTCAGAGAAACAAGCTTGCATTTAACCAGAGGATCAACAATTAAATCACTAGTAAGGAAATAATTAGCTGAAAATGTCTAATATGACATTAACATGGGAAAGAGAGAAGCTTCATGCATTGAAGGACCCAGAAGAAAAGTTAAGTTCAGAGGAAACAATAATTTTATTCTAGCTGCCTGTTTTATACAAGATTATGCATTTTTAGAAGACTTTCATCATGTACAAAGCAAATTGTGCGGTGAAGTAAAATGTCTTGTTCAGGCAATTATCAATAACTATTAGAATAATGTAATGATTAAAAATTTGATTATGGAAAAAAGTATGGATTATAAGAACAAGTAAGACTGTATTTGGACAGTTCATATATTAAGAAAATACATAAAGGTATGCGATCCTGGTTTTAGCTCTAGCAGCCCAAGAAGGAATTGGTAAGGAAAGAGTCTCACTTCTATAGGACATCTGAGAAGCAATATTAAGGACCAGAGAAAGTATAAGGGAGAAAAAAATGGGACATAGGACAAGGGTGAATGATGATCTTGGCTAACCTGTGGCAAATGGAGCTGGACAGTGACAAGATTTGAGATGTCCTATGAAAAATTTCTGAGGATAGTCCTCTGGTGGACAAAGAAGGATGTTTTTCTCCAAGAACTTCTTATCCTTGTGGTCAAAAGGGGCCCTGAGAATGTAGACTTCTCATTCTCCCAGGCAGTGCTTGCATGAGTACTAAGCAGGTTCTCATAGGCAGCCCCGGTAGGAGGTGGCAGGTTCTCAATGCAGACTGAGCAGTGATTATGTCCCCAAAGATAACCAATACGGTCAAAGCCTGCACAGTGCTGAATGATGTAGCAGTGGCTGAGGAATGACTGCGAGAACATGCAGAGGGGACCAAAGGGGACAGTGGGAAAGTAAGTGGATAAACGGAATGAATGATCAAAGTCCAGGGATGAGTGACCCTGTACTATCCAGCAACCTTTCCTCAATAACATGTGGCCAGTTTCTGCTGATGAGAACAGAAATACCATAAAATCAGAGATTCGGCCACTTGGATGCTTTACCTGCCAACAGAAATCTTGATGCTGATTAGTTTTATACTGGCTACATTATCGTGAGTGATACGTGCATGGAAGAAATGAACATACCAAGTGCAAACATTAGCAAATAGCTAGTGCAAGAGATTTCAGTGTAACTAAAGTTCCCGAAGACCTAGGCAAAGAACGGCTGGCTATTCCACTTCCTAATAAAATTAGTAGAACCACTCTGCTAACTGTTGAAGGTGGTAATACTTTGTGCAGTCTTCAAAAGTATAAGGTGCTTGCAAAAGAACAAAACTAAAAGCAGCTATTGAGAAACACCTGGGTGAAGAAAGAATCTGAGGTCAGGGGTGAGGTGAGTTCTTCAGGTGCACTAAGCAAGTTGGTATTATTTATTTTTTTTAGCCAGAAGCAGAGCTCAGATCAAAACATAGGGCAAAAAATTTAAGGGGCCTCCAAAAAACCCCAACAATTAAAATTTATAATATGTTAGTATAATATTTTTAAAAATCTAAGTTAATACCAAAAAATTCGCCGTGACTCAAATATCAACTTATTTCATAAAGATAGTGATAGTATCACCATTATTTCCTCTTGCCTCAGGAGCCAGCATGATTACTGATTAATTTGCATTGACTTAAATTTTTCTAAATATTGTGTTCATCATTAAGTATTTTTGTGCCCCTGAGAAGTCTATGTCCTAAGAAAATGCCTCCCCCTCCTTTCTCTGGCCCCAGCCCCTGCTGAGACTATTCCTAGGAAGTTTCTAAACCAGTCCATGGATGCTCCGATGTTGGGCCCACGATATCAAAGTGGTTATCTTGGATTAATCTTGATATTTCCATTACTTGTTATTTCATTTTTCAAAATGCTCTATGTATGAATAGAAATTTTGCTCTTTGAAATACAGTGCAGTTTTGATCCTTCACCTAAAGAATGATTTGTGATTTCACTACCAAGTAAGCAAGAGGCAAAGATGGCAAGTGGGCAGCTGACCAATGGGTACATGGCCAGTGCATGCCTATCTAGCTGCTGCGACACTTTTCTCTCCACCAGGAGATGGTGATCCTGGACTTTGAGTATGCCTTGGTCATTCCTGTGCGTTGGAGGATGGCCTTCCTTGAGTTCCAGGCACCAGATCAGAAGGATGGCTGTGGGCAGGACAGTATGTGGTTATCCCTCCAAAGAAGAGACTATGCTGAAGGAATGACATTAAACACAAGCCAGATGTGGGCTCCCTGTGTAAGAATGACGGAAAAATGAAGATTCCTCACATGAGAAATGGATGCTTAGCAAAGGCCAGCCTGGCTCTCACCCAGTATGTCTCCCTTATGAGGAATGGGGCTATCTTTTACCTTCCTGCCTGGGAGGATGCCGTGCACACTCTAGCTCAGGAACCCAGCTCACCCTGGCCATGAATTTGCTGCTTCTTAATGTAAAACCTGCCTTTTCTGGTCATTGTGCGATTTTATTTATGGCCTGTCTTTGGGGGACTATTGATCAATAGATTTAGTCCCATAGTATATTTCTTTCTTTCAGTTGTTCTTGGTTATATTTTAAAATTGCATGGGGCTGTTAATGATTGTGCTGCTTGCCCTTGAGTGAACCTGGGCTTTGGCTGCCAGGCAGCCAGGTTTTAAAGGCCTGTGGCCGCAGATTAATACTGGCCTCCCAGAAGAGCACCTTCTTGGGTTTGGCTTCTGCGTAAGAGATGAGTGTGGCCAGGCCCCAGGCTCAGGTTGGGCAGTGTGGAGTAGAGAGCAGTTCCTGCTCTTGGGTCCTCCATCTCTGTCTCTGCAGTCTGAGTGGAGTTTGGACAGGCAGAATTACTGAGGCCAAGATGTTGAGGTCCCCTCTCCATTGGCCTGCACCCCTCCCACTAACATTTCCAGGACAGACTCACAAGAAACTCAAACACAACTTCCTCAGGTGCCTTGAGCCCAGGGGAGGCCCAAGAACGTCACCTTGCGAGGGGCATGGAGGAGCCTGGTGCAAGGAGGGGTGGTTCTGTAACAACTGTTTATTGGTCCCCAGGGGCCACAGCCAAGGGTCCTGATTTCTGCCTAATTTGAGCATAGACAGCCTAACTCAGCATCAGTATAGATGCTGATTTGTGTGTCTCAATTAAATTATTGCTTGCATTTTCATGCAAATGAAGATAAATTCTTTAGGCATGTGAATTGTGAATTGTGCATTTAATAAAAGCCTCAGCTTTTGGCTGCAAACAGGATGTATTAACTTGGGTTGCTGGGGGTGGTCTTGGAGCTGTACATTTCCAAGAGCTTCTGCTGACTGGAGCTTGGTAATTCCCACTGATTCGGTAATTCATGAGCAAGGTATTCTCATACCTCCCCTTCATTTTCTTCTCAGTATTCCACAGAGCAGCCTTATCTCCACCTATCAATTACGGCAGTATTAATTTATTTCCCTGTATCTCTCTCTCCCTGTGCTTGATGGGGGCATGCTCACTTAAAATATATATTTTTTCCCCTTGCTGGAGGCTTTCATGAAACAAGGCTAATACTTGGCACTTGGGATTTAAGGCACTGCATCTCACAAAGTTTGGTTGTATTAATGAACAAAAACAAGAGAGCAGAGAAACTGGAAAATTAGCAGCTAGCAGAGAGCATGCAAACAGGAAACTGTCTGATTATGTGCATGGGTGCAAAATTAGTAAAAGAATTTGAAATTGTCTGGTGCTCAGAGATGCTATTGTTTTCAAAGAATAATTCCATCTATTTTAACATTTTCAAGTGTAATACCATTGGTAACGCTCTTCCTTTGATTGTGAGTGATGTTAATTGAAAGGTGTGGTTTAGCGTCTGTTTTGGCAGTTAGACTTATATCTTTTGTTTAAACACTCAAAGTGCTGGCTTTCCTGCCAGCCTCCCTCCGTGTTTCTGTTTTGGAGATGTGATGACAGGCTTACAGTGTGTTTCCTTGTGTGTATGGTAACAGATGTTTATGTGAATAACAGACTTTTTTATGAAGGCATACACTTTATAGCCAAATACTAATTAAAAATAATTGCATGTAAGCATTTTTGTTTATTCCCTATTGTGCGTCTTTAATCATTTGAAATCACCTGCAGTTGAAAATTGAGGCAAAGATTTGATACTGCAATTATAAGAGGCCATCTGACTATATATTAGGTAGAAATAGCAACATATTTGAGGAAAAAAATACTAGAAGAGCTGAGTGCCAGGTCATACTGAAGTCTCTTGTATATTGGGTCAAAACACTAATACATTACTTTGTTAAACTAATAGGATTTTAAGGCATCATTCAGTCACCAAAACAACTGCTTCATGAATAATATCCTATACCTGACATATTTTGTGCACTAACAAGCTCATTACAAGTGGGTTTTAATTAGAGGCGTAACAGATGGTTCCCAATAAATATGGGCAGTGGTGACTCCCTGGCTTTATTTTTTTCCTTTTAAAGACAAAAATTGCAGGTAATTGAGAGACTCAGAACCTTAGTTTGGGTTTAATAGTATGTGTTCAATTAAAACAAAGTGTCAAGGGCCAGGAATGTGACTCAGACAGTTGAACGTGGGAAAAAGAGCACAGGATTAGAGATGCTTTTCCTGCTCGGCAGTGAGCTTCCAGACGCGTGGCAGGGACAAGCCCAGCAGCCACCATCTCTTTGCAGGGCTTTGTTTTTGAGCCTTGCCTGTCAATGTGTTATGAAGAATTAACAAGACATTTCAGAGTGGTCTTGAACTGCAGCACTGAGCATTCTTACCGCGGTGACATTTAACAGACACATTTAAGCAGAAAACAAAAGGGATGGTTCTAAGAGCCACTGTGCCTCTCTGTGCAAGTGTTTTACTACTAAATGGGGACATGAGAAGGAAGAGGGCACAAACACGCTGGGCAATAAGTTCCACTCGGAGAGTTTTCATTTTAAATGAAACAGACTTGACATTTGTGATATGTGTGGGGTAGGAATTTGGTGAATCTTGCTTAGGAAGAAAGCCTGACTTTTAGAAGTGGAATTCACTTTTTAAAAAATTCTATTTCGTTTAGATAAGATCCTTACTGAAAAGGAAAACTCCAACACAAAAATAAGTTTAGAAATAAATGTATAAGAATTGAGAGAAAACATCATTTGCTCAGTTCTTTTTCTTAAAAAATATGCCTCTTTTGTTAAAAACGGGAGAGGAATTGAGAGCTACCTTTAAAGTCCCAGTGAATTCTGGTGGCTGTGTGACTTTCCACCTCAGTCTGAATATAGAGGTTTTGGAATGATGACGTGGACTCCTCCAGAAGCAAGTATTTACCACACTGAAAAGGGCCGTTTAAGGAAAAAAGGCAGCTCCTGGTTTTTGGAGAAGTGCTTCCAAAATTTCAGAATCAGAAATGTAGATTACTGGACATGCTCTTCTCTTCCAAGGGCATTTTCTGCCTGGCTCTATCCCACCATTCCTCTGCCTTATTTTTCAAGTGGCATTTCTTCTGCACACACCGTGGAGTTGCGTTTCATGGTATGCCATTGCCTGGAAATAAGGCCACTTCAGGTATAAAATATTCCGCCCATATTCCCTGGGGCAAAGAGCTGACATGCAGCAACTCTTCAGACGGAGCCACTAGGCCGGCAGACGCGCAGAGATAGTCACTCATCTGCAGCGTCGAGCTCCGCAGCCAGATAGCATTAGTGAGAGCGTGAGGGGTTTAATTTCATTAAGAATTTTTTTGACAGCATGACACCCCAGAGTCTTGTTCCAGTTGTTTCTTATCATTTAAGGAGGGGTGGGGACTAAGGAGGTGGGAAATAAATCCCTAGGCTGGACTCATAAATTTCGTTTTTAAAGGTAAGGAGCACCACTTGATATTCATCAACTCCTAACGCACTTGCTGGGAAATTCTGTGGGCATCTGTGGAGATGGGTAGCGGGTTGGGCAGGGCCAGATGCCACCCCACTTGGTAGGCAGGCACTGGAGGGCGCACTGCAGGGAGACACCTGATGTTTGTGTGTCACCCGAGTGGCATGTTGACTAAGATGTATAGAAAGATAGGGCTATATCATTCTGTGCGACTGCGGAATGAAAATAACCAAGGCTTCCATTCAACAGATGGAATAAGGAAATGTTCGTCAATAAGCCAGTGGGCCATATTAGATCTGGCAGAACCAGCTGAGTTCCGATCAGTGGGCTCCACAGTCTAGCAGCGATGCGGGTGTATTTCAGCTGCCAAACCCCTCTAGCTTCCAGATCACGTGCCCCCTGCCCTGCTAGGATTGTTGACAAAGACTACATCACTGACACTTGACAGTTAACGACCAGTCCTTACAGCTGGGACAGGCTGCCCTGCCTCCAGTGACCAGGAGGCCAGCAAAATAGCAAAAGTTATTTTTTTTTACTCTCAAGATCCTGGAATTGCAATGCCCCCAGGACCTGCAGTTGTCAAGGCCTCTAGGGCTTGGGGCTGTCACCCTTCATGCTTAACTAGTTCCTGAGGACTGTAGTAGAGATTAATAGATGCCATGGCCTTCATTGTCATCAGGGCAGAGATGAAACCCATCCACACTTTGACAAGGCGAATGGCCTGGTGACTAAAGTGCGCTGGAGTGGAATTCGGGAGGCCCAGACCTTTCCAGACATCACTACTGACTGGTCAACCTTGGAAAATCATTTATTTCTGCTCAACGCAACTCTGTCTTCTGGTATAGCCTACTGTCTAAAGTGAGGCCCATTCATACTGGGTTTTCCAGTAGCTTTCAGAACATGCCAGAATTGAAAAAGTAAATGAAGCAGAGGATAAATTAGGACTTCTTCTTTCAAGAGGAGCCTGCATGTGTTCCACATCCCATTATGTGGAACTGACCCCGAGGTTTTGGACATTTTGTTTCCCAACTAAGTCTACACATAGCATCAATATGAGCCAGGTATCTGGTGACATCATTTCCAACTGGAGCATCCTCCTTGGAAATTCCAAGATAGCGCTCCCTAGTGCAGCCCCTGGGCCTAACCCAAACCCTACTGTTTGTTATATAGATTTTATTTGCTCATATGTAATAAAATGTTCTTTGGTCCACACATTAGATACACGTGTGCACAAACAATGAGTCTGTAATATACCCCAAAACCCAGAAAAAAATGGGTAGTCTATTCAAGGTTTACTGCAAGCACATTTATCGGTCACTTGCTCATTCATTGATTCATGCCATCCAGGGAAGCTTGTCTACAGAAATCTGGTGAAGTGGAGGGACTCTCTCTCCAGTTCCCTGAGCTCCCTCCCTCTTCTCAAACCCCAGAAAAACTCTTGGCTGTCTCCAGCCAACTCATCCAAGAGAATGGCTGCCTCACTTCAATTAAGTTTGAATTAATTCTTGCTGGTTTCCTTTACAAAACATTCAGGTTTTAATTGTTTCACCTAATTACTGGACTGCGACCCAGATCTGAGACCTGACTCAGGTGACAGGAAACAATGGGTTTCCTTGGATTATATCCACTTACTGTCTCAAGAGCATTTTGGAGCAGAATATTCCTCCTTTCTGATACTACTTATGTGTGTGTCTGACCTTCCAGATTCTCCAACTAGATGAAATTTCCCTAAATGAACACATAATCTCTAAATGCCTCACACTTAACTTATGATCAAATTTGGCTTTAATTATCCTCAAAAAATAGTATTTGATCAAATTGGAAAAATCTATGCTTAGATCCACAACTTTTTTATCTGCCCAAATTGTGCAGGGGGCTTAAAGAACAGAGACCTGCAAATTCTACTGATGCTAATTATAGTATTCATTTCTAGCTACATATTTGCATGCAAATATCAGCCTGTATAAATTTGGCATTGAAAGCACCCCAAGGCTCTAGCCTGGCAGATGGGTATTGGATCACAATGAAACTTAACAGTACCTGGGGGCTTTGGGGCCAAGCAGAGTCTCTGAGCAACAGGAGAGCATCCGTCTTCCCTCTTCTGAGATGACAGTGTGGGCTTTATACATTGTTCTGAACAGAAAATATGTAAGAGGTGGTTTAGAAAAACACTTTTGGCAGATAGCCAATTTCCCTTAATGTTCTGCAGTTAGTCTGTAGATCTTGGAAAGTAGGACATCTTTAAATCACTTTATTTTGTTTTATTTTAAGTTGAAGTGTACCAGCATAAGCTGGGGGGATAGCATAGCCTGCTCCATGGCTTCCTGGGGCCTCTAGCGAGAGATCCAAGGCAGGTGCTGAAGGAGGGATGCATAAACCCAGGGATCAATTTTCCATCTTTTTTTCCAGGAGGAGTATTGCAAAGCTTTCTTGGCCTTATCCTTTCTTCCTTCTCAAAGAAAAACACTCATCCAGAAAATAAGGTGAAATTAGTGCTTTTCATAGATTGAGAGGTTTTTGAGAGATAAAGCACAGAGTGGGTGTCCTGGTGGAGACCTGGCCCAAAATTAGGCAGGTCAGTATTTCTTTGGAGAGAATATGGGGTTTTGGGTGTAGCACAAGGCAATTCTTTTCTTGTCCAACTGTTCTGAGAAGTGGACCAGTGCCTGGATGCAATTAAAAGCAAATAACAAGAGATTCAGAAGAAAAGCAGAAGCAAATGCAGGTGTTTGAAAAAGAAGAGCTCTCTCTTTACCCATGTGGAAAGGTATTCAGAGGCAGAAGGAGGGAGGGGAAGTAAATGAGACTGTCCTGCAGAAGCTTATTACAAGGAGAGCCACATTCTCCACAGCCATAATTTTACACTCACATTTTTTTTTTTTTTAGAAAGAGTTCAGCATCTCCCTCTACCATGTAAATAGGCTTAACGGGTCCCCTGAACTGTGAGCACAGTCTAGCTGGACTCCAAACTGTGATCCTTTTAGACAGCAGAATGAACTTAAGAAAATGGTAAATTTATAGATATCCAAGGAAATGTATTACTCAGCTGCTTTTGATTCTGTATTATTTTCCTGAAAACTTCTTTGCCTTGAACTGGGTAAAGCAAACATTTTTGGTTTTCTCAAAGTCTTAGGTAAATGAATAAAACTGGGCAAAATATCAAGCATATGTATTTTAATTTGTCAGAGTTTCCAAAGAAGTTTAGAGTAAAGTGCGAAGTCCTCTTTTGGCCCATTGTGCCCCATGTGATCCTGGACCCATCCATTTCTCTGAGATTATCCTCCCCTGTGAGTCTTGCCATGTTGTGCTCTAGATCAGAATCTTTTAATACTGCTGAGTGAAACATCCAAAAAACTTCTTGAGCAGTTCTCTGATTAAGAGGACACCCTTTTTGATACTTAAGCATGCTTCTTCCCTCCCCACACCCCAGGTTCTGTGCTCAGACCCAGCCAGCTCAAAGCTATAATGACAGCTAAATTCTGGGCACCAGGGACTTGTTAAATCTTCCTCACCTGGTGTTTCAGTACTCAGTAAGGAGTAGGTACCTTTATTGTCCTTATTTTACAGATAAGAAAACTGAGGCCTGGAGAGAGTGAGCCACGCCAAGGTTGCCCAGCCAGCAAGTGCCAGAGTTTGAGGCTGCAGTGCAGATAATGCCTCTCAGAGAGAAGAGCTACCTCTGAAGCCCATGCAATGATTGTGCCAGAGGCCAGCAGAGAGCATGTCCAGTTATTGAGCCTGCTTTCTCATTCAGTGCATAAAGATCTCATGGTCGAGACAAGCATCTGGCTGGAAGGAATTTGAAAGGACTCAGAGAAGATGGCGCAGTGACAACAGAAATGGTGGCTGACAGCCTGACATGAGGAATGGAGACAAAGCTCAAAGGCAATCTCAAGACCGTATACTAGAGAGTCCCCAAATAGATAAATCCTGCTTTGTTAAGAGTGTGCAAATTCCTCCAGATCCTGTTCTTTGAAAGGCCAAAAACCACGGTGAGTTAAAGTCATTCTTTGTCTTTAAAGGTGTAAGCTATGGTCATATGGCAAATTAATTTCTTCATAACCAGCACAGGAAATAGCATACGTAGTGCCTGCCAAGTGTGCCGGAAGGAAGTCTCCACCTTAGGGCTGTATCCAAGGCCACCACAGTGTCACCTGCCTGTCCTTGTGCTGAGGGACTCCATGCTTCATTCAGTTGCCCTCCCCACAAATGTCATTCTTTGATTTTAGGTGCCTCTGCTACAATTAGCTGGGATGCAAAGTGTATGTCACCCTTTATCTTTGCCTCACCAGGACATTTGTTTTTAGCCTTTATAATTAAAAATAAATAAAATAATATTTTATTCATACCTAGGATGTCAAACAGTGTTCCAGGGGCACGTAACACAGACTCGCCAAAGGAGTGAGTTCTCGAGAGCGTTTTCAGGATACACTGCTAATTTCCTTTCAAACTCCTGATGGTGTTTTGTTTTGTTTTAAAGAAATATGACACTAAAATGGAATTTGCAGTTTTAAATAATGTTACATTTTTATTTAGTTTTTACTTACAACATTTATTTTACAAGTTGCAAAGTTTCCACTCATTCTTGTGTAATTGAAGTTGGTAAACTGTCACAACTTTTCCTTCTTAGTATACATTGAGAACTTGATTACCTAAGGCATAGGGTGTTGACTCTGGGTCTTCAAGCAGTTTGTATAGATTTTTTTTAATATTTTAAAGGGGAAAATCATACTTTGGCAGACTTACCTACCTGTGTCCTAGAGGTATGAAACTGAGGACACCATTGCTTGTTGGAAATCAAGACCCAGGAGCAGATCCTGACCCTTTTCCTGTGCTCCTTCCCTTCGATGGCCTTTAACCCAGTCTTTGGTAAACTGGTACTCATTGTCTTGGGAAAACATGTGTCTACACTGTCTTTTTGGTACCTATTGTAATTTGTAAGGTAATTTATTTAAAATCAGGTTTATGGAAAATTGAACCACCACTTAGTTCTCATTTTTCTGTGAACTCCTGGTAATTTTTTTCAGAATCCATTTCCTGTTTTCTCTTCCTGAAAGGCCCAAATTTCCACAGAGGTCCTGATAGCACAGGGAAGGAAACACCAAGTCCCAGTCCCCATGTTAATCTTTGGGCCACAGATACTGGAATAGAGGCAGTCAGGTGATCTCACCAGGCTCACCAGAACAACTCTGGTGGAAATTCTGGGCCATGAACAGTGTACTGTGAAGATAAGAGGCCTGGAACCTTTGCAGCCATTTTGCTGCCATGAGACAAGCCAACCAGGGAAAGACGAAGATTAACATAGGAGGCAGGGCTGGGAGAAAAACCAGCCAGACCACTGGATTCAATTTACGTGAAAGCATGCCTGCCTTGGTCTTCAAAGTGTGTAAGGCAAGGGAAGCTCTTTCCTTGTCAGTTCTCCTTGCAGTTTGGCATGGCTGACACAATCCCTAGAATTTTTAGTCCAAGGTAACAGGCAGGGTTGATGGGCTGTGAGGCACTCATCCAAACCAACACTTCTGCTGCTCGCTGGTGCCACCTGCAGAGCTGGGGCTTCTTTATTAAAAAAAAAAAAAAAAGGCTTTTTCTAAATGAAGCTTTCAATTCTTTTCCTTTTCTCACCCCTTCCTCTTCCTCCTCCTCCTGGTTGTGCGTTTGATTGAACTCAGAGTCTTTGCACTGAACAATACCCTAGGTCTTCTTTTATGTATTTGTTTTAAAATTTTGAGAGAGGGTCTTGCTAAATTGCCCTGGCTGAGCTTGAATTTTTTTTGTTTTGTTTTGTTTTGGTACCTGGAATCAAACTCGGGTCATTGCGCTTGAGAGGCAGGCCACAGAACCGCTGAGCTGAATCCCCGGGCCCTTGAGCTTGAATTTTTGATCCTCCTCCCTCAGTCTCCCAAGGTCCTGGGATTATAGGCACGATCACCATGGCCCATTCACACTTCTCTTTCACACATCTAATTTTTTTAATGAAATAACTTTTTCTTAGAAATCTGAAGATAAATTTTATATATTAAAAATATCCCTTTAAATCTATGTTGCAAAGATGTACTTATTTGTCATCAATTAATTCATTCGTGGGAGTTTTATGCATTTGGAATTTTTACTTTTTTGTGTATTTAAATTTAGTAATCTTTTTTAAAAAAAAAAAACAGGGCTGGGGATTTAGCTCAGTGGCACTGTGCCTGCCTTGCAAGCCCAAGGTCCTGAGTTCAATCCCTGGTACAAAAAAAAAAAAAAAAAAAAAAAAAAAAAAAAAAAAAAAAAAAAAAAAAAA
>NW_022900920.1:9532986-9622955 GCF_012274545.1 Fukomys damarensis
ACCAAATTAACCACCGGTAAAAAAAAAAAAAAAAAAAAAAAAATCAAACAAACAAAGGAAAAACAAAGTAGTGGTGCCTGCATTTATCCAATTCAGCAATGGTAAAACAAAATATTATAAATGATGTCATATTTTCAATTTTGGAAAAAGGCAATAAATATTGAAAAGCACAAAGAATAATTTAAGCACACCAAGAAATAAGGGATAAGCATAGCTACTTCAGGACTTTAGACCTTTTGTAGCCTAAAAAGTAAAGAATGACCAATCCATTTGTCACCCCTACCCCTGCTGTTTCATTTCCTCTAACGTGTAATCATTGCAGTAAATTTTGTATGAGCCTAGGAGGTTGCTGAAGATTTTGCTTAGAATATAGATAACTATAAAAATATCTAGTATTGTGCTCATCTATTAAAATTGGAAGGATACAGAGAAGATTAGCAGGGTTCCTGCACAAGGATGTCACACAAATTTGTGGAGCGTTCCATATTTAAAAAAAGGCTAGTATTGCCTTGTTTGCACTTAACAATTCACAAATGGAATCATAGCTATTTAAACAGCGTTGTTTAGAAATGTATCCATGTTGAGACAGAAATGCATAGTTTATTTTTATAACATCTGTCGTGATGGACATTTCGGTTTTCCAAATTGGTAAAATGATGATGTGATAAACTTGGTGTTTCTCAGTAAGGAGTCACACATGAAAATTTGGTGGGTGGGATATGTGAACTCCTGGTTTGCTGGAGTACTGATAACTTGGTTCTTTTAAATAGTGATACCAGCTATACTTGTGCCAGAGAGGCAAGTAATATCCTACTTCCCAAACCCCTGCCAGCACTGGATAGAGTCATAACTATATTTTTGCCAGCATGGAAGATGTATTATTTTCCATTTTGGTTTAATTTTCGTTTCTTGCAATATTAATGCAAATGAGCCAATTTTCTTGTCTTTGATCTTTTTATGTTTTTCATTTGTGAAGAACTTGTTTAAGTATTTTGTAAATTCAATCGACTTATCTTTTTCTTATTGATTGATAGGTCTTCTTTACATAGGGTAGTTCTAAATCTCTTCTTGCATTTAATCTATCAACTTCTGTCTTTCTGGCTTCTGGATTTCTAAGGCTTCCCTAACCCCATAATATAAAGATAGCTATCTGATTATATTGTTATATTTTAAAATATTTAAAATATTTAAATCCTAAATGTTAGGAGTTAAATTCAATGAATGGTGCGAGGAATGCATCTAAATATTTTTTCTATGGCCAGTTTTTCCCAATAGAATTTATCAGTGAGTGTATTTTTTCCACTGGTTTGAAATGCCACTTTGTAATACTATATGAATGAGCATATGCCACATGTACAACTTCTGTTCTTTGACATATTTGACTCTCCTGGCATGATACCACTACATTTCACCGACTACTGCTTTAGATATATTTTGTCAGCTGATCTGATAAGTCTTCTGTTAATATTTTTGTTTTTACGTGTTTCTTGTCTACTCTTATTCTTTTAATCCTCCAAGTAAATCTAAAGGTCAAGCTTCTCTCCTGCCCTGCCAAAGTTTTGGATGGAATTGAATTTTATATTCCTTTCATTATTGAGTCATTTCATTATTTTGGAAACAGAAAAAATGATAAACTGTTATATCCTTTTTTATATATTTTGCTAATGACAGGAACATGATATGGAGAGGTTGGCCATTTGGGCAGAATTAACTGGATGCATTTGTCTCCTGCTGGCTCAGACCATGTATTGAAGGAGTGAACAGTGGCAAGCAGAGGGGAAGGTTCTAGCACTGTCAGAGAGGTGGAAGGTCATGGCTTGTGGGCAATGTTTTTGTTTGCCTGCTTCTGTGTTTCTCCCGAATGATAAGGAAGAAAAGATCAGATAATTTCCACTGTGACTTTGATTCCTTCAGACTGGAGGAGTTGTTTGCACTGAGGACTGAGGGAATAGTTACCACTCATCTTGTGAATATGGTCATTGTGAGTAAGTCCTTGTTTCTTTGGAGTCAGGAATTCATGCTGGGCATCTTTGCACCTTCTGGCTTCTGTCCTTTGTGAATGGTGCTTTCCCTCTCCAGATTCACTGTCACCTCTGGCAAAATTTCTTTCATGGATTTCCCTTTGGTGATGAGTCCTTCTGAGTGCCTTTGCCTTGGGGCCAAACCCATCCCAAAGATGCTTTTGCTTCAAGATGGCTTACATAAAATTCTGGCCTGCCTGGAAACTTGCCTCCTCAGGCCCCTGCAAACAGCAAATAGCTCTTATTCTCTTTTCTGCCCATGGCTATACTTCAGTATTTCTCAGCTGACAAGGCTGACTGTGTAGGAAATTACTGGGCTTAGATTGAGTGGTAGAGGTGAGGAATAAAAGAAGATGATTAACTCATGTTTGAGGAAACCACCATACCCATTTCCTGTGTATCAGTAGGCAACTTGGAGGTCTTTGGCTTTTCTCCTTTTCTACTTAGCAGACCTTGCTGTGAGTCTGGCAAAATGTAGGGATTTTCTCATCAGGGAAATGTGTGTACATTCATATTTAGTGCCAGGACTGACCTCCAAGGATACCAAAATCCACAGATGCTCAAGTGTCTTATATAAAATGGTATAGTATTTGCATAGAACAACATACAGCTTCCTGTATATGTTACATCACTGTCAAATGCCTTATAATACTTACAATGATGTAAATTATTTTGTGAACATTTGTCCTAAATAGGTCAGAGATCAGGGAGCCTCTAGGTCAGTGGAGGCGAATCTATGGCACACATAAAAGCTCTAAAAGGTTTGCTATCATTTCTCTAGGTCATGCTCCCAGGATAAATGGCAGAAAAGGTGTGGAGGTGGGTGGTAGATGATGATGATGATGATAATGATGTGTGTGTGTGTGTGTGTGTGTGTGTGTGTGTGTGTTTTGGGGGAAATCTACCAAGTATCAATATGAAAGCATTTTGTGATTCCTGCACCCATTTAATAAGGATGTATGCAGCATGCCTAATGTGAGGCACTGTGAGCTTTTCCCAACATAAAATAAGGCACAACAGTGGCAGCAGTGCCCACACTGTCCTTGGAGGGCAGTAGGATTATAGAAGAGAGATGAATCTTTTCTGCTTAGGAGAATTTGAAAGGCTTCCTGGAGGAGGAATGAGAGGATTTGGGAGTGATTCCAAGAATTCGAAGCCCTGAGAGAATGTCACCGACTTTGCCTGTGATCTTAAGGTGCATTTCGCTCTCTTTGGCTGTTTGGAGGCTGGGTGGACACAGTGGTTCCAGAAGCACCACTGTGAGCTCAACAGGAAACTCCAGAAGAACTCCAGGCTCAGGGTCTGGGACCCATCTCTTGGGCTCCTGGAAGTAAGAGCTGTTATGCCATATTGTGTAGGGAATAATGACAAGGAAAAAGTCTGCATGAGCTCACTATAGGTGTAATTTTTTCCCAAATATTTTCGATTTGTGGTTTGTTGAGTTCTCAGGTGCAGAGCACACCACCACAGAGGGCAAGCTGTATTTATTGTGTATAAATGTGAATTCGATTTTAAAAGTCCTAAAAAGTCAAAAGTTCAAGGATAAGATCTCTGATGTGGTAGAAAGTTAACCATGAGGAACTTTACATTTTTCTCTTTCTTTTCTGTTTTTGGCAGTACTAAGGATTGAGATTCTGTGAAGTCAAGCCACATAGTCAAAGGTAGGAGGTGACTAGGTCTGTTCAGTCCGTGCATTCACGCTCTGACCTTGCATCTGCCTCTTGTCTCAGACGTGCTGGCCTTTGTGATGACACATCACTCTTTGCTGAGTCACTCTTTACTGTTACGACTGCAGTTTATTGGCTTTTCCAGGCCTTTCCGACCCTTACCCCCATTCTCTGACCTTGACCAAAAAGATTTCTTGAAGAAAAAGGGCTATATCATTAGGAGCCCCCTTGTTGCCTCATGATTCTTGTCTTCTGCAGATGCCACTTGTGGGGGTGACCTGCAGAGCTGGCCTTGCACAAGTATGAACAGGAGACTAGGGATACCCGATGCAAACTAACAAATGCATATAAGAATGACTTGTGTTGTGACTTTGACTTTTCTGGAACATGGGTTACTGTTTTTGTACCATGCTCTGATAAAGAGGAGAAGTGCTTTAGAAACCCACCATTGCAGGTTTTTGTGATTGTCCTGACCTTTGCTACATTTATTGCAGTCTGACCTTTCCCTTACTGCAAAGTTTTAGGGAAGGCTTCTGTGTCCTTTAGTTGCATGTTGTCTATGGAAAGGCACAGGGACAAATTGCAAACTTCAGTCAACCTTCCTTTTGATATAACTTTAACTGTGTCTTTCCAGACGTCTCTTGAAACATCATCATGGGGAAATGGGGAAATGGCTAAATCTGCTCAGTTTGCATGGTACTTTAATGACAGTATTTACTCTCAATCAGTTTGGGAGAAAGAGTGAATGGCTTGTCCTTAGCATAATGATATATTTTCCCGCCTTTCTAGCCTATGCATTTTGGGCATTCTGCAGCTTCAGAGGATAAACAAGTGCCTTGAACGAAAGGATACATTTCAGAGATGTTCCCAAATGACTTCCTCTGCTGTGGGGGCAGCAAAGTCTGGCCATGCACCTTCCCAGATCCCCTTGTAAGTCACCATGAAACAAAGTTCTGGCCAATAAGACAGAAGAGGTGTTTTTTTGAGCCTTCTATAAGCTTTTGATTTTTAGATACAAATAGGCAAATGAGTCTGTCAACACCTCTTCTTTCCTCACAAACCACATAGGTGGAACTGAAGAAGCTATCCTGTGACTATGAGGGAGAAGCCCAAAGCCTCTTAGAGATTCTGGCCCAAATAGAGTTGAGCTGCATCACCAGGACTGGATAGTACCTCCCTCGAGAGTACTCCCTATATAAGGGGGAAAGACCCTGTGCCTTCATGCCGTTGTTTTTGGTTGTTTGATTTTTTTGGATCTAATTTGAAACAAAGCTTTCCTAAATAACAGGTAAGTTAAAAGAACTTCAGAGAACTGCAACCAGAAAACTAGGCTCTTTTTTTATTTTTTAATTTAGGAAAGATGAAAACTCAAAACCAAGGCGAAAGCCAAAGAAAGCTACATGGATTACATTGGGTGGATTTAAATAATAACAACACCGGAAATTATTAGACACCATGAGAAAGTGAGAGATGTTACTTCCAAGAGCCTGAGAGATGGGTCCCAGACCCTGAGCTTGGAGTTCTGCTGCAGTTTCCTTGTTGAACTCACAGTGGTACTTCTGGAACCACTGTGTCTACTCAGACTCCAAACAGCCAGAGAGTGAACTGTATGTTTAGATCACAGGCAAAGTAGATAACTTTGATTTCACATTCTCTCAGGGCTTCACAGTTTTGGAATCACCCTCAAATTCTCTCATTTCTCCTCCAGGAAGCCTTTCAAATTCTCCTAAGTAGAAGGCATTCAACTTTATTCCACAATCCTGTTGAACTCGAGACAATGCTGGCACTGCTGCCACTACTGTGCTTGCCTTGGACTTGTACTAGGAAAAGCTCACAGTGCCTAGCACTTAGACCTGCTCCATCTGTCCTTTTAAATGGATGCAGGAATTGTAAGATGCCTTCATCTCGATATTTGGTAGATTCGCAGCTTGCCCCTTATATTCATCTACCACTTGCCTCCACACCTTCCTTGCCACCTGTCCCGGGAGTGTGATCTCATGGCTACCTGACTTCTGGCCCATTTGGTAGAGCTCAGTCTCCCCCACCACCTGCCCCAGCTATGGATTCTTACCTGCTGCCTATCTCTTGGGGGTAGTTAGGAGGAAGGCATTCAGTCCTGCCCTGGGCCTATCTCTCTCATGCCACTGGTCCAGCTGCTCCCTACTGATTAATGCTCCAGGCCTGCTCTGTAGTCCCTTGGCTGAGACCTGCTGCAGAAAGGGTACAAGTGAGCTCCTTTGGCTTTGTGGATATATCAGAGCATAGCAAGTCAGGGTTGTATGCTAGCAGTCTCTGAAACCATCCAACCAAAAACAATGTCTTCTCAATATCATACCAACATTTCCCCATAGATTTTATGATCTTACAGAGCCCAGTAGGGTATGTGTCCCACAGAGGACAAGTGCATGGGCCAAGGCATTAGGCTATTATATGGCTTTGGCGTCCTTTTTATGTTGAATTTAAAAGGTAACTTAGTACAGTTGATCCTTTATGTCTTAGGGTCCTATGATTGAAAATGTTAGGAAAAACAATTGAGTGTCTATTGAACATGTATGGATGTTTTTCTTGTTCTTATTCCCTAAACAACAGAGTATTAATTACTATTCGTATAGCATTCACACTGCATTATGGATCATAAGGGGTTAAAGTGCATAGAAGGACGTGCATTGCTTATATGCTAATAGTATGACATTTTCTATAAGAGATTCAAGCATCCCTGGGTTTTGGAATACTCAGGTGTCCTAGCAGGCACAAATCCCCTGCCAATACAGATGGAATGAATTTCATCACCTCTTTAGAAGAGGGCTGTGGAGTGACTGGAGAGACAACCTGGTAAATGACAGCAGTTGCAGCACAGAAGCCCTGCTTCTTTGGTACACCCTCCCTCATCCTCCTCCCTCTGTGCTAGGCTTTGTGCAGTGTGACCTTTGCCTCTCCCTTTCCTCTCCCCTCCCCTGCCCCACTCAATCTAGAAGCTGAGTTTTGGGGTCCCCACATTCCTCCTCCCACTGCCGTGGCTGAGCCTCCAGAGCTGTCTGCCTAACCTTCCTCCAGAGGAATCGACCTTTCCGCTGTCACCCTCCTCGTGGCCTGAAGACATGGTTTTCCTAATAGAGCGTTTCATAGCAGCAAAGTGGTTGTCGATAAACCCTTCGGGTCGAGCAGAGCCTGCGAGTCAAAGGCAATCCGTGCTCGTCATTGAGCACTGAATGGTTTGTCTCAAACTCAAGTGCAAGCTTGGCTCGCAGAGAAGATTATTATTACTGTTATTAAGTCTTCCTGTACTTCCTATTGAACATCTTATTAGCAATTTGTGTAAGCATCTGCTTGCGGATCCAACTTCGCTACTACCCTGTTGACTCTAATCTTATAAATGTGTACGAAGTGAGTAAATTAAGCGGTGTGAACCCTGCTGGGGCTCTGACCCCGCAGCCTGGTATGCAGGCCCTGGACTGCTGTACAGCATAATGATTGCATTACAATCTTGTGATATTATTCAAAATGACTTCAGATAAATGAATGATAAACTAGAGGTTATGCTGCCTTTATTACAGAGCTGATATGGTAGCTAATCAGTGTCCAAGTATATGTCATTACATAAATTATAAGCCTGAGTTTGATGTGAATTCCCAAAGAGGCTGGTTCGGAACATCATCTGGTATAAGGCCACAGGCTGAGCCTTGAATTCTGACAACAACAGCCCTTTTTGCTCTCATAATTTCTGTAAATTACTAATAGATATGTTTAAAGGCCTAGGGAATATGCTTTAATCCACTAACAGACTTTCTTCCTGGTAAATGATCAACGCTTTTCTTTTTCAAAGACTTTTCCATCCTCCGTGTTCTACATCCATTTAACAAGAAGGTTTCCTTCTTCCTCAAGTTGGTGTGTGAAGAATAATAAAGACTAGGGAATTACAGTTGAGAGACGAGGCATTTTTATATCAGGTTCAGAATTCTCCAAGCTACTCTAAAGCCAGAATCTAGGTCAGTGGGGCTGAGGATTAGGGCTTATTGATTATAATTTTCAAAGTGGGTACATGCTAGTATAGGTCAGGCCCTCCCTGAAGATCTGAGGGATGGGTGGCTGACGGGCTAGCAATATGAGTGAAGGACTGAATTTGTTATGGGCGAATGAATGAGTGACATCAACATTGAAAAATGAATGATTATCATGGTTGAGTGAATGAATGACTCTGTCATGGATACATGAATGAATTAACTTAACATGGGCAAATGAATGAGTGACTTCATCCTAGAGATGATGATTCCAGTTATGGGGCTTCAGCCTGAGAAAGTCATATTGAATAAAGGATCCAAGTCAGTGTAGTGCCAGAGAGGTAAGCAAGGGTCTAACACTCACTAGTTCATATCCCAGTGCAAGTTAAAGTTACTTAATTCTTTGACCTTGATTTCTTTATCTGCAGAAGGAGAACAGATAACATTATCATATACTTATTAGAACTCACGAGGCACTGGGACACTTTGCCAATAGTTTCTATAATTCTTAATTTTTAATAAACATTTGACAACTGAGAGCTGTTGTTAGTACTGTTGCTATTGACCCTGGAAAGATACAGTAGGTATAGGTTTGTAATGTTTGCCTAGAAGGCTGCAGTAATAGTTGGTTCAGGTTAAGTTGTAGTTCTTGTTCCAAGTTCTTTCTGTTAGATGTTTTTCTGTATATAATAACAGTCAGATTGTAGGAACGATTGTGGCTTCATCTTTTGCATTTTAAGAGTGTTGTATAGGATGACATGGTCTAGGCAGAGCCATTAAACCTGCAGAAGCCCCATAGCCTCTACATGAGAAGGCTGCCCTCAGCAGCTGTATAGGAGAGATACAGGATGAAGAGCCCTCACATGGCTCACTGGCTCTGGCAATGCCACCAATGGGCCACAGTGAGTCTTGTGACTTTTCTATGTCTCTGCAGAATGGCGTTGGAGGGTGGATTACATTTGAAGTATTTTTCAGCTCCATGAGTTCTAAATATTTAAAAACAAGGATTTATATTAACTGCTTCTTTCACTTTGTGTATGTGATTTTTAGAATTATGCATTTATTTCCAAAGGACACAAAAAAGCCTAAACCAGTGCTTTGCCAGAGCCTGAATGGTTGCAGAATTGACATAAAAAATGAAGAAGGCAGGGAGCTTGGAAGATTGGAAGGGGACAAAGTGCTGGAGTCACAGGGCAGAGCCCACTGAAAAGACAAATAAAATGGGGAACGTTAAAAAGGTTTAGATTGAATTTGAGAAATCAAACCAGGTGGGAGAAAAGATTCAACCACATTAAATTCAAGGAAAGGAAGAGGAAAAAGAATGAAGAGAATTTGTCACATCCTAAGACGGCACTGACATGAGGAAGGAGATAAAACAGTGTATAATTCTTTCTCTGTCTCACTGAGGAGAAACCCTCCTCACACTGGGGCTAATAACTGAGTGTTGGGATAACCTGTCTGCTATTTATTTAGTCATCAGGGACTTAGATGGGCTTGCCTGATATATTTTAATGCCACATTAGAGTTAATTTTATTGCATTTTTTATTTTATGAGGGACAAACATCACAGTTTATTGATAGACTCTGTATGCGTCAGTTTCCCTGCTCTGTCTGGAGAGTATCAGCCAAGAATGCTAATGAATGACCAAAGAGTCAGGTGCGGGCTCAGCACCTCTTCATCTCATCCAGGTCACCATTATTCCAACCCTTCTGCTATCAGATATGCCATCAATTCAGACATGATTCTAAAAGCATGAATGAATATTGATATTCCAGAGGAGTAGTCTGAAACATACCCAAAGTTCAATTTGTTTACCAAATATATGTTTGGAATGACTTGTTAAAACACTCAAATACAGTTTTTGGAACTCTAGAGATTCATTAACATCCACGAAGTAAGATTACAAAAACAATAAAGGATAGCTGTTGAGAAAGAGTATGATTTTATATGAAGCCAGAGGAGAAAATTAGATCCTAGAATAATCAGCATCATCATTGAGAGTTTAACTAGGTTTAACCATTACTGCAGTATTAGACAGCCTTAAATATTAGAATATTAAAATGCCATGGATTCTTATGTCAAGGCCTTACGTGGTATAAAGGGTTCTGTTTGTTTAATTATGCTATTAAAAGGAATCAAGCAAGAAGTCTACCCACATTGAGGCTGAGAATCAGTGTGACAAATTAGTATTTGTATTCCATAAATATTGTGTATCCTTGTAATATGATTTTTTACAAATTCAATATGCTAGACCACATGGTGCAGTCCATGGGATCAGAATTATGCTGTTTAGATTTCACTGTGGGGTCCAGTTCCAGCTCTTGCTTTGGCTGTGGTGTCTGTACTTAGAGGGACTTCCCTGAGCAGCTTCCTGCTGCAGGGACAGTTGGTTTGTGTTTATCTGTGGGGTGAGGCTAAGCACAGCTAATTGTGTTCACCAAAGATATTTTTCTCACATTTTGATAAAGTCAAATAGAAATTAAACTGGAATTCCGTAGCTGATGGCATTTATAGTAGTTTTTGCTAACACAAATGTTATGATATTTTAAAAATGAAGAAAATTGGCCTTTCTCCCAGAAAGGCAATGCTGGTAGAAATTGGCAGATCCATTGAAGCATACATATGTAAAATAAAAACAAGTGAAATGACAATCCTGTTCTTACACACACACACACACACACACACACACACACACACACACTGCTGTGCAATATTCAGCAGTGCAACAGCAGTCTCCTCTTTGTGAAATCCCTAAAGTTCAATTTAACAGAATTTCCTAAACCATCGCCAAAGCTAAATCTCGAATTTGCAAGTACAGAGTGGAAATGTTTCCAAATGGTCACAAAGACCTGTAGTTGCTGACTTCTTTTCTAAACGTGCCAAGCTGTGTGTGTATAGTATACACACATGTGCACAAATGATGCTCCTTGTACTTTTAGTAATCCCCAAACTGGTTTTCCTAGATCTTGATGCTAAGTTCACATAACCATAAGTACAGTGAGAATGCAGACTGAGTAACAACCAATTTGAATGATTCAGGTATACTTAAAATTTACCAAGAGATTAGATTTTAAATGTTCTCCCCCCCCCCGACACCCATGAGAGGTGATGGATAAATTAACTAAGTTTTATTGTGGTAATCATTTTACAAGGTATATACACCATGATGCACTGCAAGTATATATAATTTTTATTTGTCAATTGTATCTCTAAAAAGCTGGGAAAAAAGAAAACGAAATTCTTGTAAAATCTTTTAGCCGAAATTATTATTCATCTGTCTATAAAGATCAAGAAAATAATATTTGTTCATTAAACAAGTTGTCCTGAGCACTTCCACATGCCAGGCTTCCTAGTAGGGTTGTCAAGAGACACTTGCATGTTCTTGCTTTCTGGGAATTCACCACTCAGGGAAAAGATGCATACGAGAGCCAGATTTCAGCAAGAAGTGGGAAAGGAATAAGCAAAGAAGGAGCGAGATCTGGGATCTCTGTGGACAGCTTCCTAGGGCTGAAATTGCCAAAAGAGCAAGGGCTATCCTCCTGGCCAGGGAGCCAGATGTGCAGCTGTCTGGGGAAGAAAGACAAAAGCCCCGCCCCCAAATAGGCCTGTGTGGTCAAGCTCGGGACTCTAGCTAGCAGGGTCCAAGTTTGTGGAGGCAGGTTGTGCAGGGCCTTGTAAGGTGTGCTTGGGTTCTGCAAGCAATGCAGTTATTGTAGAAGCGACAAAGACTTGCTGAACACACCTGTCTGCAAAGATCAGGAAAATCACATTCATTCACTCACTAGGGGGAATTATATGGTTACCCTCAGCGCTCCCTTTGGAGGGCTCAGAACCTATTATCCATGTTGCTGCAGCCATCTCTCCCCGATACTCCTCTGCTGTAGGCAAGTGAAGCAGGACTCTCGTTATGAGGAGTCCTCTTAGCTCCTTTGCTCTTTCCTCATCCTCACCCTGACTTCCTTCTCTCTGCAGCCATCTCCAGCCGCTGTGACACATCTTGAGACAATGGCATGGTGCTGGACAAGTCTGTATTCCTCTCTTCAAGGGGTTTTTCCCCAACCCCAGAAGGACAGGGGACTAATGGCTTAGGATTAAGACATAACAAAGCTCAGGAATTCAAGTATCATTTGCTGCTTTTGATAGTGGGGTGCATGTGATAGTTGGGGGGTGAGACAGAGGAGGAAAAGTTGGATCTGGGGCTGCTCAGGTGTGGATTTGAGTGCTAGCTCTCCACTCACGGATTATGTGACCTTGGGCAAGCTCTATTTTCAGAGTCCCAGTTTTCCTATTTCTAAAATAGAAATAAGAATGGTCTCAATCTCAGGCAGTGATTGTCAGAATTAAAGGAAATAATGCACGTGCACATGGAGAGTGTTTAACAAATGTGCAATTTGATAGCATAATATTAACCTGATTTTTATTATGTAGGTTAGAAGATATTGCATTACAGTATGTTTAAAAGTAAAAATGCATGTGCTTTCACATATAAACACAGCAAAAATAAACTTTATCAATAAAAAATGGGAACACATAAGTTTCACAATTGCTTTAACAGTCATAATGTCTTAAAACATGTTAGGAAATGCAGGATGTTCAAATTGTGGGCTTTTTTCCCCTTTAAATGATAATAAAAATATGCATTTTTACATGGAGATGGATTACTCATTCAATAATATATTGTAAATATGCAGTAAAATACATGCAGAACTTTGGTTCCTAACACTGGGTAGGTTATGTGCCATCATCAGAAACCCACGGGAAACCTTGGCGACAAACAAAACTCAAGAGGGGAACGAGTGGTTCCCATTAAATAATCGTTGCTGCCTCTGAAACCTGTTTTCTTCCTGCGACTTCCATTACGCTGATTGCCATAAATAGGCATTACGTGTGAGTACAATGTGGGAAATGGAGTCTTGGGAAAATCATGTTTGAATATTTGTTTCTGCGTTTACATGCTCCATTGATGAATGAAATAGTAAATATTTAAAGCTTGAAACTCTTTTCATTTCTCCTTCAAAGACCCATTCGAAGCCTATCTGGTCGACGTGGCATTGCAGCTCCCCAAGTCATTAATCACTCTTTGTTTGGACCGGGTTTTATTGTTTGGAATTGTCCAACTCCTGCTCAGGATGGGAGAACACTGAGGCATTGAGTTCTTTGTTCACCACGCTGGTCCTGTGAATGCACCTAGGGGTCCCAGGGCTTGTGTGAAGGGCAGCGCATCCAGGCTGTGTTACGTATCTGACAAAATTCAGAAGTCCTGTGTACCTTTCCAAATACGAAAGGGGAAAATGTAAACAGATCATCTCTAATTGTGTGGCTTGACAAATTTCTTGTTGCAATTTTTGAGATTATCATCCTAGGAATGGTCACCTTGTAAGAGCACTGCCTAATTAATTTTAAAATGCACATCAAAATCGAACAAGAAATGTTTTATTGGTGACGGATTATTTTTGAAGATTTATTTGTGTACTGAACTGGTGAAGAAATCGATCTGATCATGCGATGTGCAGAAATAAAAGAATCACCAGGAGCACTTGATTTTTGCAATTTAATTCACAACTTGGAATTATATAGTTAAACTCGTATCCTAGGAGGCCCTACAATACAATCCATCATTAGGAAATATTTAGGGACATTATTGGAAAGCTGTGATAATGTATGGCTTTGTGGCTATGTTAATGTGATTTAGGAATAAAAAATAATAACTTTCACCCCAAAATCACATAACGTAAAATATCTTCTGTCACTGTATGATTTGTAGGTCGCATCTTGCACATATATATGGTATCGGCAGTTCTTTATAAGATGCATGCATTTTTATTTTGTTTACCAGCATGCAAGGTACTAAAAAGGGTTTTATTTGAAGCACTCACTCCAGATTTACAATATTATATTCAAGTGTATACATTTTCTAGTAACAACAACAACAACAAAAAACTCCTCCACTGTATCCACACCAGTGACAAATCTGCCAGGAAGTGACTAGTTGATATGCCTTTTTATTACCGCAGCTGCCTTGTTTTTTCTGCTCAAAATAAAAGAAAATCACAGGATCCTTAAAATAATAGCTGGCAGCAGGTAGTTACTGGGAAATGCATGTCCCTGACTCTTCACTTTGTAGCATCCATCCGGATGGCAGATTAGAGGCTGGGATCTGCGGGTCGGTGACAAATACACGAGTAATAGCATTCAGCTTGCCTAACTGTAAAAGTGAATTCACTAGTCCTCTTTGTTTGATTGTCGGCCTGACATGTCAGATGAGAAGGGGCCCTTGGATAACCTGCCAAAACAACAGCACAAATAAACGCCAGACACTAGGGCTGCTTGATGTCGAATTACAAACATCGCTCCTATCATCGATTCAAATGGAGAGGATATGTAAAGCCTGCGCTGTTGCTGCCTTAGGTGGAGGGGGCTCTTGCAGCCCACCTACACCGGTTGGGGTGGGGCTGACAGGAAAAAAGTGCCTTGCGGTACCAGGCTGCTCATTTTCTTTGGGCGAGATGGGAGCCAGGGTCTGCAAACAGGATGGCAATATTTAGCATTCATTGGTTTTTCTTATAAAAGTTCCCGATTGTCTGATGTGACAGGCTCCAGTACTGGAGACACTGAATCTCAAATTGCCTCCTGTAGCATTGCTTGATTCCAGCGAGCGGCAGTTCTGGGAGAAAAAGCGTCAAATGCATGCTTCCTGCGGTGTCTCTTTCTTCATGTATTCCCTTTGCATTTACACGGCACCCCTCTTAGAAGATGGCAATTGTGGGGAGAGAGTGATATTTATTGGCTGTGGATTTTGTTTTTTGTTTCTTTTTTTTTTTAGGTCCAACGATAGACTTACAGAGGTGCTTATGTTTCTACCTCATGATAAAGCAAATCCCTTCAATTAACAGCAGGCTTTCTTGCCTTGGGGTTCATTCTGTTTCATAATATACATAGAGCTCAAAACAAAAAAAGGCTGAATAGTATTTCTTAAAATATAGAAAAAGAAATTTTGTGATGTTTTTGAAATTCTGTGCAAGCCTATGATTTTTGAGCACCCACTTCAGAATGGCTAAACTAAAAATTTTTATGCAAAAATGTGCAGATGTGAAAACTGCAGCGAAAATGAGTAACATGGATTTGCCCTTGAACTGATGCATTTCTGCACCTGGGGTGGCATTCTCCAGGCTGTAGGTTGGACCACTACCTCGGCACTTTGTTGATCACTAATGAGATGGCCTTCTGTGCAGTGCCTGTCTGCCCTGTCCTACCATCTACAGCGTGTTCTAAACTACCTGCAGTGCAAACCAGAGTCTGAAAGATACCTTAGACTAAGTGGCTTAAATGACATTTAGTGTAAGAATTAACTGACCAGTAGCATCCAGGGAAAGATTATTGATAGCTACTTTTGTCTTACAGACTGTCAGTTTTGAAAAATAATCTGCGCATTGAAAATATGCAGCACATTTAAAATATATATTCTCTATTTTTAGCCCTCTATTTAAATTTCCACCAATAAAAAGTTTTAAAGGACTGTGTATGACTATGCTTGCTGGTCTGAATTCCTTAACGAGAGCAGGCAAAGGCTGTGGATTGTGACATCCAGATCATCAATCATCCGAGCAATATGCCTGAGATTCCTAAATTTTCAAAAAGAGCACAGGTGAAGTTTACCTGTGACCGTCAGGAATCTGCAAAAATTTATCAATTTTCTTAACACTCTTAATGGTATGCCACATATTTCTATCTGAGTGGAGTCTTTCAGTATGCCAGTGACATCCTTATTCAGCAAAGAGACTCGTCAATTGGAGACCTACATTTAGGTCTTTACAAGGAAGTTATAAATGCTAAATTTTCTGTTGCCAATATTGATGATTAAATCACACTAATATGCATTGTCTGAGCTAATCATGAGATGACTTATTTACCTGCTATGTTTATATGAAGTAGAAAGCAACAATTAAATTTATTTTAACTATAGTTATTAGAAGTAGAGTAAATGGTAATATATGCCAGAAGCAAATAAACATATTAGCAGGAAATGTTTAAATTATCTGAGTAGCCCTATGAGCCAGCATAGCAGGTGGTGATATCCTGTTTTTAAATTACATTTCAGCAAGTGAACATAATAAATCCTCCTGTGTTACACATTTCGCTGGTAGCGACTTATACTCACATTATTCTGTTTGACCTCATTCCTGCTAATCACCCTCCCAGTTTTAATAGCTGCCACAGTGAGTGAAACAGCTAATGCAGTATTTCTTGCTGAAAGAGTGCCTGTCAGGCTATTGATGACAAATTAAAATTAATAAAGAAGATCTGTGTTGAATTTGAGGGAATGGAAGAACCAGCGCGTCCACGTGACAACCGTGGCCTCTGGGGCACTCTGTGAAGAATAATGTTTTTGGTGTACGTGCATTGTCTTGAAAGGAACGCTAAAACTGCCAAATCTTTGCCTGGAAGACTTCTTGAAATAGGAGCTGTATTCTTTTAGCCCTCATCACATGTAATTTATCCCTCAGAGAGTTATTTCCTGTTCTGCACACCTTAGCTCTCTCTGTAATAATAGTATGTTTCCAAGGTTCTACAATTTTATTTACCTCAGTAAGAACCTTTATAAGAACAATCACATACACATAGTGGTCCAGCAAACACAGTAAATAAGTAAAAGTTCAATGCAGCCTTTCTGCCTATCTGCCTCCACTGCAGGGAGTGGGGGCTTAGATGTTTCTTTAAAGAACTGGCTCAGCTGCTTGTTCAAAAAGTATTTTGCAATTTGGGGTCATTCTTCCTTTCTTACTGAAAATGAGGTCTAATCACAATGAATTTATCCCATCAGCTGTGGCAAAATGAGGAAGCAAAAGTCTCCAAAAGATGGGACCAAATATATTAAATAAATATCTTCCTACAGCTTACGTATGTTTCATGTCTACTTATAAATAGCATGTTCATTAAAAGAAAAACAAAGATTCCACTGGGAGAATGGGAATGAGTGGAAGGCGACACACCATCTGGGGCTGTGGAGGAGGCTGTTCTGAGATGCTGAATTCAATATGAATATGGCAAGGTGATATCCCTGTAGCTGCAAAGACAGTTGCTGGCATCCCCCAATCGGTGGACCTAATTTTGACTGTACCCAGGAGACTCACTGCAGAGACTGAGCTGCCTCTCCCCAAAAGGGATGGTCCAGTGGGGTCAATGCACAAGTTGGGGATAGGTAGGCTTAGTAAGTGCCTCATGTTATGGCTGCCCCGGAAAGAGCAAAGATAGAATAAGTGGAACAAAGCCACTGCTCCTAGGCACCTTCTAGAAATCTAGGGGAATCCCACAGTTATCCATCCTGAGACTGAGGCATCATAGAGCACTAGCTCTGTAGGGGTCAGGAGCCAGGGTCCAGACTTGCTCGGCCTCAGGACTGTTCAGCCCCTGGTGTTTCCCATATTTCTCAGTGTGTCCCATCCCTAAGTTTCTAGCTTCAAGTGTTCAGTGGGATGAAGGACACTGGGGAGTTGCCCTTTCTTATGCCTTACATCCCTGGAATGATGTAGCTACACACGTTGGAGACCCCTTCCTAGGCTTCAGCCCATCTTGTAAAGGCTGCTCTGTGCTTCTGACATGGAGCTGTCTTGCCTAGTCTCTTGGGCCACTCCCCAGACTCAAAGGCCTGTGTAGCCCCAGCTATGCTTGTACATGGTCCAGTTCCCTCCGCAGGCTCTGTGTACCACCTCAGCATGCTAATTGTACATGCTACCATGTCCCTGTGCTGGAATCATAGTAGGTAGAGACTTGACCGCTCACTAAAGGATCTGGACATGTGTCTATTTGGATGGACCTGCCATCTATCCTTTACTTTTTCTTCCATGAGCAGGATCTGGGCCACTCCTGGGCTCAAAATGACATCAGGTACTTCAGATTTAGATTATATCAACAGGGAAAAAAGGAATTTGAAGTTGAAATATTCAAACAGCAGTATGTTACCAGATTTAAAGTCTTTGCCTCATTTCTTTAAAAGTTCATACAAGGGCTTAATTAGAAAATGACTGCAAATTATAACTCAGTGCAAGTTAACAGTCTTTTACCTTTTGCCCAAATGTTTAACAGTAGCCTGATATGTTTTATACACCATGGTTGTGCATGCCTTCTGTTGAGTAAATGACTATCTATTTAACAGGTGCACAAAATGATGCTATGTATTCATCTCTGTCCTGAAATATGGAATTATTTTAATATAGGATTTAAAGGGCTGACACCTTGAATAATTGAGAGGAGTCCTTTGCAATTCATAGGGTTGACATATACTAGTCAAATTGCTCTGTCTCCGAGTTGTAAAATAAAAATACAGAAAATGAGGAATTAATTCAATTAAACATTTTCCCACCCACATTTTACCTTTCCTCACTGCTCTGGGGAATAATTTATGAAATGTATATCACCAGAAGACTTATTTTTGCCATTATTTTTAACTTAATGAGTATACCTTGCACATCAGAGAGAAAGAACAAAGGTTAAATTTTACATTAACGGCACATTGCAACATAGTATGCAAATATATATATGCAAATATAAAGCCCTTGGAAGATAAATGTGTTATATTTTTAACCAGTTAACTATGACTGTGAAGTATTGTGTGAGATATTCAGTGGTTTCATTTTTATATCTTTCTTGTAAATAATGCAGAAAGTATGTAGATGGTGTCAAAATATGATTAAGCTATTAGCTTTATAGTTTCCATAGTTAAGAATGTGTTCAGCATGGAGCCCCTAATAACTCATTTCTAAAGGCAGCAACCATTATGAAATATTTCTTGTTCAAGTGAACGTTATCATGTGACATAATGATTTTGCTTAAAACCAAGTTAAATGAGGAGTAAAATTAAACAATATTGCATGAATTGTGTTTGACTAATTTTGTGTCACATTATATTAGCCAAGCTTTCAGAATATGTGTTAATGACAAATAGTGTAAGCCCCCAACATACTTTATATGTCTGTACAACCACCCTTAAGTCATTAGCTCTTTAAAGGTTCATTTTGTTTGCAGTTTTTTTGTAGCCAGTGGCTTTTCCTGATTATTTTTGCTCATGAAAGTAGATGCAACTCAGAAAAAATTTTTACATATGTTGCAGGGACTTAATCTTAGTAACAAGGGCATGGCTTTTTATAAAAAAGCAAAACCAATCATTTGAAAATTTGAGAACTTCAAGGAGATAAGTGCTACTTCTAAATTAGACATCATAACAAGCTTTTAAAACAGGGATGACAGTCTTAAAAGGGCTACCTTCTCTAGTGACAGTTGGCTTAAATAAAAATTTGGTGGCAAGACGAAACGACTGTCAACTTTGCCACCCCCTGCAACCTCCTCTAAGGGATAACAATGTCTTTAAGCCATTATTACTAGGCTGACCACTTACTGGATGATGTTAGAGGCGGCCTGATGTTATTATTGGTAAATTCTTTGTGATGTGGCCTGCAGGCTGCCCTCACCCTACCCACAGAGCGTGGTGGGCAGTGCTGCCTTGGTGAGTCTGCCGCGGAAGGAGTGGGGCTCCAGAGCAGCAGACAGGAGCGTGCGTAATGTTTACATGCGCCGCCTGGAAGGAGAGCTTGACCTTTACCCAGAGCGGTGGCAACCTCCATGTAGTCATAACTATGATCTTTGCTGCTCATATAAAGGGATTTAAAGTGCTGGGAAACACCATGTACGCAGTAATAAAACTGACCAAGTATGAAACAAACATCATGTAGGTTTCAATGCTATTTTCCCAAATGTTTGCAATCTTGCAGTGCTTTCATGACGAGCAGGGGCTCATGAAGTGACAGGCAGGCTGCTGTAAGGTAGCACTGACTAACAGAAATGAAGGGAACGGAACGCTGCCTGCCTGAGTGCCTGCTGGCGCACCAGTGTGCGTGTGTGAGTGTCCATGTGTGTATCGGAGGGGGTGTTATCCAAACACCCAATGCTCCATGACAGAATGAGAAGTTTAAGACACAACAGCAGAATCAGGGAGCTTGTGTTGTTTGTTTCCCTATGAAATTCCCTGCATCACAAAGTAGTTCAAAGTTCGCAGGTAGAAGGAGCTCCACGATAGCTCAGTGGACTTCATTTTTAGTTAACTAGCAGAACACACTTAAAGTTAAGTCATTCTGGGCTGAATTTAATTAAATGAACTGCTGTTAGGTGCTGAGGCACTGGATCTGTAATCAGGTGCTGGTGCCAGATAGGAGGCAATGACTGAGTGCCTACTCTGCCTGGGGGTGGGAGGTTTCCCCTGTACCCATGTGTGACCTTTGACCTATAGCATCAAGAATTTAGAAGTAGTCCGAAGACCTGATGCACAGCACCTGAGCCCAGTATCGGAGGAGGAGGAGAAAGATCCACATTCTGAGAGTAGTATTGTATTATGATGATGAAATGCATGCATCCAATATCAATAAAAAAGCATTTCTTAATCTAGCCAGTGTGAACACATCTGTCCAGATATACATGTATTTCTTTTTGCACAAATGGGGCTCTTTTTAAGTTTACTCTCTGCAGCACACACGGATGTCTTTATCCTTGTTTCCAGTAGCAGAGCACTGTACTATATGGGCAGAGGTTTAGATGGATTATGGTCTTTCAGTGTCATAAAAAATACTGAAACTAATATCCGCATGTATTCACATCCACATGGATTTTTGAGAAAGTGTTCTTGTCAGTTAATGTAGAATTGTTCCAAGTGGTGAACATTTTGTTGAATGTTGCAAGAGATTCCCCAACAGTTTCCAGGTGGAGTCCAGCCAGCAATGATCAGAATTTCTGTATCCTCCAACCTTTATCAACATTAGGTTTTCTCAACTTTGTAAAACTTTGCCAACATGCTATGTACAAACAGGTGTTGCCTGTGACTGACAGCTTCTTTTCTGCCCCTAATTCCCTGGGAGGAGTGTGTGTGTGCTGGTTTCTGGAGGTCTGTTTTACACCCTGACCCGGGGCCTTTTCAGTACCTATGATGTCAGCCCTCATCTCTGTGCCCTGACCCCCAAGTCCACGTGGGGAGCTCCAGTTTCTGTCATGGTTCTGGCACCCCTTCTCACCCTTGCACCTTTGATTTACACCCCACATGTGCAAACATGGACCTTTCATCTGCCTGACTAATCTTGTCTTGCAGATGTTGATACTCAATAGGCAATTGATGAATGATTACATGAATCGATTCAAGGATAATAGGACATGGAAGAGGCAAGATTTAAAATTTTCTGACAATTCTGTATTATATTTTTGGAAGGGCATTTGCCTACTTCCTTTTTCACTTGCAGAACAAAATTAGTTTTGCTGAATGTAAGTAGTCTTCATTTAAAAAAGATTTCATGTGTTAATTTAACTTTTAGAAAAAAACCTCAAACAAAAGTTGTTGTTTAAAAAGACAGCGCAACATTTATACCTCACCTCCCTGTGTGGACAGGGGGGTGCACTGGAATTGCACTATAGGCAGACTGAGAGACTATTTCTTCTCTTCTTCTGCACGATGTTCCATACTTGAGACTAGACCAGTAGCCTAGTTTTGGACATGATGCTTAATTTTAGGAAAGCATATAAATAAATAATACAAGGCAAAAATTGTAATATCATTTTACCCAGAAATAGAAATTAAAAAAAATCAATCAGATTATCAAGTAAAGTAAAAGGATGCTTGGTAAAAACTGACATACAAGAGTAGAGGATTGTTTGTTAAATTACGATAAGCCACACAGAGGCATGTAATAGTCATTCTGAATGTGTGTATGCATGAATGTACATGTGTATACACTTATATAAATGTGTATGTATATATTAAGAAATATTCACAATATACTATTAAAAAAGCAAATTATAAAACATTATGTAGAATCTGACTCATTTTCTTTTTTTCTTTTTTTTTTCAGCTTTACTTGAGTTTATTGGTACATTTTAGGGATACAGTACAGTTACATTCATTGTTGGGATCTTGTACCTCTACATGACAAGTCTTGATTCTCATTTTTTCCCCTTACCTCTGCCCTCCCTTCATCCCCTCCTCCCCTCCCCATCTACAAACACTTTATTTTCATCTTTTCATTCTCTCACATTTTTCTTTTCCCTTTTTACTCTTCCCCTACCCATCCCACCTTCCCTACACCTTTAGCTCCTTTCTTCCCATTTCTAAATATCAGTAATCTTATTAGAATCTTATGCATTGTTGCAGATTATTCACACCAGGGAAACTATTTGGTATTTACACATGTGTGACTTATTTACTTCACTTAGCAGTATATCTTCAATATGTATCCATTTTCCTATGAATGAATCTATTTTCTCGTAAGGATATATAAAGAACTCAAAACATTCAGTCCCCCCAAATATAAAGACCTGATTCAAAAATGGGCTTCCAAAATGAACAGACATTTCTCAAACAAAGAAGTAAAAGCAGCAAGAAAATATTTGAAAAAATGTTCCACATCACTGGTCATTTGAGAGATGCAGATGAAAACAAAACTGAGATTCCAACTCACCCCACAAAGAATGGCTGCTATCAAGAAATCACACAATAACAAATGTTGGTGGGGTTGTGGGGAGAAAGGAACCCTTCTCCATTGTTGGTGGGAGTGCAGACTGGTGCAACCACTATGGAAATCAATATGGAGATACCTCAGAGAGCTTGGACTGGAGGTTCCATTTGACCCAGCCATCCCTCTGCTGGGTATCTTTTCAAGAGAACTAAAAGAATCATTTCACAGAGAAGTATGTGCACCCATGTTTATAGCGGCACAGTTTGTAACAGCTAAATCTTGGAAACAGCCCATTTGCCCATCCGTTGGAAACTGGATAAAGAAGATGTGGTTTTTCTATAAAATGGAATATTACTCAGCCATAAAGAATCTAACTCATTTTCTATATATCAATACATATGCATGTGTACACATTAAGTTTAGAGAGATACATACCAAAATGTCAATTATAGTTATCTCTTAGCATTTTTTTATTATTCAGATTTTATAACCTTTCTACCAGGACAATATGTTAATGATATAAATATTAAAATGTCAAATTAAATAAAAAGTATCCACCAGGTCCATATGAGCAACTTGACACGTTGACTGGCTAACGGGTCTGCATTGCCAAAGTCATGATTAAATTCAAGTCTTTCCATGTCCCAAAATGGAACAAAGGAGAAAGACTACAAAACTAAGTTCTTTCCTCAACCTTGTGTCCCCCTTCAGGCTGTGCATTATTTCCTCTTTTGGTTTGTAATGAGCTTCTTCCTGGAACACACCTGCTATCTGGGCTTCCCCCACTCCTGTGGAAACTGGCTCTTGCAACTTGGATTCTGCTGTACTTCACCAGGTTCAGATCTCCTGTTTGTTACACCCAAAACCCTCTCTGTAACCCCTATCCTGATGTCCTCTTGGCCTTGGTGACTACACTCTTTTCCTATTTGGCTCCTGTTATGGATTGAGTTGTGTTGGCCCTAAAAGACATGTGGAGGACCTAACCTTTGTACCTGTGAATGTGGCCTTTTTTGGAAAGACAATCTTTGCAGAAGCAATCAGATTAAGATGAGGTCATGCTGGCCCAGGTTGGGCCCTGATCTAGTATGACTGGTGTCCTTATAAGGAGAGGGTTAGGATTCAGACAAGCACAAAGAGAGCTGGCCATATGAAGACAGAGGCAGAGGCTGGAGTAATGTGCCACAAGCCATGGAAAGCCTAGGGCTACCAAAAGCAAGAAGAGACAAGGGCAGGTCCTCCCCTTGACACTTGGGAGGTAAATCATGGTCCTGTTGATACCCTGAATTTAGACTCTGGCCTCCAAAACTCCAAGAGAATAAACTTCTGTTGCTTTAAGCCCCCCAGTTTGCAGTAATTTGTTACGGCAGCCACAGGAAATGGATATAACTCTTGAGACATTATAGGAATTGGTAACACCAGTTTTGCTTTAGGTTACATTCTTTTTTGTGCTGAGTATATGGGAGCACAAGCAGGCTCATTTTTATTGATATATTTAGGAATTCAACCTTATAATGTATATGAAGTAAAAATGTTTCATCCTTTGGCCAATGCAGAGCCTGTTTGTCTCTGGCATTACTGCCTTGGGGACCCATGAGGGAGCCCTGTGATCAGATCTCAGCATGAGCAGAAATGGTTGAAGGAGACAGAGGAGGGGTCCACTGGGGAAATGGACCCTATCTGAAGTTAGGCTACATCTTATACTCTGGAGAGAGGAAACTCATCAAATGCGACCCAGAAACAATTAAAATCAACAAAGAATAAAATGGTGCATTCAAATTTTTTAATCTTGCCTCTCAGAAAAGGTTTCTTGTGGCTGATATTGACCTCAGGCATCAGTGAGTCCCGGGAACCTCCCTCTGAAACCATTCCAATGCCCCTGGTGTAACCAAGAGGAGATAATCATGGAACATTCTAAGAGCAAAGGTAGGGGCTTCAAGCCTGCTTCAGATGTTACATTGGTGCATGCACCCTTGCAATAGACCTTCATTAAAATAATCCCTTCCCCACTGAAGTCTCATTTACACCCACCCCCCCATACTAGGGAATGAACTCAGGACCTTTGCACTGAGCTACATTCCCTGAATTCCCAGTCCTTTTTATTTTTAAATTTTGAGACAGATTCTTGCTAAGTTGCTAAATGGCCCAGAGTGGGCTTGAAGTTTCAGTCCTCCTGCCTCTGCCTCCCAGAGTGCTGGGACACATTTGTTTGTTTCTTTTTTTTTTTAATTTAGTTTATTGGCACATGTTAGGTATCCAGTACAGTTACATTTATTATTGGGATCTTGCACCTTTACATGACAGGCCTTGGTTCTCATGACGTTTGTTTCTTAAGCAAAACTTGAAGGATACAGGAAAACACAAAGACCTGTGGACACCCACGGATGGCTATTTGCCAGGTACTTGTAGGCCTAGTACGGCATTGGCCTGATGACCTGCCTGATCCCCAAGCTATCACAGCCCCTCTCCCAATCCTGTGGCTCTTTACAGCTCCCTCACTTCAAGTGAAGACTTGTTCCCTCTCCTTTCTTGGGAGAATACAAGAGAAAGTAGAAACCATTCTGTTTTGCTTTTGTTATTATATTTACAATTATAACCCTAGCAAGAGCACCCAGAGTAACAGTTCTTAAAGTTTAATCTGGGAGAGCTGGGATTCCCAACACCCTTTCAGAGGTTCATAGGTCAAAATTATTGTCTTTACACCAGGTCAAAAATAGTCCTAAAACAACTGGGCATTGTTTTTCACTTTCAGTGCCTCCTGAGTATACAGTGGAGTTTTCCAGGGTCTACAGGAAGTGTGATAGCACAAGAAATTAAATGCAGAAGCAGATAGGAGAATCTAACAGTCTTCTATTAAGCCAACTTATAGAGATTTTCAAAAGTGTAACATAGCACCACTCTTTATAATGTTCATGTGGATTTATTATTATTTATTTAAAAAGAAAGTCATGAAATAATATTTTTTAAATTATCAATTTTAGTTTTAAGTATGATAAATAGACATAAGTACTCATAAACCAAAGCTCTTCATGGTTCTTAATAATTTTCAAGAATATGAGGAGATCCTGAGGGCAGAAAGTTTGAAAACTGCTTGTCTAGGTCATAGTTGGCATTTAAAAAATTTGGTAAATAATGCAAAGAATGACTCGCTGTCAATTTCAAAGTCACTTCCAGTTTTCCTTATATGTATTTATTTCTTTACCATTTGTCTTTGGATTTTTTTTTCATGAAACATACAGACTGAAATTCATTTCCATGCTACTAAAAATTCTGTATGGTTATCCCTGGGTATTCAGAGTTTATGATATAAATGGCTTAGTATTTGATTAAGTCCCCTGTTTGGAAAAACCCATTGAAATGTTTGCAGTAAGTTGCTGGTTTGGAGATGTACATATATATTTGCCCTCTAAATTTTTATTTATTTTCCTGAAATTAACATGACTTAAAAACAGTTTTTAAGGTCCCTTAGGCAAGGCTGGTAACAGGCCAGATTGGAATTACCAGGCAGTGGGATAGAGATGGAGAGTAGAGAGACACTACGAGTGTGCAACTGTTGGTCTCAAGGTAATGAGAAACCACACAGAATGAATGTCAACAAACTGCAGGCCTCAGCCCAAGCCCAGCCAGCTGTCAGTTTCTAAGTAAAGTTTTATTGAACACAGCCATGTCTATTTGTTTGTATACAACTGCTTTTGCACTGTGCTGCCCGAGTTAGGGTGCAGAGGCACAGATAGTGGGACCTACCACATCCAACATACTTATAATCTAACCCTTTACAGGAGAAGTTTGTTGACCCCAGATTAGAGAATATGAATCCCTGGAGACTCCTGGGTTGTTCTTGGAAGCTGTGATGCTGTCCTGAAGGTAATGGGGAGCCATGGACTGGTTTTAGGGAGGAGAATGAGCAGAACGGATTTACAGTGGGAAGATTTCAGTGGCTACACAGGGAGCATAGGTTAGGGAGGGTAGTGGTGTGAATGCAGTAAATCAGATGAGAGATCACAGAAGTGGATCAGAGCAGCTGGCAAGTTTGGGATGGCGAAACGCAGAGAGTTCTGAGACACTGGTACCTAGAACTGGCAGTACAAGTTCAGAACTGGCCGTATGTGTGGAGGGGGGTGAAGCACAACAAAGTAGTGACTGTAGGGTCCCAGCTCAGGGAATGGCCATAGGACAAAGGGGATTAGGTGGTCATGGGATGGGTGTGTGGTGGGGATGAGGGTTCTAAGTGGTCATTTTGAGTCTGAGGCTGCTGGTCAAACAATGATATTCTGAGTTCATTGGGGGAAAAATGCAGTTTAGAAATTATCAGCCTGCAAATGACAGTACGGAAGAGGGGACAGGTCTAGCTGAAGTTCTAAGGAGGGCTACATTTAGGCAAAACTTGTGAGAAGAATCAGAGCAAAAGGGGTGAGGGCGGGACAGAGGAAGGACATAGGACACCCCAAATCAGGTTTATTGAGGAAGACGGTCCACAGGCAGTCACACATGCTGCAGAGTTGTCTAAGGAGACAAAGACCCTCTGGTATCTTTCAGATTTATTCTCCAGGAGGAATCTAGAGCCATAGGGAGACTTGGATCGGTTGCTCCAGTAATGCCAAAACTTGTCCCTCATTTTCACTGCTAGGTGGGCCTTCTTTGTCTCCAAGGCCATGAATTAACAGATATCATCAGGTCTATGGTTTGGTTTAGATTTGGAGGCTTCTTTTTTTTTGACTTCATCCTCGAGAGGTCTTTGGTGATGATTTCTCTAACTTTAGCAACATCTGTAAGAGGGCTGCGACAACTTGCCTTGTGGGAAACAAAGGAGGAAAGTACCTGTCAGAAGCAGAGAGAACTTTTAAATCTGTGGATCAGTGCTGTCTGACAGACTTCCTGCTAGGTTAGAAATACTATATTTGCACTATTTAGTACAGTTAATCTACTAGCCACTTGCAACTTCTGACCCCTTGAAAGGTTTTTAGTACAACTGAAGGACTAAATTTTACAATGGATTTATTTTGAGCTCATTAGGATTAAAATTTAGATATGGGACAAGTAGCTATGCTGTATTGGATGACAGAGTTGAAAATAAGTTCTTCAGAGGTGATAGTTTTTCTTTAAATAAGAATATATGATATTGACTTCAAGTAATTACTCTTTTAAGGCTCCTCTTTCAATGTGCTGAGGATGTATTCACAAGCCTGACACTAAGATATGTTGGCACATCAAAGCAATTATGTCGTTCTATTTATCTAGGAGTCCATTTAGACAAATTCTGAGTGCACAGGGATTTGCAAGGAGAAGGTACAGCATATTAAACGGAGAAGTTTTACCTTTGCTCCTTTCTTGAGTCAACTCTGAAGATTACTGTATTATGATTTTATCTGACCACAATTTATGACATCCCACAGAGGAAGCCCAGATGCCCTGTGGCCTGGGCTCTTGTGCTGGCATGGTTGGAGAGGTGAATAGAGACTGGTATGGTGACCTTTCCTAGCTGCCTAGCTCTGATCAAGAAACAGGCACATTTCTCTCACTAGGAGGAAGGGCAGTGAGAAGTAGCACCACTTTTATGTCCTTGGATGTCGCTGAAGTTCCATGTTGTCTTCAAGCTTGGCCCCACAGGGCAGTTTTTTTTCTCCCTTCTTGGCTTCTCATCAACCTCAAAACATGGTTGACTAGATTAAAGAATCAGTTCTAAGAAGTCCTTATTTTTAACTTATAGTTTCTCTGTGAAGTTGAGAGGTAAAAAGGGGCATTGCCTCCTCTCTCTCTGGGTGAGGAAGGAGGGAGATAGCTAGTGGGTGTCAAAGAAGTTTGTCCTCTTGTCCAGGGGGACCCATGCCCACTACCACCATCGCATGCATCTCTTGCACGTCCTGAAGCCCCAGTGCTCTAATCCACACAGCTCAGAAGGAGAGCCCTTCATATGCCTGGCTCCCAGACTCACTGGTATCTTAAACTGACCTGAGCTGACATGAGAGTCTTCAAGGTCTTTATGAGCTCACCTTGTGTCAACACTCCTATGTTACTGCTCCGGTGTGCAAGTGCTTGCTCAAGGCCAGGTCTGCAGGATGCAGATGTGGTTCCCAGGGTCCTGAGAACTCCTTAAATCTTGTACACTAAGTGCCATTTTTGTTTTACCCTGGTCTCTTCCTGTTATCAATGCCACCCTATGCTCACTGGGGTATTCATGCAATCTGTTAGAGAATTTGTTATATAATATACAGTGTTCTATCAATGTAATTTACATCATATAATCTGAAAATTTTGAATTTCAAGAGACATTTTGTCAAAGACTTTTTGGTGAGAACTTCTGGACTTGTCTTAAAACCATTCACTGGGGTCTGGAGCTTCACGCACAGTCATCCTTGCATGTGACAGAGTACCCAACACACAGTAGATGCATACTGGTTGTCTGTGCATGATGACTGTAGAAAGCATGTCTCTGACCTGTTTTTAGTGATAGCCTGAGGCCACTGTAGCTAGAGCTGGAGTTCTGATAGGGGCTGGGGAGCTTTCATCAAGGAGAATGGTGAGCCAGCTCCATTAGGAAATCGCCATTTTTGGAGTGCACTTGCAGTAAGTTCTTTAGTGACCAAGGTCAGTCCCAAGAGGTTCAAGAAGAGAAGGTTCAAGACAGTCCATTGAATCAACACAGTGCAGATGAGATGAGAATGTGGAAACAGAAACCAAACTCAGCACCAGGAAGAGGACTGGACTGGGGTTGCCGGATTTAGCAAAGAGCAACACAGAGTTTTCTCACTGAATTTCAGATCAATGAGAATTTTTAGTATAAATATACCCTAGATACTTTATAAATAAATGTGGATCAATGAAAAAAATGATCCACATTTTAATTGAGATTCACATTTAACTGGTAGTGTCTGTTGTTTTGTTTTGTTTTTCCCAAGAGGGTGGCAGGGTACTCAAGTCTATTCTGGGCCACCTTCCATGACCACTCCTCCCTGGGCACTGGTTGGTGGGCACAGAGGATTCCTCCACTTCTATGAAAAAGGGGTTGTTCCACAGTGACTCAGAGCATAGGTGGCTGATTAGGTCCACATGCGGTCTCATCATGGACATTTCTGGGGTGGAAGCACCTCTGTAAGATACACAGCAGGTTTGCCACAGCTCCAATTCTGCCACCTGTACTGCTCAGGTTTAGGGGCTGGGCCCATCCCTTCAAGGTAGCAGGAAGTGCACCTGCTGATACTGGTGAGGTGAAGCCCCAGAAGTCCTGGTTATGCCCCTTTTATCCAGAATCTCTGTGCACAGGGTTCCTCTGAGTCTGCCCCAAAGCAAAGTCCACCCACTTAGAGACTGATTCTTCTACTCATCTAATTTAGCGTTGTGAGTTTTTTCTCCTGTTACCTTGTTCTAGGCAAATTCTGTACAGCTAATATTGTTAGCCTGAGAACCAAAGATTGGCTGCACCTGAGCATGTTTCTCTCTGTTGCAGAATATAATTGCAATGCTAAGTCAATACTAAACCCATGGCAGAAGGTGTCTGTCAACTTGCTTTAAGGCTGTCCTCAGAGCTAATTTAAATGCCTTTGCAACTAGTCTGGGTTGATTTTTCCAGATGGTGGTAACATTCTTCCGAAGCACCAATGTTAAATTGATATTGTATGACATGGTACAAAACCTTAGGATGTCTTCATTGGAGTTAGAGAAACTCAACTCACTATGGAGACTTGATTCTGCCCAAAGCACTGTGGAGCAGGCGGCCACTGTGTTTGTATGAGTCTCTGAGGCTCCATAGACAGGGAGCTGCTCTTTTTCCTTCAGCTAAAGAATGTGCTCCACTGTCCTGCTATGGGCATGAATCTCAGATAAATGAACAAAGCCCAATTCCATAGAATTAAATGATATCCTTGGTCGGTCCCCAAACCACCTCTGGGATGCCCCCAGTGTGATGTTGCCACATGACCTGTGCATTCGGTGGCTGTGGGCTCAGCCTGGCAGTACCCACATGCTGCATATAACGGCACCACTCTCCCCTGCCCAGGAAATGTTGCGTGCTGTCCCTGTCTTCACTGCCCCACTCAGAATGGTAAATGTGGCTCTCAGGAATAAATTACTGTGCATCTTGCACCACCAGAACTGTGGAGGGTACAGAGATTCCTCCGACGTGTTATTTTAATGCTTCAAGGAGCTTCCCACGTACTGGGGGCCTGGCAGCATCCTCCTCCTCCGGGATGCAGTGACATTATGATTGAATGGCTCAACTAGTGTGAACAGCAAGTGGAAGGCCTTAGGAAGAGCTGCTCACAAACTGAAGTGTCCCAGTGTTAGGTCTCCTTGAAGAAAAACGGGCTGAGCTTGGAGAAGTAAGAAATGCCTCAGAGATGGTGGACTGGGCTGTGGGGTGGTGAAAAGGATTAGAAAGAGGCTGGACTTCACTTGCAATAGACATACGGGCCACTCAGTGCTCTTGCCAAAGGTTCCTCCTAGAATACTTGCCTTTGCCACTGAGGGGCCCTAGTCTCTCAGTGCTTCTCTGTGTAAATTTCACAACTCCTGCATGCTGGGCTCCAGTATGTCTGTCTGACAGCCACAGTCCATTCTTACTGGCTGCCAAACACATGCGTTGTCATCAGGCGGACCTCGGAGGGAGTGAAGATGGGTGAAGGAATCCCATGCGGTGTGTGCCCTGAACACCCATGCAGAGCTTGTGCCCCACTCGGGCTTCTGCTTGCTCTCAATAGATGCTGGCCGTTTTGGAGTTAGGACTCCATCCCACTTCGTCCTCACAGCAGTCTTGACAAGTAGCTGTTTGCCATTTACATTGCAATTTTAAAGGCAATTTTGGGTTAGAGAACACTGAGTCACAAGTACAGGGAGTTCCCTTACATGTTCTCTCTCCCTCATTCAGCTTCCGCTGTCATTAACACCTTCCTCAGTGCAGTACACTGGTTACAGTTGGGGAGTGAGCAGGTTAATAGATGAATATTAGCTAATGTTAGGAATTTATTGGGCTCACTTTTGTGCAATCTCTGGGGTGAACAGTGGTGTAACATCACGTCCCTACTATGGCACTCTCATACACAGCACTTTGCCTGCCTGAAATATTCCCCATGTACCACCTGCTCATCCCTCCTCTCAGCCATGACCACTGCTAGTCTTTTGCTGTCTCCATGGTTTTGCTTACCTCAGAATGTCATAGCTAGAACCATACAGGAGCTGTTTCAGAATGGCTTCCTGCACCAAGTAACATGCATGGAAGTCTCCTGGTCTTTTGGGGGGCACCATATCTCAATGGTTTGTTTCTGACTATTATTCCATTGTACAGATGTGACCCATTTATTTGTATCTGAAGTAGCTTTTTATTTTTTTATTTTGTTTTGCTTTGTTTTGGTACCGGGGATCTTACTCTGGACCTTGTGCTTGTGAGGCAGGCAGCAGCACCACTGAGCTCAATCCCCAGCCCTGCAGTAGCTATTTTAAAGGTGAGGCTGAGATTGGTTAAATGTTTTGCCCTTGAGTTACATGGGTCTGGAGAAATACAAATGTGATTTGAGTCCAACCCGATGTTTTGCCTCACTCCGTCTTGGACTGGAAGAATGCAAGTTTCCATTAGTCATTAATTTTCTTCATCAGGGATGAGTGTCAGTCAGTGGTCCTTAACTGCTTTCTTGTTTCTTTAAAATTTCCTAAATTGATTTATTTTTGTTTTTAAAAATGTTTGCATTCATAATGATTACGTTCACTGTGGGCAGTTGGTACATGTATGTCACACGTCTTACTTCTTTTTATACCTTCTTTCCCTCCTGTCTTCCCACTCCATCTTTCTCTTAGCCCCTTGACATCTATAAAAGATCTATCTCCCTATTTTCTATTGTCTGTTTTATTTGTGCTTTGATTTATTTATATTTTGAGTTCTCATAGAAAAGAAACCATAAGACTTTTAATCTGTGTGTCTGATTTATTGCACTTAACATTATCTTCTCAAGATACATCCATTTTCCTACAAATGACTCACGTTTACTCTTCTTGATGGCAGAGTAGCACTTTATTGTGTATAAATACCACATTTTCTTTGTCCATTCATGTATTGATGAGTATATAGGCTGCCTTCATAATTTAGCTATCATAGATTGTGCTGCTATAAACATGGATATATATATATATATATGCATTATATATACACTATATATATATATGTATATGCATCACTGTAATATGATATCTTTAATTTGTTTGGGAAGATAATACCTGGAAGGGGAATTGTTGGGTGGAATGGAATTATTTTTTTATTGGTACATTTTAGGTATACAATACAGTTACATTCATCATTGGGATTTTGTACATCTATATGATGTATCTTGGTTCTTATTTTTTCCCCATTTCCCTGGCCTCCCTTCACTCCTTCCTCCCTTCCTCATTTGGTGGAATTGAATTTCTATTTTAAGTTTTTTTAGGAAACTCCATGCTGATTCCCATAGTGGTTTTACTAGTTTATATTCCCACCAACAACACAAAAGTTTTTCTTTTCCCCCACATTCTTGCCAGAATTGTTATTATTTGATTTCTTGATAACAGCTATTCTTTCAGTGTTGCTTAATTTGCATTTCTTTAATAGTTATTAATGTTGACCATTTTTTAAATATATTAATGGGCCATTTGTACTTCTGAGAAATGTCTATCCAATTGTTCATTTTTTGATTCAGTCTTTTCTTCAAAGATTAGGTATTTGCAGAGGCTAAGAAAGTGTGGGGTGCATAGAGCATGGCAGAACCTGTTGTTCCAAGGATGACCCTTACCAGCCTTTGCAGTGTCTGTGTCACCCCTAGGTACACAAATGGCAATGACAGAACACTAATGGCCAAGTAGGGACAAAAATAACCGGCCTGGCAGAAGCTGTCTGGTCCTTGTCATTGTTCTTGTGTTGGGATGTGGAACAGCTGAAGGAGAATTTATAACATAAAACTTGGAACCTATCTCTTCCCCTTCCCTGCTAAGGAAAGCCTCTGGAATCATTCTGCACAGCATTCTCTTTTTGTCCTAAAATTGGAGTGTCGAGCTCTTCCTTTGGGAGCTCATATTACGATCTCAAATTTCACCATCAAGAAAACCTCTAAGTATTTTAGCAGAAACCTCCTGATCAAATTGATCTCCTGGACATTGCAGCCTCCCTCATCCTGTGCTGAGCCGCAGAGAGACTCACGCTGGGTAGCAGTTTGTGGATATCTTGCGGTGTGTGTTTCTACTTGCTTTGCTTAGCCACCCAGACTTAGCTATTTAAGTTTCCCTCATAAATCAGCCACTCTGAGCATCTTAATCATCTCCTTCCAGTTTGTCTATAGCTCTCTGCCCTCCAAGAAATAAATTACCTGCAATTACTTAAACTTAGTAATTGAATTTATTTTAGTGGTAGAGAGAAAATTTATCCATTTTGCTAGTAATTTGTAGTCATTTTTAGTAATTGATAGTAATTTTCTAGTAAATACTAATTAAATGTTTCACTAAGTAATAGAAGTATAGAGTAATGTATTCACTAAGCATTAGTATTTCCAATTTATCTTTATACCAGCAAGTGATTTAGGTTCCGTTGATAGGATCTAGTGGAATTATTCTTGTGAGTTAAGCTTTAAAAAAGCATCTGTGGCAGACAAGTAAAGGACACATGCTCAACAATCTGTTACGGGGTTACAGATGGGCAAACAGAGGCAGAGCAAGACCTCAGTGCTCATCTAGAATCAGCCACATTGTCGAAGTAAAGATCATCTTGAACCTCAGATTTTTGGATCCATTTGGTCTCTGAGAGGATGGGACTGGATGCAGAGAAATGGACTCCAAAACAGGGTTCCCAGAGTCTGGAGTGGCCTAGCCAGGACCCCTTCTTCCTGAGTGTGCAGAGAGCATCTGACCACATTGTGGATTTATCTGTAAGTCAGCAGGAACTTTAACAGTATCTTGGGTCCCTCTGAAGATGTGTCTATTTCCCAAGTGGGTCAGGAAGTGAAATTTGGAACAGTGACCACAGTATTTATTTTATCAAGAGGATCCATTGGTCGCTGCTATGTGTCAGGCACTTAATTTTTAACCAGAAAGTTCTTTTTTGCCTTTTAAAACAAGTCATTATAAGCTCATTGGTAAAGTGACTATGAGGGCATTATGCACTTAAAATACACAGTATTGCAACTATTGCTTTGCTTTCCTGTGTTTCTGGCCAAGCCCTCAAAGCATGTTTACTGGGTGAAAGAGAGAAGTGATTTTCTCCAGAACATGCTCCTAGTTAGAAAATAATATCCCTCTAGAATTAATTAATTAATGGGAGTTGATACAATTAACAAATACTGAGCAACAAATTCTACAGAGGCGCTATTCTCTAATTAGTGCTGTAGCTTAGAGGGGTATGGAGCCTCCCAAGCTTCCATTTCCTGACCAGTAAAATGAGGGGTTAACTGAAACTTCCTGTCTTTCTGGTTATTCTTCAAAGGAGGAAAATATAATTAAAACACATTTTCTTGTTTATGTATAATGTGATACACTATCATGAGAAATATTCTTAATCCTAAACAATCAAGGCATTGAAATTAAATTTGATTAACGCATGAGTATAGTTTCTTTCAGACATTTTTCCCCTGTAGCTTGTTTTCTTAGTTGTAAATAATCAGAATGTAAAACTTTTATTTTTCCTTCAGTTATATTATATTTGAAAAAGATATTTCTCTATATGGTTTTTAATGATTGCATAGTAGTCCATTAAATGTAACTACTAAACTTTGCTTAGCCATTTTTGATATTGTTTGTTTAAAAATATTTGTTATTATAAATAACATCTTTGAACATCTTTGTAAAGCTTTTATATATTTAAATTATTTTCTTTGGTTAAATTCCTAGAACAAAATAATGAGGTCAAAGGACATGAATATTCTAAGGCTCATATTACTGGTTGATTGCAAAATTGTCTTCAAAAAGTGCTGCCTCAGTTTATCCTGCCCCCACCAAAACATGATTTTTCCAATTTCACCATTTCATCTCTGTAATGGTTGTTATCATTACAAATTTATGCTAGTTGAATGGTAAATAGTTGTGCCATGTTTAATATTCATTTTCTGGGATTAATCATATAAATTTCTCTTCATATGAAGATTTGTATTATTTTCTCTTGTAATTGTTTGTTTCTATTCTCCTCCTTAATCTGAGTATGTTTATGTTTTTGTAGTCATTTGTATGAGTTATTCATATAATAATGCTCTTAACCCTACATCATATGTCTGCACATCCTTTTTCTAGTGGCTTTGATTTCTCAGTTGGCTGTCAAGCTTATAGTAATTCTGAAATGATTTGAGGACAATGTAGCCTTCTAATTTCTTCCTTTCTGTTGGATGCCAAGTTTTGAAGGACAGAAGCCAACAAAGCAGAAACCTCAGCAATAAAGATGTTGGGAGTTTTAAATATCCATGCAAACCTGGCTTTTAGAAATCTTTCTTTTCCAGCCAAGGAATCTTTGTATGAATTAAATATGAAACTTCCTTCCCTCACAAAGTAAACATGTAATGATATACTTCTTGTCCCCATTACAAATCTGAGGGGAGCCTGCTCTCTGATCTCACATAAAACAGGTGACTCTTCAATTAAACATAAATTTTCAATTAAAGCACATCCCCCTGGGTGGCTGAACACAGTCCCCACCCCAGCTGGGCAGAGCCTGCCTGTGCAGCCTCTCAAGTCCAGCTGCTGCTGGCTGGTGAGGACAGGCTCCCTGGTGACTCCTGAGAGTGTGGGCTCAGCCAGCTGCCTGCAGAGCTGAGGCCTGGGCAGAGGGCTCCACAGTCCTGCTGAGATCCCCACTGTGTGGGGCAGAGCTAGAATCTTTGAAAACTGGAGGAGTGCTCTCGCCTTCCATCCCTTGCAGCCCTGGAGTCAGGTCAGCTCATCATGAGGCGCTGAGGTTACTTGATAATACCAACTTCCAGGGAAAGATCCAAGAGCTGCAGGATACATGGGGGCATGTTTCACTACTACTCAGCCCTAGCCAGGCCCCTTCTCATTCTTTTCAGCAACTGTGATATGAAAAGATACATGTTCCTCAGTATAAGAATTTTTAAAAAATCTTGTAAACTTAAAAACTTTTACAACCAAATAAATTCAAAGCTTCTGGATCCTTCCTGCCTCCTCTACCTGTACCCTGGAGTCCTTCTCTAAGGAAACCACTTGTACCATTTCTCTTTGTGTCCAACTACATGTCATGCTGCGCCTTCCCATGCAGTTATATGCACAACTAGAAATATAGCGGTTGTGTGTGTGCATGTGTGGATGTGGCGCACGAGGGCGTATGCAGGTATTTGTCTATATATGCATACATGCAATGTGTGTATGCTCATGGATGTTGTGCATGTTATGTGTGTGTGTTTGAGGCTATGCATATGTGCATATGTGTGAACATTCATACATGTACATGTAGGTATGTACATGTATGTGTGCAAGTGTATATATGCATTTGTGTGACACTGGGTATATTGTGTATGTTCTATCGCTTTATCATGCCCGGTTGTGGCTTCTCCATGGGTGAGAAATTCAGGGCAGGCAGTGAACTCACATGCTTTGGCACAAACAGAGTGTGATAGCCTGTACTTGGACAGTAGGCCCTGGACAAATGTCCATCTTTTTCCTTTCGTATTTTAATTTGCACTTCTCTGTAGTCATACTAAAACTCTTTCCAGTCTTTGTTGAAAACAATTGGTAGAAAGGTCAAGAGGTTTTAGAGAGCTTACATCAAGAAAAATAAAAACTACACACAGTATAGATTTTGAGTTGTTTTACTTGATAATGGTACGAAAGTGAACCCATACAACCATTTGTTTTTTATTTTTAATATAATATTAAATACATGGCATGAGCTATTCAACACTTAGTTATAAAATAGGCTTTGAGTTAACTTCTTTTGACAAACTGTAGCCTAATTTAAGTACTCTGAACACATTTAGTGTAGCGAGGCTAAGCTATGATGTTTGGTGGGTTAGGTGTATTAAATACATTTCTGATGTGATTTTTTCAATTCATGAAGGATTTATAAAATCATAACCCCATCATAAGTCAGGAAATATCCTTATTTATTATTCAAAAATTAAAAATCATAATAATCATAACATATAATTTGATTAACACTGATACATAGTATTGTTGCAGGTACCTAACTGTGATTTTATAAATTTGAGATAAGTGACATCTCATGCCGCACATAATGGAGGGCAGCTGGGTCCAGAGACTAGAGATAGATGGAGGCTTATAGGACCTGTCTGAGCCTGGACCTTCCACTGGCTACCTTGGTCCAGTCACTTCCTGCTCCTGTCTCAGTTTTTCCATCCTCGTGTTGGAAAGGTCTCACAGGAATGATATACTAATGTGTGGCAGGCTCCATATGTAAACTATGAAAAAATACAAATGATGGCAATTATCGTGGTAAAAGTAGCAATCTGAACATCTGTAGTGAGGAGGAGCTAAAATTGACCAGTGACCAGGAATTTGTTTTAAAAGGAGTGGCGAGAAAATCTCCGAGGGACTTGTGGTCTTTAGCAATCTGCTTGTCATACTGCACAGAAAGTTCTAAGAGGACACCTTGCCTGCTGCTAGTTCTTGTGTTTGCAGGGAGACATCTCCATACTGAGAGGAGGATCAGCACGAAAGGCAGATGAGCAGCATGAGGAGCCCTTTCTCTGATTCTGCTTGCTCTTGGAAAATGTGATGGAAATTCTACAGGTCATGTAAGAGCACTGGTGAAATCTGTGTCTCTGTTTCAGCTAGTGCTCTAGGTGTCCTATAGCTGGAGGTGCATGGGTTCACACTGCAGCCTTGGCTGGCACCAACTCCTCAGGTTCTCTGCCTTCAAGGAAGATTCTGGGGTGGGTCTGAAGGGCAGGCAGTCTTCATAGTGAGGATCAGCAGTCATGGTAGCCTTCAAGTAGAGTTCCTTTCCGTATTTCACAGCTCACACGGGTCCTATCACTGGGGTTTATCCTTTTCTAACCCATTATCCCCAGGGAGCCAGGGCAAGGCTGGGCAAACCCATCACAATAGCTACAGCTCTCATCAGCAGTGCCCTCCAGTTTCAGAGCCAATTCCCCAGTCTTAGTGTTCTTGTGTTTACTTGGAAAAGTTAAAAATAGAAGGGTGCGTCATAATGTTCTTTTCTGCTTCAAATTTTTCTCTAGGAATTAAGAAAACTAAATCATAAGGCAGGATAAAGTGACATCTTTTCAGAGGAAATCTATGTCAAAAGTGAATACAAGTAAGTGATTTTTAAAAGATCAGTCTTCAGTGGGAGTCTGTATACAACCTAAGCTTGAAGTTTAACAAACAAAGATGCAAGTTGGCCCTCCTGTAAAAGTAACTTTTTTTCTTTTAAATGACATCATATATTGTAGTCAACGTTGAGACTTCATGAGTGTGGCTTTTAAAATTCAACAATGTTTATCTACTACAGGCTGATGCATGTTTAAAAAGATCTACTTCTTATAAAGATCTGTTTAATTAAGAAAAACTAATATCAAAGCAGTTTTTTGCATTTAAAATTCGTGCTTAAACTTCTCCTAGATTAAGTGAGCTTAAACAGTTGCGATTCCTGACTTTAACAGCATTATAAAATACATTAGAGATTGAGAGGATAAAATTCTGCCATGTTAGGTTACAACCTAACTGCTATTTGCAGTTGTAAGGAGTACTAATGGCGCAGGGACAAGATTTATTGTCGTAAAGACATTCTGCTTAACATTAGCCTTGTCATTCCATTAATAATGACTGCTTATGAGCCATCTCCTTGGCATCTTTGTTGTCCTGAAAACTTAAAACTCACAGCACAATTCTTTACGACGTGTTACATTGCCCCCTCTGGGTATTCCTGACCATTATCCCATTTGGTTATATTCAAAACTGCTGCCTCCGGAGAGAGCATTAGGGCGACCTTTCACCTTCCAATATTCGTGGTTCAAATGGCGTAATAACATGTAGTGAATATTTACAAGCACACTTATACTATAATAGAGTACTGCTGTGAACATTAGCACATATTTTCTGCTCAATCAGGCTTTGATGTAGAGCTTGCCACACACCCAAGAGAAAATCCAGTACCCAGGAAGCTGTGCTAGTGAAACACCCTTGAACCTCAGCAGCTTACACAACAGAAACTGACTAGCTGCAGATCAGCAAAGCGGCAGATGCAGCTGAGACGCGAGCTCCTGGGAGGTCCATGCCAGAGCCTTCCGTGTTCATCGCTCCAGGATGGAGGCGGGAGCTCTCACTGCCTGGAATTCTGAATGAGGTTTCAGAGCAGGATTTCCCCAGAAAAAGAAACATGAATACCATGTGATGTGCTGGCACTGGGTAGCCTGCTGACCTTTCAGGTCTCAAATTTTTTAATTAAAACTTTTTCTTTAAAAAAAAATGTGATCCCATGCTCATAGGATAAATTGTTAAAATCTCTTCTTTGCCCGACTCCTCCTTCCCAAATCAACCCTACCCTTTGCTTAGCGCCCAGCATTTCTCCTCTAACCGGCCTCTTCTTTGAAGCCTCGGAATTGTAATGGCTGCTTTCCCACTAACTCTGCCCCGCTTTCCTTTGACCACGTCCCTTGTTTTAGCCCCACCCCTTTATGAGGGGTTTTCCTAGCTCCATCCTTGAACATCTGTCCCTATCCCCTATCTGCTACCTGTCCTCCTTCAGTACAAGGCCCTTCCATTCACTGTCTTCCTGGAGGCTTACTTGCTGTTTTCCAGCCCTGCTTTCTCCATTCAAATGGATTCTCCTAGGTTCAGCAGAGAAGGGGGCTGAGCAAGTAAACGATGTGCTTACTTGTTTTTGTGCTTATTCTGTCTTCAGGAAGTAGAGGGTTACAAATTTCTCCACAAAGCCAGAGCCAAGGACCAGAGTGCTGTTGCTTTTATGCACTCAACCAGTTTTGGTATGAATAGCCCATCTAGTTAGAAGAGTCCTTGAACACAGAAATGTGTGTACATGTCTGTCTGTACATAACTTACTTTTCCCATAACTTAGTTTTTCCTTTGTTTGCAGAGCTAGCATAAATAAGAGAAATGGATTTTCAGGTGATTTCTGCCTTGCAAATTCAAGAGGTCACAGGCTTCTAATAAGATTTTTATAATTCAAAGGAACCTCATTGGACAGTCAGCCATCAACGGTAATTGCATAGCTGATAATGGGTCTGTCTGTCATGGGTTCCTAGAGATTTATGCTTAAATTTACTTGTGCTGCAGAGATCCCCATTCCTGTGTTCCCACCCTGCCTTCCTATGCCTCATGGGCAGTGCAGGACAGGATATCTGTCCTGTACAACTGGTCTTGAGCTCGGGCAGATCCTCAGCCTCAGGCTGACTAGAGCTGATGGTTTTCTGCTCTCCCTGGTGTGTTGGTAGGGTGGGAGGCCAGGGCTCTGTGGCTGGCTGGATGGGAATTTGCCCTTTGTGGTGACATTTAGGTTCACATCCTTCTGGTCAGTGTCTTGTATCATGTAATGCCCATGTGTGCATTTGATAAATACTCTCTAGTGATCCAGTCCGTTCTATTTGTGTTTTGAGTTATCAGTATGAATGACAACGTAATGGGACAAGAGACTACCTCCTCTCCTGGGAATGGTTATTTATGGTAGGAGCTTGTTATAATACAAGTCATTAAACAGATTTAAATTTACCACAGGTTAAGCCATGCGTCCCCTTAAACAACTACATATAATGAAAGCCTGATATAGTATGGCTAGGTTATAACATAGCATTCATCTGTCTCTGGGTTTTATTGCCGGGTCAGCTTGAAGGTGGGGTGAACCATCGCTACTTAGTGGGAATTAAGAAAGCCTTTTGGTATTTCCTATATTTTATGAAACTGTTCTGTCCTTGTCTGGTATAGGAGGATGCCTGTGTTGAATTTTCTCTTTTCTTTCTCTACTGTTTCTTTATCTTAATTTTCCTGGAGAATGAATTTTCACACTCACTTATTCAGAGCTTATTATGTGCCACATGCTACCCTTAGCTCTGATATGAAATATGTGATTTGGCTTTGCAGCAGCTCTGAGAGAAAGCTATCCTTGTCCCCATCTGGTATTTGAAGAACTTGAAGCTCAGACATGTTCAGGCACTGTCCCGGGTCCCATAGCCAGTAAGAAGCAGAGCTGTGATTCCAAGAAACACAGCGTGCCTACTGTCCATGATCTTAAATATAGCCAGAATTCTGTGTGTGTGAGTGTGTAATGGAGATCAAATCCAGGGGCGCTCTACCACTGAGCTACACCCCAGTCCTCTCCTTTGTAAATTTTTAAAAATTTTAAAACATGTTCTCACTAACTTGCCCAGGAAGGACTTGAACTTATGATCCTCTGCCTTAGCCTTGCAAAGTTCTGGGATTACAGGTGTGTGGTAAGGGGTAATTACTTTAAAAGCCCTCCATTTGGAACTTGTATTTAAGTTTGGTTATGTAAGTTATGTTTTCTAATTATGCACTGAGTACTTTATCATCACGGTCCAGTTTTGAATCCATAAATGTTTGTTGGACATAAGGTATGGAAGATTTGTTAGTTGTAGATGATATAATACTGCTGGAAGGTGTGAGCATTTCTATCCATAAAGAGGATTTATTGAAGGTTTTCGGGGAGGGCATTCATTTTATTCCTCCAGGGGACTTGAAGTTGCCTCCTTCCCACTCTTTGCATCCTCTGCCCTGACCAGTATGCACATCACTCGAGTGCCAAGCTCTTGCCAACCTCCTCCTGAAGCATTCTACCTTCTGCAGTATTGTTAAGGCCCTTTCTGAGCACATGTGTCATTGAGTTCCACTTTTGTTTCCCTGCTGGCAAACTTTCTGGAAAGAGCTCGACAGTGTAAAGTTTCTTTCCTCTTTGTGAGCTGTACAGCCTCACCAGTGCTCAGTTCTGCTTCATATCAGGAAAGCAGGCACAGACCACACCTATATATGAATGTGCTTGGCTTTGTTCCAGTAAATCTCATTATGGACATGAAAATTCTGCATTTCATGCAATTTTTTTGTGTCAAAAATATGATTCTTTTTTAGACTTTCTCAAGCGTTTCAAAACATAAAAACAATTTTTACTTCCCAGGTCATACAAAATGTGCAATAGGCTGGATTTTGCCCATGGGATACATTTTGTTGACCTGCCCAAGGCCGTTTCTCCTAAGGAGAGGGTCTGTCACCTCTTCTGGGAGCTGACCTTCATTTTAGCCTTGGGTCCAGAATTTTCCTGAGGGGTAACAGTGAGTGACTTTTTAAAGTTCTTATATTTTCTTTTATAGGATGCCTCAGATGGAAAAATTCTTTAAAGATGTGAGTTAAATTTTCTTCTGGTCCTCTGCTGAGAAACCCCTATGGCAGGCTGCATCGCATCCCCACAGAAGATGACGTAACTGTCCTTGGAGAGCCAAAGCATCTATTCGGATATTAATTGGGATCCAAGTAATTAAGTTCAGATATTTTCCTCAGTAGGAGACTAAACTTCTTTTTCCCTCCAATTATCCCACAAATAAAAGTATAGAATAAAATTTTAGTTGTTCTGCCTGTTTTTCTTTTTAAATTTTTACTGATGTTTATAAAAACCACTTACCCAGGAACATGGAAGAGTTCTTTATATGATTGCTTTGGGTCCTCTAGTGAGCAAGGCCTCTGCGTAGTTCACCTGTGGTTGAGAGCTGGGCACACAGAACTTTCCCCACCTCCAGTCTTGGCCCTCCCGAAGTCAGCCTGACACGTCTGAGAATGTGGAACGTGATGATTTGCCCCTCCTGGTCCCTGTATGTCTAGGGACTCAGTCAATCTTCATGTCTTTTATCTGTATAGAATGAACTGTGACTTTTCCTTGCTTTCCTGCCTCTTCAGGACTATGGAAATTTGAATTATAAACAATGAATAATTTTTTGGCAATTTTTTTAACACTAAGTTTATCGTAAGTTTTAAGTATGTGTCTGAAATTCAAATCTGAGGGGGTTCCCTGTATTTGATTTACTAAATCTGGCCAACTGTGTTTGCTGTGAGCAGTCACTCCTGGAGACCTGAGCAAACCATCACCTTCTCTATGGCTCCTAAATGTCTGCATTAGGTCCCAGCGTATTCTTTTTCTATGCATAGGTTCTGTGATAATGCTAGAGGGGACGCTCAAGTATGGCCTGAATGTTTGCTGTGTATGAAGGTGTTCACTGGGAGGCACATCTATCTTACCAGTTTTTTGGGGGTGTCTCTGAGATAGGCAGCTAAATCCTCATTTGAAGAAACAAAGAAACTTTGAGAAGGTTTTTAGCTTGGCCAAGGTCTCCCGAGGGGGATATGGAGGTAGGTAGAGCTGATGCCATGAGACTCAGGGAAACAGAGGCTGACAGTATTGAACTTGAGTCCTGTAAACCACAACACCTGAAGAACCTGCCAGGAGGCATTTAAAGTAGCTCCATGTTTGGAAAGCAGTGAAAACAGACTGGCCAGGAAGAAGGAGCAGCACTTTACAGGTGAAGGATTATGAGAGAGGACAGTGGGTCACAGTGAGTTTCTCCATTGTGCACCCTGAAACCAGAGCATGAGGGGGCCTCCCTCCAGGAGACTTTGGATCTCTCTCTTTTTGCTGGAGAACTTCAGCAGCCAGTGACATCCCAAGAAGTGAACTCATATTTCAGAAAGCCTGGAAGGCCACCTCTCGGGTTCCACAAAGCATAGGCAGCCAGAGTATAATATGGGCTTCAGTACATACATCTCCCTCCTGACTCAAGGGATCCCCTGAGAAATTTTTGCACACAGATCATTATTGATATATTGGAAGTGTCTTCAACCATCTCAGGTTGGGGGTGGGACCAGGATGCCAAATGGCCAATGTGCCTGTGAGAGCCATCTTCATGATTGATACCCAGCCCTGCTGCCAAGGCAAATGTGAGGCTGTGCCCATTCATCTTAGCCTAAATATGGATGTATATCGATGTACTCATGAAATGATGCTGGGTTCAGAGACATACGATCATCTTGGATAAGCCCCTAAATGTCTTCTTTTAAAATATTCAGAGAGGGAGAGTTCAAAATACGAGTGCTGAGGACTAAGGCTCTAGGAGGAACTGACAAACATCTTGGAGTTCAGAATTAATGCTCTAAACTGCAGGCCGCTTTGGCAATCAATATGGACACAAAACTCTCATTAATGTTCACACAGCTTCAAACATGCATATCAACAGCAGCCCATTTATTTCCAAGTCTTTAGTGATGAATCTGATGCAGGCTCTGCTCTGTGGAAGACGGACTGGATGCAGAGTAGGGGTGCCTGACACAGAATTTTATTGGGGTGAGGCTGAATCAGTTCAACTGTGGAAATCTTCACAGGGCTGCATTTTAACCTCAGGCCAACCTCCCCTAAATCTGTCTTCTGCTCCACTTGACAGCAATCCAAAGCGGGCCCCAGAATTTTGTGACTTCTTACATTCACCTGATCCCTAACAAGGGTTCAGGTGACTGCATCCATTTTTCATATATCACCTTACTTTCTTGTTCATCCTGGCTGTGGGATAAAGTAAGCTATCTTACGAAGACTTGTGGGCTAGATTCTCCATGGCAGGCTGGATCTGTGTGTTTGTGAGGTGTTCCTGTAAATTCACAGGTCAGGGTGTGGGCAGTGGCAGATGCTCTCAGCAGAAATCCATTCCCGGCAGAGGGCCATCAGCTCTCTCTATGAACGTTCACTTTATAAAATTAGGGACAATTTCCAGCATTCCCAAAAGAACAGAATAATGGATAATGACTCACATACTCACCACCTTTACCAAATCCGAGCATTGCATTTAAAGTGGATCCCTGTGCTTCTCTGTGGTCACCACTACCCTTTTCATCCTAGAGGAAGCCTCCAATAGTCCATTACTGCTTGTTATTCCTGTGCATGTTCTACACTTAATACTTCTTTAAGTTTCAGTAATGTTGTATGAGATGGGTTGCAGATTTTAAAACATGTCTATGCATAGCGTCCATTCTTTGGTTGTTTCATTCAACATTATGTTTTTGAGGTGTATATGTAGCGCCAGTTAACATTTTATTTGTTCTGTGTTTTCACATTGTGTGACACAACTGACTCATTGTCCTATTGATGGATGTTTAGCTCGTTTTCTATTTCATCCTGTAACCAATGCTATGGATGTGGACATTCTTGAAAGTATCTCATTGAAAGCCTTGTACATGTGACATGGCACTTGCTAAGCCATGTGGTTAAATGTGAACTTTGTTAGAAAGTCCCAAATTAACCCCAAATTTGGTATCATTATACATTCTTACTAGTGAGTATGAATATTCCTTTTTCCTTTCCTTATACTTGGTCAATAGCTTTAATTGTCAAATTTAAAAATATTTGCCAATGTGCCCAGTGTGACTTGGTAGCTTCTTGCTTTAATTGAGTTTCTTCTTCTGCCAACTGCCTGTTCATATTACCTGGGAAATTTCTATTGGGATATTTGGCTTTTCTTTTATTCAAATATTTTAATAAAACTGCATATCTGATCTATAAATAAGGCTCTTGGTTGTCTTTATTCTTTTCGGCACATAGATGTGCCCCTATACAATACAGCTTTTAGCTTTGTCTTTCTTTTAAATTGATGTAAATGAAAATGAAAACATGCTCTATGTATTGTTTTTGACTTTCACTCTGTTCTATTAGCGTTTTGCCTCTCTCTATGTGAACGATTTGATTTCTTGTTTAATATAATTTTATGATAGCCTTGACACTGGCAAGGACAAGCCCCTTTACATTGTTTATTTCAGTAGTCTCTTGACTATTTGTGACCCTCTGCTCTCATTTGAATTTTGAGATAAGCTTATAAAGATTCATGAAAAACCCTGTTGTTATTGTAATTGTAGCTACATTGAATTTATGGATTAATTTTGGCAAATTTGACTTGTGTACAATCTAACCCACTCTAATTTGAATCCATGATGTATCGTTTTATTTCTTTAGGTCTTGCTTTAAATTCTTTGAAAATATTCATATACTTTTATAACATCTTCTTAATAGCATTCTCAGACAGGTAATTTTTAGGTTTATTGCTAGGGAACTTTTATATTTGTTGGGTTTTTTTAGTGGGACTTTATCGTTTATACTGTATAATTGAGTGTTTTGTGATGGATCTGATTTTTATTTGTTTTGCATTACTTTTCTCCCTTAAAAATGTGTACCTTACATCAACATGAATTTATTGTCTTGTAGTTTTGTAGTACAGGCAACTGACATGGATCTTGCTGGGCTGAAATAAAGAGTTGAGGTTCTGGAGAGAATCTGTTTCCTTGCCTTTTCCACTGTGTAGAGGCACCTTACATTTCTTGACTCATAGTTGCTTCCCCAACTTTAACCCCAGCCACATTGCATCTCTCTGACCTTCTTCCACTGTCACAGCTCCACTGTAAGGACTCATGGGCTTAGGATGGGCTTGCCTTAGAAGATCCAGGATAATCTCCACAACTCAAGGTTCCTTACAAATCCTGCCTATGAAGTCCCTTTGCCGTATTAGTGAACACATTGAGGGCTTCTGAGAATTAGGTCCTGGGTGCCTTTGGGGCCATGGTTCTACCTACTATAATTTCATAGGTAAATACCATGCTGAATTCTTTCTAATATTCATCTATAGATTTTTTTGAACTTATAAATAGACCATCATATCATTTCTACTTTTACTTTAAAATATTTTAATTTATTTTTTTCTTTTCTTATTGCATTGGCTTCAGCACAATGCATTCTTCCAAGTCTTAATGAGTTCTTCTATAGTCTTGTTTAAGTGTGATGTATATTGAAGGTTTTGTATAAGTGTCTTTTGTCAGGATAATAAAGTTACACAAACAATATCAATATTTCTACTTTCTAATTTACAGATACTGTGATTGCAGAGTTTTAAAATTTTTCCTGTGATGCTGGCAGTTTGAGCTTGGTGTTACATTTTAAAGATATACATTGTTAATATCTTCTTGACAAAGTTTCCCTGTGAAGTAGTGTTACTATTTATGTCTTTTAATACTTTTTGCCTTAAATGGTATTTTTGATATATTAATATAGCTAGAGGGCCAGGGATTTAGCTCAGTGGTCCTGCCTCAACCCAATAGTTTCTCTGGTATGAAAAACTAAAAGTGTAAATAAGTGAAAAGAAAAACATGAAAAAAGGGAAAAATGGAAACAAAGTCTTTGTAAATAGGGAGAAGTGAAGGGGGTGAAGGGAGGGCTGAGGTATGGGAAAAAATAAGAACCAAGGATATCATATAAAGGTACAAGACCCCAATGATAAATGGAACTGTATTGTTTGCTTTAAATGTACCAATAAACTTAACAGAGGGAAAAATACAAAGACAGAGCAGCTGCTTACAATATCTATATAGATATATATCTATATATATATATCTAGATATATATATCTAGATATATACCTATATATATATATCTAGATATATATCTCTATAGATATCTATATCTATAGATATCTATATAGATATAGATATATATATACTATTGTTTATGTTCAATTTTTCTGCGTGGTTTTGTGTTTTTATCTTAATTATGATCCTTACAAGTTACACATACCTAGATCTCTTAAAAAATCCCCAAATATCCATTCAGCGTGCTCTTTTAATGTGTAAATTTAACTCATTCATTTTTATTATGATGAATGAACATATTTGGTCATATATATTCACATATATATAATTTTATTTTATTTTTCTTAATATCAAGTTTTTTTATTTCTCCCTGATTTGCTTGTCACCAACCCCTCCTTCCGTTGCCATCTTTTTATCCTTTTCATTGCCTTGAAAATTAACAAATATTTTATGCTGCACTTTTTTCTTGTTGTTTGGAAGTTATGGGTTATATTTCTATTTTTTTGGTGATTATCCTTGCATTTTAAAGATATTTAATTAATAATAAAAGTTTTCTAAAAGAGGCTAGAATTATTTAAAAAAGCTTTTATTGTGTGTGTACCGGGATTGAACTCAGGGCCTTGTGCTTGTGAGGCAAGTGGCAGTACCACTGAGCTAAACCATTGGCCCTAGAATTGTTTGATATTTATGTTTTATTTCTCCTGACCACAGTATGGACCTTAGCAGATATGAAACAAAGCCTTATCGTCTGTATCATTTAGAGTTGGCTTACTATTTTTTAATATAAAAGGCTGTGATAGTCTAAATTAATAAATTACTGTTATAGTTTATCAGTTTCTGTGCTCATTTTTGTTTCTCATTTCCCATGAGCTCCTTTTACATACAGATTTTTTTTCTACCTTAACTGCTTGCTGTCATAGTGCTTTGAATTGAGGATCTGCAGGTTGTAAATTCACTGTATCTCTGTATTCCTGAAAACTTCTTCATTTTGTATTTGTTAATGATTGATAGTTTGGTTGATTTGAAATTTTTGGCTAAGGTTATCTATAACCCACCCAGCACTTTAAAGTCATTCTTTCTTCGCCTTATGGAATCTCTTGTTGCTGGTCATAAATCTATGGGCATTATAATTATCATTCCTTCATAGACACTCTCTTTTTTAATAGGAGCTTTTGAAGGTGTTCCCTTGTTTTGGATGTTCGGTATCCTATGCTAAGTGTAAATATTTTTATTTGTTCTGATGTATTACTTTTATAATTTGAGAACCCCTGGGTTTGTCCAATTCTATGAAATTCTTAGTTATTATTTCTTTCAAATTATATAATATCACCCATCTCTTATTCTCAGTTTCCAATTTGATAGACTTTGGGACCTCTCAACTAATTCTCTATGTTTCATAATAGGTTTTTATATATTACAATTTGTTGCACTCTTTTGAAGCTCATGTAATCTTTGAATTCTTTGTTTTATTTCACTTTTTATTCTGACTAATATTTCCACTAGAGTTAATACTATTTTGTGCCTTTAAAACATTTTTGGTGAAAATATTTTTCATTTCTAAGATGTTGTAGTTATTTCTTTCATACACAACTTTTCATATTGCATTTGGTTTTGTTCATTACTTACAGAGATGTTAGATGTTTTATTTATCCCTTTAATATTTAAACATTTGTTTTAGAGCTTTGCTAGGCATCTCTGTAGACTACCTATTACATGGAGTAAATTCACACGTTTTCATTAAGTGTCCTTCCTGCGACTTTTGTTATATTTGTTTTGGAATTTTGGTGTCTAGGCTCTTTTGAGTGGGGAGGAGTATGTTTTTGTGGCTAGCATTGATATCCTCTTTGTTTCTTTGCACTCCTCTCACTCTTTCCTCCCTCTCTAGTGTTTTGGCTGTTGCTTGATCACAGCCTTGATCTCTAAGGCAGAATTGGAACTTTTGTTCCTCTCTGATATTGGGCACATTACTGATATAATCACAAACCCAAGAGGTGTAAGATTTGATCTTGATCTCTTTCCAGCCTTCTCTTATTCCTGGAGGGAGAGTGGACATCCCATCCCACCCTGCCTTAAACAGTGATCTTAGCTCCATAATCTTGTGATGAAGCATGGCATTCCCACCTCTTTTTCTTTGGCCTCTATTGTGCCTCTGGAATTTAACTCCAGAGGCTGCTCCTGTTCATAGCCCCACGCTCGCAGCTGCAGCCTTTTCCTTTTGTGCTTGTGTCCACTCTGCCCGATTTCAGTGTTTATTTTGTATTTGAGCCTGGGTATGTTGCTTGGTTTTGTCTGGAGCATTCCATGCCACCTTACTTAGTTTCTTGCCACAGGCAGCACACATCCACTCAGTGATGCTCTTTCTTCATTTACATCTTTATATGGCTTTTGGAAAGAGCATGTGTGCGTATAGCTGTGTGAACCTCTGAATGGAAGCTCCCTGAAACACTGGCTTCCCTGGCCTTATGAGTTGCATGCCCTGTGGTTTTCTTATTTGACACTGTTTTATTCATTCACTGTTATGTCGGAGTGCACCACATGAGTGGGTGTGCCATGTTGTCCTACAGCTCAAGATGTGGCCTGGATGAGTGTGGGACCTGCAATAGCTCAGCCCCTCCCAGGCCTACTGCAGTTGAGGTTGCATTTTAAACAAGATGAGTGTGAATAACTGAGAGACACTGCCTTATAGCTAGGACAGCCATATACCTGGCTTACCTATTTCTTGGTCCCCCATTGGCTCTACACATTGTCATTCTGGGTTCCCTGGAGAGCAGGTAGAGATGGAAGGAGCCCTCGTGATGAGTTTGTTCTAATGCACACACACAAAAAGAATCTTTGCAGCAATGACCTAGAGTCAGGCTCTGTTCCCTCTCAAAGAAAGATGTGTTCTTAGTTTTATTTTGTCCCAGGACCTGGGAGGTGCTGGGGTTTGGACAGAGGCTGGCTGTTTACTTTACACGCTTCAGGATGTGTGCTTACTTTGGCAGCAGGTATACTAATGCATCAGGAGGGTGCTCCACTCCTACCCTGGTGGGCAGATGCAGAGCATTCTCTCCTTTGAGAGAAGCTAGCCTGGGAACATCTGCATGGGACTAGATGGTGCGTGTGTGTGTGTGTATGTGTGTGCCTATGAATGCCTCATAGCTGCTGTAACAAGTCACAAACTGGTGGATCAACACATTAGAAATTCATTCTATCAAAGCCCTAGAGTCAGTCAAGGCATTAGGGAATTTCTTTAAGAACCTATTCCTGAGTTCAGCTTGGTGGCACAGGCCTATAATCCCAGTACTCTGGGAGGCTTAGGTAGGGATGCTTAGCCTGGGCAATTTAGCAGCTTAATAAGACTGTCTTAAAATTAAAAAAAAAAAAAAGGGCTGGCAATGTAGCTCAGTGCATAGGCCCTGGGTTCAGTAATTCCCGGTAACCCAAAACAAACAAATACCAAACAAACAAATGAACATGTCTGAATATATCTACTCTTCAGGTTAGAAAGTGTGTGCAATACAATATACTTTCTTCTAGGCTGGAAATTTAGCTCAGTGGCACCACACTTGCCAAGGGCAAGGTCCCGAGCTTGATCCCAGGTACTGAAACAAACAAACAAACAAACAAACAAAAAACCCCAAAACAATATACTTTCTTCTGAAGCCTGGGTTAAGCTAGCAAACAGTCCTCCCAAAGATTCACATTTTTTTGCTGGAGCCTGTGAGTGTCACCATATGTTATGGTTTAGATATAAAAATGTCCCCCAAAAGTCTCATGTGTTTGGAAGTTGACTAGATCATGAGGGTGCTGTCCTCATCAGTGGGTTCACTGATGAGTTTACCTATTTTTGTACTGTTAGGAGTTGAGTCCCATTTGGAGATGGGTCTTCAGGGAGGTAAACTGGAAGGGTATATTCTTGTCTCCAGTTCCTCACTTTTCTCTCTATTTTTTGGCTGCTGCTCTGCTCATGTTGGTTCTTCTCTGTCACTTGCTAAGCTTTACTTTCCTGAGATCCTATTTTGTGCTATATTTCAGTCTCCCAGAGGTATACCGTGTCATCCCCATATCCCACACGTAAAAAGATGCAAATTGTCCTGCTTAGTGACTGGCCTGTGTATCTTGCAAGTGGTTGGGGTGGCCAAGTTGGTCCTAATCTGGGGCTTCATTGGATAGGCAGGGAGCTTATGCTTGGTCAAACAGGAAGAGAATAGATGGTGTGGAACAAATGGAAGGTGGAAACAGAAAAGCCAGACTGGCAGCTAGAGAGCTGGGGTTCCTGACCCTACCTGCGAGGGGGCTGGTTCAGCTCCTGAGCTGGTCTTTTCCTTCCTGTGTGGCTGTTGTCACCCTTGAACTGAAGGCTTTATTCTGGACACCTATTTTAAGGCACATTTGATTGTAAAGGACATTTAGGCAGCATCAGCATTTAGGACCTGCATGTATCCTGGACAGGATGTGCCCTGCTTCCTAGAGGTGATCCTTTCCCATCAGAAGAGCAGTCCCCACTATCTTTTGGGTCTACAGGGAGGATCATTGAGTCTTGGTAACTATACCTTTTAGCCCTGCTTTCCTTTGCAGAATGTGAGGACTTTAGAGGAAGCTCTGCTTGCATTGTCCCTACCTGATGCTGTTTCCTTGAGGCAGGGGTTGGGCCAGATTAAACTGAGGAGGTTTCAAAGGACATATTTCAGGGGCTGTTTTGGGTGTGTCCACGAGGCAGATGCATGGATGCTACTCGGTAAATGTAATTCTCATCTGATATTCCAGGTTTGGCAGACAGATGGGAACCCATGCCAAGTTATGTGGTTTAAATTAAAACAAAGTCAGAATGCAACCTAGGCCTAAGGGCTATACATGGTTAGAGGGTGTGCATTGAACTGAGGGTCCAGGTTCTGGCATGTTTACTGGGCTGGGTAGACACCGGCTGGGAGCTGGTAGTGTTCTATTGGGAGAAGGCTGAGGACTTGGAGGTTGCAGACTCCCTTCCAGAACCCCTCTGCAGTGTTGACATGGGAGGAAGCTATGGGGTGGTGGGTGGGGCTCACTCCTTTTTGTCCCTTGTCCCTTCCTGGATTTGTTATCTGTTCTCTAAGCTTCCAACTTGGTGGTGGCAGCTTGTAAGGCTGTTGCATGCAGCCAGGGGCCAGAGCGCACCTCTCAGCTGGTGGTGACTTTCCTTTTTCCCCTAGCATGGCTCTTGGAGCACAGGGCCCCATTCTGTAGCCTGGATGGTGAGAATGGGAGGTATGTGCATTGCCCGGTCCCCCTCCCCTTTGGGCTGCCAAGCTCCTTGGCATTGTTTCTTTGGAAGCCTGGCAGACACTCAGCTCCTCCTCCGAGGATGGTACGGGTTATAAATTGTGTAACCTTGGAAAAGGGTTCACTTGATCACTGCGTTTTACACTTTTCTCTGCAGAACACTGGTGACTTAATTAACCTACTTGTAGATGTAGCAGCTGGAAGATACATTTCCCGAAGCATCTCCATCTCTTTTTCAGTCATCATATGCTTAAATTGCAAATTCTCATGAACTGTAACCCAGTGTCTTATGGCTCTTGATTCTACATTTCCCTATAGATCTTCTATCTTTCAACGTGTCAAAGTTAGAGTGAGTGGCTGTTAGGAAAACGTATAGCTGTATTAAACCACACAAAAGACCTCCACTGAAATAATGTTAAGAATATGCCTTAATACTCCTAATAACTGACAAGTTTGAGTGTGGATTCAAAGCCTATTGTTCACCCAGTGCCATTATGCCCAGGTATTGGAGGATGTGCATACACAGCTTTAACTTGGAGGTTTGAACCTGGCATCCTCACTGGGGCTTATTCTCATGCAGTATAAAACTGCTTCATGTATCTCCTATTTGCTTGATTTTATCAAATTCTTGCTTTCCACCCTTTGCCTTCATCTCCTACAGACCCTCTACCCAAAACTTTAGAAAATGATTTGTACCATTCAAGGTGCTTTTTTAAAATTTGCAAATAATTCAGAACAGAAATCACTAAATTATGATCAAAACCAGTAATGGCTGATTAAATATGATCATTTTCCCTTAAGACAACTCAGAAGATGTTTGTAAATTCTTCCTCTCTTCCCTCCACCCCACCCTAAATTGGTTCTTTTGAGCTCAAAAATTTGTATCATAAGCACATTTTTATGGCTAAAAATTGGGGCTTACAAAGGGAAAATGACAAGCCTGTAATTGGCATACTTGGTATGAAAGTTTGCTTGCATACAAGAGATTCATGTTTGCAATTTCATTTTAGGAAAACATCCTAAGCATCCAGAGAAACCACAGGAGGGCAAGGGGTATGGGAACTCTTTCCAGAACCACCTGGCTTCAGATTCACCCATAAAAGTGGAACCACATGGAGCTTTATTCTAGTTCTCTGGGACCCGTGGACATTTTCACCCAACTGGAGATGAAACTCAGTGTGCAAACATTTGGCAGCTGACACTTTCTGAGTATGTTCATCAATCTATTATACTTATTTGTGTCTTTGTTTTTTGAGTTGTTAATTATGCTAATGGCATGCTTGGTTCCTATCTGCTCATGTGTGCTAGTTTTGGGACTCCAGCCACAGCTGGGAACATCTTCTGGACACAAAGAAGAAGCAATACATGGCATCATGATCTGGCTTCTTGTCTGTAGTGTTCTCATTCATTCATGTTCTCTCTTCTCCCCTCTCCCCTCCCTCGCCCTCTCTCTCCCCCTTGTCTCCCTCCTCCTAACTTTGATATCCATCATAAAATTTCCAATATTGAACCTTTTCTCTGCTACTGGAAGATAGGTACAAACGTTATTTATTTATTTAGTTTTGGTACTGGGGATCCAACTCGGGTCTTTGAGCTGGCAAGGCAGGTGGTGGAACCACTGAGCTAAATCCCCAGCCTGGTACAAACATTATTTACTTTGATTGCAGACAAATTTTCTTCTAGCTTCAAATCTTAAATGGAATATTTATACAATGCAAAAGATACAAGGGAAAAATAAAAGCTTCTTTTCTATCCACATATAGTTGTCTATTGGTGCGTTCCCACCAGTCAGTCTCTTTGTCTGTCTGTTTCTTTTTGTCTTTCCAAGCCAGTAAAATCTTAGTTACATAGTGGCTTGTGAACTCTCCTGCTCTTCACTTGGATATTGTTCCATGCAATAGAAAAGAAGCTTTTACTTTTCACTTTATATCTTTTGCATTGCATAAATACTCCATTTAAGATTTGAAGCTAGAATCTAAAATCAAATGTTTGAACCTATCCTCAAGTAGCAGAGAAAAGGGGGAGAGAGACAGAGGGAGAGGGAGAGAGGCAGAGGGAGAGGGAGAGAGACAGAGGGAGAGGGGGAGAGGTGGAGAGGGGCAGGGGGAGAGGGGAGAGAGAAATAGGGAGAAGAGAGAAGAGGGAATGAATGAGAACACTACAGACAAAAAGCCAGATCATGAAGCATTTTTTTTCTAGCAGCTGCAAAGTATACACTTGTGAACGCTGCAAGACTTTCTCTGTTCTAGATCTTTCCTGAGGGGCACTCTGGTTGTTTCTACTCTTTGACCTCTATAAAACTGCTGCCCTGAGTATGTATGTTCATCACCTATGTGTGCTGTGTGAGGTTATTTTTGCAGGATATGTCTATTGTTATGACCAAAAGCATACATGAAGTAGAGCTCCATTCATTGTTTAAGCTATGAGTGGGTTATCTGTCATGAGAATTACAGGGGGGGGAAACACTATAGCTGAGTGAAGCCCACGCCACTGCAGTTCCCAGGAGCAATACAGTTCTTCTGCTTAGCCTGCCCCATCACCTTGCACTCAGGTTTTGCAGGGGAGGACCTCATGGGGGTGGCTCAACCCACACATCTTGGAGCCTTCAGATGGCTGAGGTCTCTGGCCAGGCCCTTTTTTAGCTCATCCATCACTCTAATGTCCTGTTTATCCATGGATGCCCTTTGAACAGCCACATTTACCTCAATAAATTTTGGCTTGACTGGCAGGGTCAGATGGCAGACACCTGTAGAAAGAAAAATATGCCCCCCTAGGAAACAAAAGCAGGAGAAGGTGGCATATGGCATGAGTGATACTATCAGGACAAATAGAAGAAGATGCTGGGCTCTCTCCCTCTTCTGTACTCAGTCAAAATATTGTCAGATAATGTCCCAAAGCCAGGGGACATTCAGTAACCATTCATTTTACAAACTTTTATTGGATACCCTATGGGTGCCAAGTCTGTGCTGGAATCTGTGTGCACATGTTACTGAAGCAAGGCCTTGGCTCTCAGGGTTCACAGACAAGTGGGGTAGCACCCACACTATGAGTCAGTGTACACCCTGAAGACAACGTGAGGGCCAGGCCTACACACAGGAACTTTGAGAGCATAGGGGAGCACCATCACTCTGGCTGGAGCTCTTGATCCCTGTGTTGGATCCTAAAGGTTCAGTAAGAGGGTAAAGTTGAGATATCGAACCTATTGCAACTTTAAAGGGCAGGATGTTCTTTAAGCATCCATCTGGTTCTAGGAATTTATGACCCTAGCAAATAGCACTTGACAAACAATTGGCAAACTAGATGATGCTGGGGCTCAGTAAAAGTGAGTACACACTCACACCAGGAGTTATGTTGTGGACTGTTGCTGGGCACAGGCAGCAGGCATCTGGTAGGGGACCTGGGCAAGGAAAGCTGTGGCAGTGATGAGACCCCACCCTCGGGGTGCCCACAGTGTGTGGAGCCCTTTGCAGTGTGCTGCACTGCTCAGGAGCCCCTGCAGGGATGGGGTGGTGATGTAGCTCCTGCCTTTGAGAGTGGAAAGTGGAGTTTTAGTTTAAGAGGCAGAATTAACTTTCTCTCTTTCTTTTTTTAAAGATTCATTGTAATCAAGCACACATACATTTGCCTCTTCTCCTTAAAAAGTCATTATATTTCAATTTTTTTTTTGCTTCCGTACTGTCATTTCGAAGAATCCAACAATTTTTAATCATCAGTGTTAGGAGCTTAGGATAATATTAGTTGAATTTTTCATATTCAGAGGCAAGTTTCAACCTTTAATAGCCACCAAACTTCAATTAATTTATTTCCTCTTTAAGGGCCTAAAGGCAATCTGAATCATTTTTACTGTCATGTAACATCCCCAAACAATATTTTATGAGGCTGAGTTTAGTTAGTGGTTAATAGATTCAGGCTTAGTTAAGGCTTGCACACAGGCATCTTCTTGTTCTAGAAATGTCTGTTTATTATCAGTGTAATGCGGATGAAACTACTTATTCACTCTTCAGAAACCCTTTATGACTCTTAATTAAAGTCTTTGTCTGAACACAAAATAATTAATACATGAAATGAAGCCACAGGAAAGAAGCAACTGTGAAATAGTCACTTGGTTGTGTGTTGAGCAGTATTTAATCATTAGAGTAACACTGTGTTTGCACTTTTGGAAAGAAAACAAGGAGCAGACTTCATGTTTATTTAACACTTTGTCTTCTTGGAGGTATGAAATGAGTCCTATGGAGTGCTGCAACAGTAAATCATATGTTCTGAAAATTACTGGGTCTTAAACAGTAGTGTCATTTTAAAACTAAATAGTTTGGTGGTGCTCCAGCATATAAAACTGACCTCTTAGAACAACATCTACTGTTTACACTGAAAGACAAGTAAAGGAAATAAAAACAAGACATAAAATAGAGTGCTGCCAGGATGCCATTTATTCCGGTTTGGTTTCAGCTGGAAATCTGATGCTACTGAGGGCATGAGGCTGTTTAGTGACGCCTGAGAGAGAGCCCTCGCCGGTACCCCAGGGTGTGCCCCGTCTCTTCTGCCCTGTGAAGGCTTTGCTAAATGGGCTGAGAAGTAGCTGGTCCCTCCAAAGGTGCAAATATATCCATATTAAATGAGACCTCATTAGTGGGTGGATGAGGGTAGAGTAAAATTTCACAGCAGGCTCTTTTTGCAGGCATCATAAATAAAGGAGACTGACTGGCCCAAGGGATTAGTTCTGGGGTAAGGAATTTTCACCTGTGGGCCACTGCGTCTAACTGGACTTTAACAGAGACGTTGAGCTCTTGGTGGTGGGGGGTTCACGAGTCTGAAATGAGGAGGTACACTCCACGGCTGCTCTCATGTCTGTGTTTGCATCTTGCAGGAGCCAGGCAATGCCCTCAAGGAAGGACACAGGAACAGCGGTCAAGGGTGGCCACGGAGGCTCTGTGGCATGGTTTCTCCCTTGACTCAGGCTCTGGACTAAAGAGATTGAAGTGGAAGAACAGGAACTAGTGCGGGAAGGAGGCCAGGGAGTCTGGACCCTTGTGCTTTTCTTTGCCTTTTATGAAATGCCTCTCTGTTTCACTTTGTCCCAGCAGGACACCCCGTGTTCTGGGCTTTCCTCCTCTGCATCCTTGGCTGCTGCTGCACTTTGGGCAAGCACAGCCAGTCCCTGGGTTTTCGCAGTGATTCCTGTTGCCTTGATAAAGCTAAGGGCAAATCCCACCAGATTTCTTTTTCCCATCCCCTTCCCACACTGCATATATATTTTAGAAAAATTGGAACATAGAGAAAAGCAAAAATTATACAATAAGAAGAATCACCCATAATCCCTCCCCAGTGAGAACCACTGGGTGCATCTTCAGAAGTGCTGTCTGCCCTTGTCCATCTTCTGAGCCACTGTGGTCACACCGCACATGGTACTTTTTATTCCTCTGGTTAGATTTTATAATACTTTATTGAGGCCATAGACCATCCTTTAGCCTTAGATGCTAAGGTTGTTTCCAGCTTTGTGCACCCTACAGTTGCAAGCCCTTTTTGACCCAGCAAGAAAGCCTCTGCACTCCCTGGCTTCTTCTCTGCTGCTTACAGAGCTCTCTGATGACCCTTTCGGCTCTGGGCCATGGACCCATGTGCCCTCTACCCAGCCTGCTGTGTGTTCCCTGGGTGGGGCACAGGCAGTCTCAACCCCCCTTACTCTCCACAATGGACATTTCTTCCCACTAACAGGCTGGGCCTGTGGAGGGTAGGAGGGAGAGACACTAACCATCTCAGAGATGGATCCCAGTCTCCAGGGGTGGAAGGAAAGTGGCAACCCTGTCTGTGGTCCCAAATGGTGGCCCCTAAGATGCAGCAAGTCAGATGCTGTTGGTGCAGAGGGAAGTGTTGCTTGGTGTAAGATGGAGGGAGGAAGACTTGTGGACCAGGAGGTGGTTTAGTTGAGCCTTTATTTGTATACAAGCATATACAGGTAGCATGACAGTGGGGAGATGGGTCTGGAGTGAGGGTCCTCCCAGGAAAAGCTCAAAGACTGGCAGGTGCAGGTGCATTTGGCATGCTTGCTGGGACTATAACAAGTGGTGCCACATCTTGCTTGTGGAAGTTCTCAATTGCTAAGGTGAGCAGGTGAGACTGCTGCAGGTGAACACGCTTGGAGTTTGTGGGGACTTAGTCAAAAGTTCCAGAAATGGAGATGAAATATTTGGACTTGCAAAGATATGTTTTGTTCCATCTCTCCCCGTCTCCTAAATGCGAAGTTTTGTGAGTATCTTTGGGGTGTTACTGTAACCTCTCAGTGGTTGCCTCACATTCACCACTCGTGGGGGCAGCATCTGTCCTGGAGATCCTGATGCTGGGGTGGACATTTAGAAGGAATGTCTAGAGGTGCAGGGCATGGGCCTGTGCCTTTTGTCAGCTGCCTCTATAAAAAGGTGGAGGTGACTTCACCCCCAAAGACAAAGCTCGATTTAGCTAAGCACCTCTTTTCTGAGAGACTTCTAAGGGGCCAAGTCTCAACCTTGCAAGGACAATAGGAACTTTAAGGGGCTGAAGTTCTAATGCAGATGCCCAGGAAGCCCAAAGGGGCCTCATTTGGTATTTATTAAATCTCTGATGAGAACACCAGTGTATGTCTAATTGTTAATCTTTGGGAAGCTTGACCCTTCAATTAACTGAGTAACAATTTCATTGTGGACCATCAAAAACCCTGCATTATTAATGAGCACTTAAGGTCAATATTCTTTTGCTTCACTTTACTGTCTATGATATTTATCACTTGTAATATGACTTCCTGGTTAATTATACAGAATCATGCAGCATTCACTTTTGATTAATGTGGAAAGTTCATACAGACTTTGTTAAAAAAACATTTATTATGTGTGATGTATTATAATAAGCCTTTTTCCCTGAGCTTTGTCCTATGTACATATGTTTTCAATATTTAGAAAATTTCCTAATACATGAAATTGAGAAAATTTAATAAATCATGCTAGCCACCTGCACGATGTGTGTTTTTTATTGTGATACGATCTTCTGGTGGGAAGGTTGGGGTCATAACTTAGGCAAGATGATAAACGCATTTTAAGTTGAAGGAACTGCTGTGAAATCGTATTCCAGGCGTCCCTTTATTGCACTGGGGACAGCCAGAGGTATTGGAAGGAGTATGTTCTCCTCGTCACAAGACTTGGGCCGTAATTAGCTGTGTGACCTTGGGCAACTTACTCTGCATCTCGTCATCTCATAAATTAATCTGTATTCATTGATTAATACCTCCCCAGCCTCCTGTACAGAGTGAGTTTGAGGATCAAAGACTCCAGTGCCTGTGAGAGGGCTTTGTGCAGTGAAATATGCCCACCAGGTTGTCCTGTTCATTTTGGGTGAAATTCCCTCCAATTCCTCTTGTAGCTCGGACATTATCACTTGCCATTTCTGGGAAGATGGTGTTTTCAGTTGAGAAAGCCAGTTTGGTAATGAACTTTCTGTGGCATAAATAAGCCAGAGAGCTAACCCAGGAAGGAAGCAGGAAGCCAGGTTGTTGCATGAAATAGGCTGAACTGTGGTCCCTCCCCAAATTAATATGTTGAAGTCCTCATCCCTAGCACCTCAGAATACAGTTGCATTTAAAAGCAGACCATTAAATAAGTAATTAAGGTACAGTGAGAGTGTATGGATGGGCCCTAATTCAGCCTGACTGGTATTTTATAAGTGGAGAATAGGACACAGACACACAAAGGGAAGATGTGTTAGTTACTTTTCTCTCGTTGAGACAAAATACCCAACATCCAAAGTTAAAAGAGAAAGAGGTTTAGTTGGCTTAGGTCTGTAGAGGTTTCAGTCCATAGTTGGCTGGCTCCAACACACAGGTAACAGGCCTTGAAGAGGAGATAACATCGTGCACACGGTAGGCCAAGACAACCAGGGAGCTTCAGTTTACTGCAGTGAAAGACAGAAGAAGAAGAAAAAAAAAAAAAACCAGCAAGAGGGAGTTTAACAGCATCTTTCTGCCCCTTTTGTCTTATTCAGACTACAGGGATTAGGGTGGTGCCAGACTAATTACTCACATATAGTGGTTTAGTAATCACACGTCCTTAACCCCAGCATCACACGTCCCACATTCAACTACCTGTGAAAGGGAAAGTCCCACTGCATCCACATGAAGCTTTGAGCAGGACACCTAAACACAAACCATGACAGAAGACCATGTGAGGACATGGAAAATGACCCTTTCAAGCCAAGGAGATGTCAACTGTGGACCCGGGCATGACTGTGACACAAGTCACTGTTGTTTAAGCCATCAGTCTCTGGTGTTTGCTAGTGGTAGCTAGCAATAATTCAGTGCACATTAGTGGGAACGGTCTAAGAACTGCCCTGCCACTGTGAAGCCTGCATGTGATCAACTTTGTTTGGCTTCCCTGGCACAGTGCAGGTCAGTAGACAGCCAGGAGGAGCCAGGCCCATCTGGGAAAGGGACCAGAGATAGTTCACAGGGGTTTCCTGAGTATCTGGCATGTGTGGGATGAGATGGGGGGAGAAGGGTGAGACCACTTTCCAGGATCCCACTCCCCCAAAAGGACTACCATCCCCTGATACATACCTGGAGGAAACTTCAGCCCATACTGAGATCCTGCTCAGGGTGGGGTCGCTCTGCGCAACATTTGGGGTCCTGCTTTGGGGCTGTCCCCAGAGGGTGAAGCTGGGGCTCTGGGTAAGCGCTCACTCTAAATGTTTCACCCATGTTTTTCTGGTCCTGGGAACTGAAGCATTCATAAGTATGGAGGACTGAGTGTGCTTATCCTTGCAAAGTGTCCACAGTGGTATCAGGTCTAGATACTCCAGCTGAGGGATTTTCTTTGAATCTTGGCAGGAAGTTAATGGTGAAAGGCTGTCCAAACTCTGACCTGATCTGAAGAGCAAGGCTGATAATGAAGTAATGGCAGCTGTGGTCAGTGGGCACATTTCAGGCAAATGGTCTCTCTGCAGGTCCCTTGAGCGCTGTTTCTTGCATTGCTAATGACAGATGTAAATGGCTCATGTTCCTCATGTTTGAAAAGGTAATGCTACTTTGTACACTCATGTTCCACAGGAAGGCATAAGTGAACATAAAAGGACACAGTTTTTAAGACTTCTGGGATAGGAGGAACATTCCAGAGTATCAGGCCCAAACATCTTTTTTCACACAGCGAAGGGGAGGCTCTAAGAGCTGACCTATTCTGAGCGATCTGCAAAGAGGGTACCCATTGCAAAGACCTGGGGAGAGCCCATTAACCACTAGGAGAAGCAGCCGGTGCGAATTTGGGCACTATTAGACAGGAAGGCATGGAGTTAGTGTTAGAACCCGTGGAGTTTGAGGCTTTGTCATCTAGTCGGGGATAGAACAAGCTACAGGATTAGAAGGAAAACTGTGTTCAGTTAGAAGGATTCATTTGATTTATGAAAAGCAGGGCAAATCCTGAGTAATGGAGAATGTTCAGTGTGCTGTGCTATTACAGGGGGGCAAAGTGTTTGCATTCTGAGAGTCCCTGGGTATGCATCTCCCAGTCCTTGGCATAGAGGGCCCAGGGACTATCTCAGAAAGAGGAGTCTTTATTCGTTTGATTCCCAACTTGTCTTGGGCAAGGAAGCAGTATGACATTGGATTCCCATGTGGAGGGAGCTCCCTAGTACTCCTCCAGCCCAGCCCTCCCTGTCTACCATCCTCCTCCCTTCCACTGGGCTTGGATCCAGTTTTTTCATAAATGACACTCAACTTTTCTTCAGGTGGCTCAGCCTCCAGTTCTGTGGTCCAAAGGCCAATGACTAATTTCCTGAGCCACCTCAGCTCTGAAATCTTCTGTTATTTAAAACAATTTTTGACAAATTATCTGTCAACAATAGATGAAGTTAACATTTCTTTTGATCAATAAAATAAATATTGAGGTTATGAGCTAAATAGTGGCTATATTTCTAAGGACTGTTACAGACTTTGGTGTTCATTCTGTTCCAGCCCCTCTGCTTTAACAAATATTAGCAGAGCTGTTATAATTTTCATTCATTATGTATGATGGTTTTGTACAAATTTCTTCCATGTGTGAACCTATTTAATGTTAACATTCTTAAATTGCATTTGGTTATAAATAATGCACCTAGAGATATGAAATGGTCCAAGTTATTTCTTTGTTTTGCACCTGTCAGGCCAACGGCTACATTTTTAGTATTTGTAAATAGTTGTGCATAATTTGGACCCAGGTTCTTCTATCCAAGGGAAAGGACTCTTGTCCCACTTTATGTAAATTATGAACCTTTAGCCAATTTGTGGCCAAAAATAAATAGTAGAAAGAGCTTGCAGAAAACACGTATTTTGTATGTACATTAATGGGCACTTCTATTTTTTCCTGGAGGCCAGAATCCACTTTGAAATTCATGTTTGATAAATTCCCTGGATTTCTGAGTAATTTAACTGTCTATAGGGCTGTTGATCCTCTGAGTGTATCATTGAACCTCAGGGACCTGAGCACCATTTCTGCATATCCAAGTTCAAATATATGCTCAGGATTGGTTTAAATTTTAAGTTGTTTATCTTATTTCTGATAGATTTGTTAGCTTATCCTCCATTTCATTTCTAAAACCAGCTCCTAATCCTCAAATACTCTCTTCTTAAACACCGTCTTTGCTAAATTCATTGATTGTGTTAGTAAAATGTATATTGAACAGTTGTTCTGCAAGCATGCTGTAACATGAATATTGTTAGTACCCTCTCTCAAAGACCGAAAATTTGATAACCTGGATGTCAGTTATCACCTGCCTTCTAATTTGCTCTTACTCTTAGATAGACCACTAGCTGTCAAGTCTGTTACAGGATTTCTTTAAAATTTTCACAAATTTTAATATATTTTTCCTAATTTCAATTCTATCAGCTATGAAATAAAAATGCAATCCTAGCCTACTAGAAACATTTTGGTTATATTATTCTTAGAAGTCTTAAAATTTCATTAATATGGCAAATGATATGTTTTCAAATAAAAGTTAACCATTGTTACCAATAAAAGTATGTATTTGACTTTTCATTCCCAGGCCATCTTCGAAGGAAATTTCTAGCATGAATAAAATTTAAGTTAGTTCTACAAACATTGAATCTAAAGAATTTGTTGTTTTCATAAACTACCCTCTCACAGGCATGTCAAGATTTTCAAGGCACTTAGTGTATATTTTTGAAGTGATGACCTTCTCAATCATCTTGGGCTATGGTTTGCATTTGGGGATGAGGAGACTGGCTTGGGTGGTTAGTGGCCCATGGGCTTAAGGAAGAGGAGGCTCTTGTGATTGTTGAGAGATGTTTGTTTGCCCACGAACTACATTACTTCCATCCTGAAAGAAGTATTTTCAATGAAATGCATTTTTTTCCTCATTGAGTTTATTGGCACATTTTAGGTATACAGTACAGTTACATTCATCATTGGGATCTTGTACCTTTACATGACAGGTCTTGGTTCTCAATTCTTCCCCTTACCCCTGCCCTCCCTTTGAAATGCATTTTAGATCAGACCACAATGCTACGTGTTTCTCCTCTTTCCTTCTTTTTCCCTGACACAATGGAGTTTCTCTCTGCGGGCCACTCCTGGCTCTTCTCTGGGTCTTCTCAGCTCATTGCTTCTCATAAGGCAGCTCAGAATTTTGAGACCTTTCTTCTTTTTTATTTTTTCTTCTCCATAAGGAAATGAGTGTAAAAGAAAAAAAAATCCTGTGTGTGGTCTACTCAGCAAGACTTAGGAACTTCCTCTCTTTAGTTTTCAGGTCCAACTGGACCTGCAGTGCCAGAATTTAAATTCACAGTCTCTGGGGCAACATTTTAATAGAGCTTTTGCTGGTGTTAAAGCTTAACTCTGGTGTTATATTCATACTCTACCATGGAGGTTTAACCACCCAATTTTATTAGCAGCAAAATAAAAGTATCAGGAAAATGAAATCTCAGTGTTTGTGTCATGGGAGGGAGCAGTCTTGCCCCCTTTTCCCAATGGTAATTTATATCTTCTTGGATCATGGTGCACGTAAACTTGGAGAGCAGTAAAAAAAAAAAAAAGCCATTTGAGAACATTTCCGACTTAAATGAATTATGTGTAAGAAAAGAATACCCAGCCCATATTATCTTAGCCTTTTAAGGAAATAAAGCTTTGATAGCAGGAGTATTTGATACCATTATGCACCCTGGACAAAGACTACTTTATAGACTAAATTAATAGATTTGGAATATGGAAATGAGAGTAGTGAGTCTGTTTTATTAAAAATTTCTTTTCAAGTTATTTCTAGTCTAAGCTTTTTGGACCTTCAGAACAATTTTGAGTCCTGTTCTCTATAGTGCTTTCTAAATGACCTTTTGCTACCGTGGACACTATACTTTATAGACTGTAGTTCTACCAAGCCTAAAGAACAATGCACTGCTACTATCTGCTGTCTGGACTGCTTACATTTTCATCAGATTCAAGATGTGAAAATGAAATAATTAAATTGCAGTTGTGGTTCTCAAGAGGAGTTAAGTATGATCAGTTCCACGGCTGAAGCCTGGTGAGGGCATAATTTCTCATTTTAAGCAGTGAGCCTTGGACTTAGACTGAAGGCTCTGGCCCTGGCTCTGTCACCATTTCCTAAGTCATTTCAAGTTTGGTGACAGTTTTTTTTGTCCATGATGTGGGGATAATGATGCTCATTCCCTAGTACTGTAGGGAGAATCCACTGAGATAATGGGAGAGAATGTGCTTGAAAAAAAAAATGAAATGTCCTTCAGAGCCTGGCCTCCCAGAAGGGCATGTCACTGGATATTTTCCATCTGCTCCAGGGCTGCAAGAAAGATTGGAAGAAGTAACATTCACCTTCACAACGGATGCCTGGTAGCCTAGCAGACACCTGGTTAAACTTGTCTTTCACATAAACGATGAATACTTTTAGTGCAAGTGTATTCTACTTATTGCATGGGATATAATTATAGTAAAACTTATTTGTTCTTTATCTGAGATATATTTTTAACAGGTCATCCTGTGTTTTTATGACTAGCTTTGGTAACCCATGCTTTCTTATTCTCTCCTTACTTTCCTCATCGTTCCTTCGGTGTTCTTACAGGATTACGTACAAGACCAGGTGGTGCCTGGGATTAGAAGACAGATGTGCAGCCATGGACAATGAACCATAAAAGCATGTGATTTTCTCCTTGGTGCACAGGTAAGTTACCTACTGCTGCTAAGCCTCAGGCTTCATCACTTTCAGTGGACATCAGAGTTTACTACGTAAAGCTCTTATGCGTGTACAAGGAGCTGATGTCTATCTGGGGAGGCTTGGAAGCACTGGACATGGTGGTATCTCTGTGTACCTCACTCAGGGAAGCACAGTAGCATAAGTGACCGTTGCGTTATGAAAACCAGGTGAGGCGCAGCCATATAATACAGTCATATCCTTACTCTTTCCTAACTAGAAATATCAAAGGGTCCTAGTTTCTCCATCTTAATGCTTCCAACATCTTTCATTTCTTACCATACTTTACCACTATTTTTCATGGGATTTGCCTGTTGTTTGCAGGAACCAGGATTTTGGTTTCATATTTAGAATAGTCACTGATGCAGCTGGGCTTTTAGGTCTCTAAAAAGAGCACAGGGTTTGTGACCCAGACACCAAAAAGGACACATCGAAGCTCTCTGTCCCCGGCTGTCACATTGGCACTGAAGCTTGTCATAGTTGCTTCTGTAATATGGTGGCAAGATACTTGGGGCTGGGGTGAAGCTCTGGCTAGGCTTGCAGTTGGGAGTGGTTGATCCATCCAGCAACCAGGCAAAGAAGATGGCAGCTGGTGGGGGCAGAAGCTAGAGGCCGTAAGTGCTTCCCACCTGTAGATTCTGCTGTCTGCCCTCTTCCATCACACTGCAGAGCCCCACAATCTTTTCCTGGCTTCTTGTAGAGGCAGATGTAACTTTCATAGTTCCCTTCTTGCCTCTCTCTGAAATTTGTATTTTTTTTTCTTGTCATTCTTTCTTTTCATTTTGTGGGAGGGAAAAGCTCATTCTGTCTTCTCCCAGCCATAGTAATCTTACTTGCTGAGCTTTGAGTTGTTCCCATCCAACCCAGCAGATCCATGGGACTAGCACTTGACTTCCTTATTGGCTCTTCCTCTCAGCTGTGCTTGCTCTGCTGGTTCTTGGACCTTCTTTCTACTCTACTGAAGCTGTTTGTAAAGTTTCCCCTGGGTCTTCTGGAGTTGTTTGCTGCTGCTTTTCACCCCCTCCATCTCCTTCCTTCTCTCTTTTTGTTTTTCATTGTTACAGCAGGCTTTCCAAGATGATGTACAATTTTTCTTTCTTTGCTTAATTTTGCTTTGCACTCACCAAGGATGAAGTTTTACTGTTCCCCATCCTCAGTGAATGAGGGAAAAGAATATCATACCAACTGATTGAGATAAAAAGTTAGTGTTCACCATAGAGAAGCCAAATTAGTCATCAGAAGTAGGCGTGAAGAGTATAGTAAAAGTTTTTTGATCAATCCTCAAGGTGCAAGACTTTGTGACACCAAATTTTATGCACTGCGATGTAGGAGGAGGAAGTAGAAGGGGTCATTGCAGACATTACTTTTACTTTTTGTTGATTTATTGGCTTTTTTTTTTGAAAATGAAATAAGGGTACTAAAGATTTTGTGTGTGTGTCTGTGTGTGCATCTGTGTCTGACTGTGTCTTGTCTAGAGTGTGGTGGAATTTCAGAAGCTAAGCCTAAAAGACTCAGAGGTAGAATTTTAGTAAAAATGTCCACAGTTATGGAAACAAAATAGCAGGAGTCCTTTAACCCAGATAGGTGTCACTCAGCACCTAAATGCAACAGCCAATCAATTCTTTTATCACTTGTGCAGAAGGAGAAAATCCTAATTTAACAAAGCATTGATAACAAACGATTAGTAAGAAGAAACATTTTTGACAATGATTCATTTGTTCTTATTTTAAAAACAAACTCTTTTTAAAACCTGTTGTCAGCTTCACTTCTCCTTATTGCATCATTTAGGAATTAGTTTTATTACAATCCTCAATCTAATTTAAATCATAGTAGCAACTCTTGCCTTCTGAAAGCACTGTTACAAAATGTGGCAGTCCCAGTTAAGCATGTTGAAGATCTCCTTGGCTATACTCTTGAATTCCTATTTTAAAAATAAAGAGTCTGTGAGTTGAATAATTTTGATGATGAGAAGCAATTTTACATATGTGAGTTGGAATACACAGACAGGTGCATTGAATTCATAGTTCCACTTGATAGAGGGTGCAGTGTTACTGTGTAAACGTCACACTTATCTCAAAGAAGCTGCAGAAACACTGTTTTTCAGTTAGTGAAGGTACGTCTTAAATGTCTCATATTTTTTCTTACCAAGGTTAATTTTACAAGTGCCTTATATGAAATATAATTACAAACTATAATTGATAGGAAGTGTATAATATTTCTTGGCAACCTGTTTTTGCTTCTGGTTGTGGCTGCTTTTGCTGTTAGTAAGAAATTGGATCTTTCTTTGTCATTTTTCCCTTGTGATGAAAGCTTTGGCAAATATACACATATTGCATTTTCACTAATCTATCAAGATTGAGTCTGGATGAATCACCTAGAAACAGATTAAGCAAGTTGCTCATCTCTTCATTTTTTAAATGCTGTGTTTTTCCTTTCTTGTTTCAACTTAAAAAATACCATGATACAAAGGAAAAGCCATCCTCTTCTAGTCTTCACACCCCTCACCCCCTTTTGGAAGAAGGGGTGCAGAGAGCAGCACCATTTGCCACAAGATGGAGCTCTGTAGATGATGTTCTGTGAGTCTGGCTGAATAAGAATGTAATTCTCTGGGACAGCTGGGGTGCATGAAGTGTCCCATTGTTTTTCAAATTTTCCTTATGTGCATTCTCTGTCAGGGTTCCTGGCTGTACCAGTTAACATTATTCACATACACAAATGCATGCAAAATGTCCTTTGTAAAACCAGTGCTCTAAAAACACCATGGAAGTGACTGCTTTTGGTGGTTTCATATGCATTTTCACCTGGAAACTCTTGCTTGCTGCCTCTGTGAAGTTTAATCAGAGGTAGGCAGCAGCTTGGCTTTTTCTAAAGACTAATGTATCTTTGTTTCTGAAGAGCAAGAAGAATGTTTCTTGGAACTCATTTTTCTAGGAATAATGTTTTGAGCATTGGGAGTCAAAATAAGAGGTGCGAAGTTTATTTTCCTGAGCCTGAGTTCTGCTTGGGCTTGGTGAGTTGAGTGTTGGTTCCGCTACACCCCAATGGCTCTCTGTTTGTCTTTCCATATCATCTGTTGTCCACACAGTGCCCCATGCAGTAGCGTGCTCTGCACCCCACACCAGAGAGTAAGGAGGAGTGGTCAGCCTGCTGTGGGCTGATCCAGGCATGAGCTGCTTGGTGACATGCGGGGCCTAGTGATGCCAACCTCGTGTTGGAAGGGAGCAGCTTCACATCCACCACCCACGGGAATAAATTCCTTACCAAGGCTAGGAGGAAGCAGGAGCCTCACACTGTCCTAGACCGGGCTTCTCTAGCACAGAAGCTTCCCTTCTCACCCCTCTTTATGAGGGGAAGAGTGGGGGAGGCCTTCCACAGTGCATTGTTGCTATCCCTCAGGGGTAAATTTTTAGCTGCAGAATTTATGAGTTGCACATTTATTTGATTTGGCTTTTGGTTAATTTTTTTTCTCCTCTTGTCAACCTGACAATATGAGGGCAGACGGATGCAGCCCCTGTAGAAGAGGCAGTAAACGGTGCTCTTGGAGGCTGCTTTATAGAGGCCTTCCGGGCTGCCCTCCTGCTCGCCTCCCACTCCCCTTCTCTCCTCTTCCCTTCCTCCCTGATCTTCTCTATTGCCTGTTTAGCAAGGCTCATGGAACCAGAACACTCCACTCTAAATAAATAAATCCTGAAATAAATATGGATGCGAGTCTCATTAACATTACCTGTCAAATCCCTAAGCACAAAACCCCCAAATGGCCCCCTGAGTCTCCCAGTAATTTCTGGAAAGCACATAAAAAAGATGATCAGTGGGTATATTTGTGGAAATCATTAACGAGATGAGATGGGGGAAGATATGCTTATAAGTCAATAATTCTTTTTGACACGACCTTAGCACTGGTTGTGTGATGACTCTCCTTAATGGAGGAGAAGACATATGGCTCAAGTTTTATGACAGATGTCAGGAATCCTGGAAGGTGGCACAAGGAAGATCTTGGTTATTTTTTTCCTCTTAACTGACATGGATGTATGGGACATTTTCTCAGCCTAATGACCGTTTCCTTTGATGCTGATCATGCTGTGGCAGGAGAATATAGTGACCCACTTTCAAGGGGTGGTAAATATAATTGAAGGCAAAATTTATGTTAGAAAAGGTCCAGTAAACAGTTATTCAACCCGAATTCTTAGAATCATAGACTATGGTTTATTCTGCATTGCTGAGGCAGTGTGTTAATCTGAGAGTTTGAAAGTCAGTAAGGGTAGATTCACATTTAACTCTATTCAAAATTCTATAGCTCATATGTTGTTTATTCTGAAGATGGTGAAGTTAGTGGCTTACTTCCAGAGAGTTTTCCTGCTGTTTTTTTATTTTGTTGACCTCAATACAGCCTATCAATGATGTAGACATTAGAATCAAGAGAAAACAAATTGCCAAAGGGTTCTGTGACAGGCTGGCTTGTGATGATGCTCTTCATTATCTTCTGAAAGAGTACTGACAAGAGATATGGGGCAGAATTGCATTTGCAAGAGAGCTGATTACAGGCTATGAGTGGACAGTTTTAGAAACTGTGATTGGGAGAACACAATGCAGAAGCTTAACTATGCCATTTGACTTGGGAGGAAAGAAGATCTGGGGTCCAGTGGAGCATTCAGCAATCATTTATTAGCCTTGCAAAGAGCCTGCAGGTACTTGGATCATACTAGAAAACAGCAGTAATAAATCAGACCATCAGTATACTGTGGTCTGTGGCGGTACACCCTGTGTGTGTGTGTGTGTGTGTGTGTGTGTGTGTGTGTGTGTGTGTGTGTGTGCAGTGTGAGTAGGAGCTCCAGTTTTCTGCCCTTGCCTTGCCTTAAAATTTGAAAAGAATCTTGGCAGCACTGAGTCTCATTTCTTCCCTCCTTCTCTCCTTTCTCCACTCTCTACATTGAAGCAGAACCAGCTGCTTTCCTCCTGGCAAGAGCTGCAATTGTCAACGAGATTGTGGCTAATATTTTGTCACGAGCAGTGTTTGAGTACTTTTTACTGTTTGGCTGATTGATGCCTTCACTCACTTCTGCAGAAGAAGAAGCTTAAAACAACTGTATCAAGGGCCTATATTGGAGCTTGTCTTCCTTTCTTCCTCACAAACTCCATTCTCCACATTCTCAGTCTGTTTTCTTTCTTTCCTTCCAAATAGGAATGTTCCTCTTGGTTACTAACCTCACACTTCTCCCTCTTGGTGACTTTATTGGTCTGCACCTTCACGGAGTATATTTCCCTTTCTTCTCTCATTCAATTCTTGCCATCCCTGATTTCAGCTACATGGGGAAGAATGAAAAATGGTCTTTGGTGTTGGACCTCTGAGTGAGAGCTCTGGAGAATCGGCAGCACAAAACATTGTATGTTTGTGAAAGGTTGACCAGATGCCTCTCACCGCGGCTGGGCGCAACGGCTCTGTACCACAGCTGGTTGAATCAAGCCAGGTATAGCTGTCCTATTTTACAGAGGAGCTGGATGGGATAGAAAAATTTTGAGTTGAGTTTGAACCTCTTCTGAAAAATTTTCAGGATTTTTTTGAGTTTTCACAATTGCTTTCAGGTTGAGGTACAATGATAGCATTCTTTACCAAATAACATTAAGGGCTGGGGATTTGGCTCAGTGGTTCTGCCACCTGCCTTGCAAGTACAAGGACCTGAGTTTGATCCCCGGTACAACAAAACAAAACAAAACCCCCAAAAAGCCACATTAAGCATCCACTAACGTCTTACACAGGGTCTTCTACTTTTAGAGTCAGTGTTAGCTGGTGTCTCGGTGGAAAATGCCCATATTTATGTGCAATTTGAACATATTGAGTATAAGTCATAGAGAAGTCACAATTAGAAAATGCCAAATAAAATTTTATTTTGTAATTTTATTAGGGTTCCCATTTCTAGAAAGTCTGTATTTCACTTTCTTTACTTGGTAATTTTAGTGCAATTCATTTTTGCCCAAGAAGAACAACTCCTGTTTCCTATAAATGAATTAATTACTTAATGGATTTTTTTGATGAAAATCTTCTAAGAAATAGCAATAGATTTAAGTCAAATTGACACAGTTTCTCTCTTATTATTAGAAACAATTTCTGGCCCCTGCTGTGCGGGCCATTTTCCACAGCTCCAGGCTGATGGGAACATTTAGCATCCTATACATTTAGCATCCTATACATTTGTAGTGAAGAGTAGTTTAAGTAAGCTGCTTTGTTCACTGCTTAATTATGTTATTTTACTGTTCCTGAAAATCTGACACCAGGCAAATTTACATTAGTGTGCTTCTAATTAGCCAATAATCCTTGAGGATTTGAATGATACATACCCAAAGTAATTTCCTTCTTCGCTAAATTTGAATTTCCTTGCATCAGGTTAAGAAGATGGGGCAGTGATAGTAGGCATCCTGGTGATGAGAGCCCTCAACAGGTCTGTCTCCTGAGTCACACTGTGTTAAAAGCCACATAATGATTTCAGCAACATCATAAAGTGCATCATAGGAAATCAATGAATAAACCATGTTGTTAGCTAGGATGAGCTTAGTTGTTCATCCGATGGGAAAAACACTTTTAGATGTTTATTCTACTTTTTAAAGTAAATTTGTGCATTTCTTTGACTGTAACCTATACTCTGCCATATATGTCTTACACTTTTGGTTGGAAACATGTCCATGGCATCCAGTGTAGTATGCACAGGTAGCCAGTTGGCACCTTGAATGGCTGTGCTCTGTGCAGAGCCTGGCTCTGAATCCTTGTGCCTCTCTGTCCATGCAATGATTGTTTCCCACATCCTGTGGCAGCTTCCTTTTCCTTTACTGTTTGCAATTGCTACCAAGACACAAGTTGCTGTTTCCTACTTCTTCCTTCTAATAGGACAGTGTTTTGTCCTGTTCTCCTTTGGCCTTTTGCTTTGGGGAAGACAAGGTACATTTTGTGACCCAAGGGGAGGTCAGATGTGGTCCAAGGCAGTACTTTTTAAAACTATTTGACTCATCATATGGATAATAAAAAATTCACTCTAGGTCAGAATCAGCACACACAAAAGTTGATAGGTGGAGTCTATTCATATTTACATTTACATCTGTACTCAAATTTCAGTTAAAAAATTCTACTCAATGGATTTCATTAATTTCTGTTTGCAACATAGGGACTAAGCCAATTACTGTTTCATTCTTCTAGTTAGTGATTGGTTTAGGCAAAAATACATGATACAATTCTGGCTAATAAAAAGGGCTCCCATGGAGGATTTGAATGACCAACAAAAAGACAAGAAAGCAATTTTCTCTACCCTGTTGAATGTCCTGCTACCTGCCTGTGAGTCTTGCAACTGAGAGGCCAGGAAAGGGGTACAGCTGCAGATGGCAGAGGGCAAGAGGATGGAGGCCTGGCTCCTTGCCCATGTCAGTGAATCATCACTCTACAAACCAGTTAAGGAATTCTTGTGAGATAAAATTTCCCACTGTTTAAGCCAGTTCCATTGGAATTTTCTGTTACTTGAAGTCAAGAGCTTTCTAATATATTCCTTTGCAGTGCCTAGGAATCAAATAATATTAGCTGGGGTCTGCGGTAACTGATGTCAATGGACCAGGGTCACATTTCAATTAAAAGAATGAGGTGAACTTGAAACTCTTTTTGTGATGTTAAGTTGATTGAACATTTGTGGCTTTAGTGGCCTGTGGGACTGGTTTGGGGACCTGATTCAGCAGACCACTGGAATCTGTGATTTGACCTTTGTGGTTTTGGCTATTTGTAGGTGACCTGGAAGGTCCCTGACATACAGTCATTTGTAATTTTGCTGAGCCTTGTATGCTGGATTTTGTATGCCATGAAATGGGTTTTGTATGCCACGAATACTTAACCACGGGCCTAGTTAACACACAGCAGTTTTATGATAGAGCTTTGTGGTTCTTCTTTTGTCTTCGTGGACTCATTAATTCTTAAAAATGACTCAAACTCATTTTCTCATGATAAAGTATTATCTACCCCCCCACACACCACCCTGTCTGTTAATGCTGGAAATGAGAAGACTAAGAAAATGGAGACTGAGAGCTGAGAGCCAGGAAATGGACCTCTGCATAAAGTCAAAAGTGAAATGCTGGTTAATAGCCCAGATCTAGCTCAAGGATGAGTCCTCAGAGGAGGTATCTGGCAGTACGCCAAAGTGACAATTGAAAGTTTGGTATCCATGCTTTGACCGAGGTAGGTGACTCACTGATGAGAGCTGAGCATCAGTAAAAGTTGGGAGAGCTCTCTATGTCTGAGGTGCGTAGGCTTCAAGCTTGTTGGAAATTCCATCCCTCAATGCCTCCAATGGGAGTTTGCATAGGGATCAGGACATTTTCCCATGCATGTAAAGACTCTTCAGCACCTGCTGTGCATGAGTACTCTGTAAATAGGAGGATGGCAAAAGGCTTTCTTTATAGGAGATGGAAGTCACTTAACGTCAGGAAATTGTGCTATTCATTTTATTTCATACTTTATATAGGCAGGTGTGGACCTTCTATGAAAGTCTGTGGCTCATCTTTACTCAGGTACAATGTTTGGGATCTGACAATTACCATGGGCTTATTGAACTAAACATTGTATTGGGTCAATTCTGTAGAGCCATAGTAATCAGAAATAGAAGGAAGGAAAAGTGAATCTTTTGGTGATGCTTAGGTGGAAACTGAGGATGTGAACCAAATATTTGAGCCATGGTCTGGGTCACGTGCCTTGAATGTATGATGTCACTTGCCTCAAGAACTCACTTTTGTTCAGTCTAATCTGGAGCCAAAGGCTTAGTATCACTTAGTGGGTACAGTGCTTTATGGATTCAGCTATGAGTTAGGGCTGAGACTATCTCCAGGTGGAATATAATGGAGTGAGGTGAGTGGCTCTCTCTGGGATGGCCACAGTGATCATGATTGTCTTGTATTACTTGCAGTTCAGGTGAGTTTATCCAGGTGTCCTTTACAGGCATATGACAGAAAGGCAAGGAGGGAGCTGCTGGTGGGAGAATCATGGAGACAGAAGGATTTGTAGAAGAATCCAGAGAAGACACTCTCATGAAACCATAGGAAGGGTGATGGTAATGACTCACGAAATAGGTAGAAAGTGGCTGCTTTGTGGTCTGTCAGATAAGGGAAATGGTTTTAAGAACAAGTTTTTAATGTTTTCTATGATTTGAATATGGTTCGTCTCCCCTGAAACCCATATGTAAATGTGATTGTCACTGAGGGAGGCAGGGCCTTTAAGGAGTTATGCATTTCTTCAGAGGCACTGGGTTCATAGAAGTTCCTACTGTGTTCTTACTTTTGAGGGTCTGGCTTAGTTACCTCAAGAATGGGTTATTATAAGTTGAGGTCACTCTTTGTATTTTGCCTCTTCTTACCTATCCTCAAGTGCCCACTTGTCCTTTTGATTACTACCATGTTATGAAATAGTGTGAGGCCTTCATCAGATGTGGCCACCAGTATTGGATTTCTAGTCTCCAAAATAATGAGACTGGAAAAAAAAAAAAGAGCCAAAATAAAGCTCTTTCCATTATAAATTACCTGGTCTTGAGCATTTTGTTATAGCAACAGAAAACTAATGGAATCAATTCTCTAATCACTTGTGGTAACTTTAGAGTTTCAGATCTGGACTTTATCGATTGCATATTAGCTGATACATAATATTTTTGTTTTGCCTTCAAGTTAAAGTCAATTAGAAATGTTATTTAATTTTGAATAAAAAGATTAACAATTGTTCCTGACAGAAGCAAATCTGTTTTCTGAAGAGCCCAGTCAGCTCCCCACAGCAGAGATTCTCCAGTATGCCTGCAGGATCATTGTGAGAATGTCTTTGTCTTGTTAGGCCAAAAGCCAAGAAGTTGTACCATGATATTTCTTTGTATTTTCCTCCTGCGAGGGCTGCTTGTGGGAAGTGGTCAGCTGCAGGGTCTCTTTCAATAAGCCAAGATGCCAATAATTTGAGTTTTGTAGAAAAAAAATATTCTTTGATGTCTGTATTTTGAAATTCCCATGAAAATCTAAGATAACCCTTGAGGTGTTACCTATGCTATAAAATAATTTGCTTTGGGGAATCTTATTTCATTTATTCATCTTTCAAAACAAAATTGCCAGAATCTAGAGGAGATAACAGTTGAACATAAAGTGTTTTGCAAGGACTTTGGCTGAACCTAGAGACATATATTAAAAAAAACAGTGAGAAGTGTGGAGTAGTTGTATTTTTGATGCTTAAATCATTTGGACTCACAATACTGTTTGAACTTATCTTCCTCTCAGCCCTAAAAGAAGTCATCCTTGCCTTCTCTCCAGGATGAAATGATAAATGTGTTTAGGACAGAAAAGGCTTGTGAGGTTTTGGATATTCCCAAGGGTTCTAGAATATTCTATGGGTTTAGTTTATAATTTTGTGTTTGTTAAGAGTGGCAACTGTGGACCTTGATATTTGTGACACAAGTCTCTGGTCATTCTGGGACCACGACAGAGCTCATAATAACCCAGACATCATGGGATTCAAATTCTATACCTCTAGTTCCAGCCCCACCCGAGTTTCAACCCTGCAAAGCAAAACATTGTCATTGGCAACTTCAGCTTATTCTAGAAGACAGGAACTTAACAAGATGAAACTTTAAAAATTAAAATTGGTGAAACAATTGTTATTGACTGAAATGGAAAATGCATTGTAATTTGGGACTAAATTATTTATAAACATCTCTTGTGCTGTACCTGAACTATGTGGATGGTAAAAGTCTGCTTCTGAAACGTCTTGCTAAGCATGAAGGTTTTTCTGCCTTATTTGAAAGTACTCTCAGGAGCTCTCATGATATATGCAAATGCCTGTACACAGTCACTAGATAGTTGATGGGCAAAATAAAAATAAAGGTGAAGTCTGAGGGGCAGAGGCAAATGAATGTGATTCAGAAAGAAACCTAAACAATATGAATGCAACCCTTTTTACAGAGATCATATTTTTTTATTCAAAATTTAGACAGACAGTGAGCAAAATGTAATCACTTCTTAAACATTGCTGTACTGTATAAGCATATTAGAAAAGCTCTGTGATGGTAATCATGTAGTGAACTTGAAACCACCCCTAATTAAACTGTCTGCATCCCCCAGCATTTTCCTGTAATGATGTCAAACCGTGTAGCAATTAGTTGCACCTCTATGAATGTAAACACTGTTTGTAAATCATATAAACTTAACCTGGTTTGCTTATTGAAAAATCTCCTAAAAAGAAATTAATTAACTTTGTATATTTTGGAATTGTAATTTATAGGATCGTTTTGGAATCTTTCACTGGAGTCAAATTAATTTTTTTCCCTGAGATTTATCAAATGAAATGTCTCTTACAGAGGGCTACAAGGGAAAGTCTAGTGCAATTTACTTCATCTTCATTCTATTTCTGCAATGACTGCCGAAGTATGGAATTCAGGACAGGGTTTTACTGAGTTAACCCAGTTTTAAGGTATTTTTCTCAAGAGGAAGACATATATCATTTGAAGGTTGCATCTTTCTCATGTTTTCTCCATCCTCCAGCCAGCATGGAGTGTTTTCAAGCTCATTTAAATGTGAAGTTTGGGCACCTTTATGCATCAGTGCAGTGGCTGAAAAGACGCTAGCCCGGAGCTCTGTGGCAGCAGTTCAGGAGCAGTTGCAAATTACAAGGGAAGTGGCCAATTCCAGACAAAGAAATCAAACAACCCCAAACAAACACTCAAGTATTTTAACTCAGTGATCTTTCCTCTGCTGACAGGGAGCACAAAGGAAAAAGAAGCCAAGTTCAAAATTTAGCCTGCCTTTGTTGCAATTTTCTTGCTGAAACCTTGGATCCTGGTGGTGGGTGGTTTACCTGAGCCATCAGCTACATAGCACATTTATGGTTATTGTATTTTACGGGTTGATAGATTTTTATATTCTGTCCAAGTCAAGATCTTACACCACCTGGTTTATTATTTAGTAATTTACAGTGCAGTCAGGCATGTTTGGCTTAATGTAGGATAAACTTATAAATCTATTGTTCCTCCACTTGCCGGGGTTGGTGTGCAGTGAACTACAGAGCTGGATGCGTACATACATTTCAGCCGTGCTTTTTTCTTTGATAGGGAAGCAGGCAATAGATAACACAGTGACAGTAGCATCCCAGGGGACAGCAGAATGTGAGAGCAACACCACGTCAGGTTAGTAGGTCATTATTGTATGAGCCGTGAACCATTAATGGACTGCTACGCCCAGCTCAATCTGTGTCAGATTATGGCTCTTGGCAGGAGAATTGTTATCTAATAGCTAACTTTGCTTTCTCACGATCATCTTATTAGTTCCTCTGATAAAAAAGTGCACAGGTATATATTAATAGTGGGCCTCATTGGGAAAAGCCAAGATCTCGGATATTTCTTCTCCACTTCGGATACAATACTTTTATGTTGATTTGGCATGGGCACCTCTTTAGGAAATGATATATTTTTTTCTTAGGTATTTTTGGACCACTTATAAAACACGTAGTCAAATATGTAGTGTTAATTGCTTTGGAGACTCTGGTAGTATGTTAGTGATGTAAAAATGAAGATATATTGAAAAGGAAAAGATAAAGTAAGTGAAATTTTACCCTTTACCTTCATCTTAACTCTCCAAATAAGAACACTGACAGATTTTTAAAATTTGGGAATAAATTACACCTTTCTTGAAATAATACCAAAAAAAGCAAAGGTTATGTGACAGTATATATCTTTTATTATCTGTAAAATACACAAGAAGAGCATATTGTTTATGTATGGCTTCAGATAAAAAGCATACATTTTTAGGAAGAGTATAAGAAACACCTGATTTTTTTGACTTATAATGCTAAGCACTCTATATTGTATATCTGGGGACATCTGGTCAAGAACAAGAGATCACATCCATTTGTTTCTTTCTTTATAAGTCCCTCAGCCTCTGTGCTTCAGTGTGCATCTCCAAACAAAGCTATCTAAATGAAGAATTCCAAGATGTTTTTCCAGGAAGGATGACAGGCAGGTGAGTTTGGCCTGAGATCACAGTCTAAATTCTTACACTTGATTATGCAAATAATTTTTGAGAATTCTCTATTGTGTCAAGAACATGAAATAATATTGATAACCAATACTAGAGAAGTTCTTTTAGTCAGATAGCAGGAAGCAGGGTAGCAATAGTGAGGGAGATAAAAAGAGCTTTGGAGGTGCAGCTTTGATCTCGATTCAGACCTGGACCAGCTGTTGTGATTTCCCCTTAATGACATGGCTGGAGTGTGCTGAGAAGGAGGACCCAAGGATGCTGTATCTGGCTGTTCACCCCATCTGGCTTGTCACAGTTGTCAGTTCCAGCCACAGCAGAAAAAAGATTGCTGAAAGAGACCACGAGTTTAGCCTGCTAAGAATCCAGAGAGCACAGAGCTTACTTAAAAGGGCTGCCAATGTGTGCTTTAAAGATACTGGTTGATAAAATATGCTTGTTTGATAAAGTACTCATATAATGAAGTTAAGTATTCAGTTAATACCCAAATCCATTCTAATCCAAATCCAATTATTCATTCCTGAGTGCATTCGTGCACTTATGTGTATGTGTGTTTACATATAAAGGACACATGCTCATGCCCCTCGCCTAACACAGTGACCAGAGAAGCCTGATGCATATGATCTATACTGACCTGTAACCCAACACCAGGGTTTCCTTAGCTATATTGCCTTCTGATTCAACTTTAGATTTGAGTTTAATACAATATACCACATAGAGCACTATGAAAATACTACATGTAATTTTAATCTGAAACATTTTAAAATTTCTCCTTTGCTACTATCTAAACAAAAACCAATAAGCTAAAATGGCTGAAATATTTTTCAGTAGGGATTAATTCCTTCTTTGCTTTCCTAGATAAAAAAATACTCAAGTTATTTATGCATTGTTATGAAATCTTTCTTAAATACAGGACACGTGTGGGGAAGCATGCTATGACTTTGTGATCATGTCTCTGGAAGCCATAATACACTTATTTATGGATAAACGGAATGTTTTTAGGAGTAAAATATTCAGCCTAAAAAAGAAAGCTAATATGAATTGGTAAATAATTTAAAGAGCAAAGTAAAAGAAAATGATAGGAACCACACTTGGTGGAAATAAGAAGGGGATCCAGGGATGGAGGGAGGAGGAAGGCAGAGAAGAGAAAGGGAATTAAAAGGGATCAAAATGTGATATGTATGTGCACCAATATCCCATGGTGAACATACTGAGTACATGTCACAAACATATACTAATAAAAATATACTTTAAAAATCTAACAAGAGATAAGACAAAAATCATTGCCCACCATTTGAAGTGGCTAAAATTTAAAAACTGACAGCACCAAGTGTTGACAAACACATGAAGCAACTGGAGTGATTACACATTGCTGATAGAAATGGAAAAAGATACAGCTATTTTGGAAAACATCTTGACAATGTCTTCTCAGGTTAAATAACAATCCAGTGAGTCCATTCCTGAATTTTTACTATCCCACCTTGAAGGTACAAAACTTGTTGTATGCAGATGTTCACAACAGCATTTTTCATAACAACAATAACAACAAAAACAACAACAAAAGAGTAACACTGAAAACAAACACGTACTTATCAAGGGGTGAATGGTTAACAAACTCTTGGTACATCCATCCCAAGAATGCTACTCAACAATTAAAAAAATATTGCTGCAGACAATACAATGGATGAATCTCAAAGCCAGATGTAGAAGAAAAATATATTTTATGAACTTTTATATGATTTGTATGAAATCATTTAAATGGAATTGTAGGAAAGGAAAAAGCATTGGAGTGGGATAGGGGAGGACATGACTATAAAAAAGTGTCAGGGAGGTTTTTGGGCTGATGCCACTGTAGGGTAGTTTCAAGACTGCATAAAATTCCTGAAGCTATCCAACTGCATGGTTAGAATAGAAGGATTTTATTATAAATCATATTTCCACGAGGCTGGTATAGATAGCAAGGTGGAACATCTAAAATCAGATTCATCTTTTTAAAAGTATGACTTGCGAGCCAGAAACCATCCTGGAAAAGGCCGAAGTGAAGTCGAAACACATCTGTGTCACCAAGATCAAGTTGAAAGGCAAATCAATGGCTGGAAGAAATACTGTACAAATATGATTTAAAATTCCTTCACTAAAAATGTACTCGTACAAAAAGTTAAATAAGTAGAAAGTGATCAGACTAAGCAATTTACCTAGTGGGAAAAAGTATGGAGGACAATAATCACAATGGTAGCTCTCATTTGTTTAGCACCTACTGTCTTTCTGGTACTCATTATTCAAGTGAGTTATATTTTCAACTGAGGTATAATTCCCATACAATAACTGCACATATTTAAAGTGTGAAATTTGTGAAGCTCTGACATTTGTATGCCAGTCAAGTCATCACCACAGTTAATACAATGAATCCCCATGCACCCCTTGTGTTTCTTCGCCCTTCCTTCTCTTGAAGTATAACCATCCTTAGGCTTTTTGTCACTGGACATGGAATCAAGCAATATACATATATATTTTTAAAATTTGGCTTCTCTTAATCAGCATGACTATTCTTTGCTTTCATTGTCAATTTTATTGGTACATTTTAGATATACATAGTGGTCATAGTCATCATAGGGAATTTGTACCTGTATATAATATATCTTGATTCTTCTTCTATCCCCCCAAGTCCCACCTCTCCCTTCAACTCTACTTTCCCTCCTTATTTACAAAAGCTTCATTTCCATTTTCCTTCTCTTCTCCTTTTTTCCTCCCTCTCCTCATCCTTGTTCTCCTCATTTGAACCTTGTCCTCACATTTCCCAATATTTATTATACATTTTGGTCTTTATCTACACTTTTAGTTCCTCATACCAGAGGAACGATGTGATATTTACACATTTACTCGATTTATTTCACTTAAGAGTATGGCCTCAAGGTGCATCTAAATACCTATAAATGCCTTCCCTTATATCAGAGTAGCACTCCATTGTATGAAAATACCATATCTTCTTTATCCATTCATCACTTGATGATATTTGGGCTTTTTTCAAGATTTAACTATTACAAATTATGCTGCTATAAACATGGGCATGCATATATTGCTGGGGTATGATGCTTTTAATACTTTTGGGAAGATACCAAGAAGAGGAATATCTGGGTTGAATGGAACCTTTAGTTTTATTGTTTGGGAAGATTTTCCACACTGATCTCCACAGTGGTTGCACCAGTCTACACTCCCACCAACAATGGAGAAGGGTTCCTTTTTCCCTCCAGCCCCTTCAGCATTTGTTATTGGTTGACTTCTTGTTGATAGCCATTCTTTCTAGAATGAGATGAAGTCTCAATGTTGTTTTTTTAATTTACATCTTTAGAATAACCAGTGATGTTGAACACTTTTTATATGTTTATTTTCCATTTGTACTTCTTAATCTGAGAAGTGTCTATTCATTTCAGATGCTCATTTTTGGGTTAGGTCTTTAAATTTTGGGGGGGCTTCTGATTTTTTTAATGTATTCTAGATATTAGTCTTCAGTCTGAGGAACAGATGGCAAAAATTTTTCCCCACTCTTTGTGTTGTCTCCACTCTATTGGTGATTTCTTTTGCTTTTCGAAAGCTGTTCAACAAGATGAGATCTCATTTGTTGATTGTTTTTATTATTTCCTGTACAACCATAAAGTCTTTTCCTACACCTATATCTTCAAGAGTTCTTCCTACTCTATCCTCCAGTAGATTTAGGTTTTCTATTTTAATATTTATGTCTTTGATCCATTTCAATTTTAGTTTAGTGCATGATGAGAGACATGGGTCTAGGTTTAATCTTCAGCATGTGGCAAGCCAGTTTTTCCAGCACCATTTATTAAAGAGGCAATCTTTCTTCCAGTGAAGGTTTTTGGCCCCTTGTCGAAGACAAGATGGCCAGCCTAGTATGTTTGGAGTTGTTTCTGCATCTTCTAGTCTGTTTCATGGATCCTCAGGTCTGTTTAAAAATTTTTTGCTTTTTTCCAGTACCAGGATATTTTTATCACTGTAACTTTGTAGTATAATTTGAAGTCAGGGATTGTGATGCTCCCTGTCTTGCCTTTGTTGCCCAAGAATTGCTTTTGCTATTGTAGGTCTCTTCTGGTTCCAAATAAATTTTAGGACTGTTTTCTCTAATTCAGTGAGGTATGCTGTTGGTATTTTGATTGTGATTGCATTAAATCTGTAGAGCAATTTGGAAAGCTTTTGCTGTACTGGTTTTTTGTACCAAAGAACAAGAGATATCTTTCCATTTTCTGATATCCTCCTCAATCTCTTTTTTTTCAGAGTACTGTAGTTTTCAATGTAAAGATGTTTTACTTCCTTTCTTAGACTGATTCCTAAGTATTTCATTTTTTTATGCTATTGTGAAAAGTATGGTTTCCTTAATTTCTCTCTCAGTGAGTTTGTTACTTATGTACAGGAATGCTATTGAGTTTTGAGTGCTGACTTTGTATCCAACTACACTGCTGAATTTAGTTATTAAATTTGGAAATCTTTTTGCAAAGTTTTTGGGGTCTTCTATGTGAAGTATCACATCATCTACAAATAATGATAATTTAACTTCTGCCTTCCCTATCCTTATTCCTTTATTTCTTTCTCTTGTCTAATTGCTCTGGCTAATGTTTCCAGAACTATACTTAATAGGAGTGGTGTTGGTGGACATCCTTGTCTTATTCCTGATTTTAGAGAGAAAGCTTTCAATTTTGTTTTTTATACTGGGGATCAAACTCAGGACCTTGCTCTTGCCAGGCAGCAGCAGTGCCACTGAGCTAAATCACCCTGAAAGTTTTCAATTTTTGATCATTTAGTATGATATTGGCTGTTAGTTTTTCACAGATGGCTTTTATTGGATTCTGTAGAGTTTTTATAATGAATGGATATTGGACTTTGTCAAATGCTTTTTCTACATCTATTGGGATGATTGCAGGGTTTTTATCCCTGATTCTTTGTTATGGATTATCACATTTATTAGGTTGCATACATTGAACTATCCCTGGATCTCTGGGATGAATCCTATTTGGTCATGGAGTATAATCTTCTTGATGATTTGTTGCATTCTGTTTGCCAGTATCTTATTGAGGATTTTCTGTATGATTATTTTGAGATTCATCCATGTTGTGTGCATGTAGCAAAAACCATTTCTTCTATCAAAAAGCCAATTTATTCTTTTTTTGCTGAATAATATTCCATTAGATAGGCATGCCACAATTCGTTTATCCATTCCCCTACTGATGGGAATTTGGGTTCTTTCAAGTTTTAGATACTATAGAAAAACTTCTGTGAACAAGTGTACTAATTTTGTATGGATACATGTTTTCTTTTGGTAAATATTTAAGAGGGGGATGGCTGCATATTAGAGTACATGTTTGCTTAACTTTTAACAGGCGTTCACAAACTTTTCCAAAGTGCTCATAACAATTTACATCCCCACCAATAGTATATGATAGCTATAGTTTGTCTAAATTTATATGTGGTATGACCAGTCTTTTGAAGTTTAAACATTTTAAGATGTATGTAGCAGTAAATTATTGTGGTTTTAGTTTGCATTTAAATGACTATGTAGAGCACGTTTTCATGAGCTTTTTAAAAAAGATATCTGATGTGAAATATATCTTCAAATCTTTTTCCTAGTTTTAAAAATTGAATTTTTGTTTACTGATTTAAGGTTGAATTCTTTATGTATTCTGAAACTGTGTGGATAAAGTTCCTTATCAGAAATAGAGTTTTTACATTAGACACAGCAACTAGACAAGAGAAAGAAATTAAAGCAATAAAGATAGGAAAGGAAGAAGTTAAATTGTCATTATTTGCCGAAGACATGATACTGTAGATTGAAGATCCAAAAAATTCCACCAAAAGACTTCTAGACTTAATTGACACTTTTAACAGAGTAGCTGGATACAAGGTCAACACTCAAAAACCAATTTCCTTCTTGTACACAAATAACAGGCTCACTTAGAGAGAAATTAGGGAAACAATTCCTTTCACAATAGCATCCAAAAAAGTGAAGTATCTAGGAATCAATCTAACAAAAGAAGCAAAAGTCCTCTATACTGAAAACTACAGCACTCTGAAAAAAGAGATCAAAGAGGATATAAGAAAATGGAAAGATATCCCCTGCTCCTGGGTAGGAAGAATCAGCATAGTGAAAATGGCCATACTACCAAAACTGCTATACAGATTCAATGCAATGTCAATTGAAATTTCAACACTGTATTTCACAGAACTAGAAAAAAGAATCTAAAAACTAATTTGGAACTAGAAGAGACCTAGAATAGCAAAAGCCATTCTAGGCAACAGAGACATGGCAGCAGGTATAACAATTCCCAATTTGAAACTATATTGCAAAGCCACTGTGATAAAAGCAGCATGGTACTGGAAAAGAAACAGACCTGAGGATCACAGTGGAAGAGATTGGAGGATACAAAAACAACTCCAGATGTACTCAGCTACCTCATCTTTGAGCCAACCATCCTCACTGGAGGCAAGATAGCCTCTTTAATAAATGGTGTTGGTAAAACTGGATTTAAACCTGCCAAAGATTAAAACTAGACCCTTGTCTTTCACCATGCACTAAACTAAAATCCAAGTAGATTAAATATCTAAAGATTAAAAAAGAGTCACTAAATTTGCTGGAAGATGTTAGGCAGAACTCTTGAAGACATTGGCATAGGAAAAGACTTTATGAACAAATCTTCAGAAGCACAGGAACTAGCAGAAAGAATCAACAACTGGGGCCTCATCTTATTAAAAAGCTTCTGTAATGCAAAAGAAACCATCAACAGAACTAAAAGACAACCTACAATGTGGGAAAAAGTTTTTACCAGCCGCTCCTCAAAGGATTATTATCTAGAATACATAAAGAACTAAAAAATCAGCCCCTCCAAATATAAAGACCCGATTCAAAAATAGGCATCTGAAATGAACAGACATTTCTCAGACAAAGAAGTAAAAACATCAAATAAATATATGAAAAAATGTTCCACATCACTGGTCATTCGAGAGATGCAGATGAAAAGAACACTGAGATTCCACCACACCCCACAAAGAATGGCTGCTATCAAGAAATCAACCAAAAAACATATATTGGCCGGGTTGTGGAGAGAAAGGGACACTTCTCCATTGTTGGTGGGAGTGCAGACTGGTGCAAGCACTATGGAAATCAATATGGAGATACCTCAAAGAGCTAGTATTAGAGTTTCCATTCAACCCAGCTATCCCTCTGCTTTCCAAAAGAATTAAAAGAATCATATCACAGTGATATATATGCACTTATGTCTATAGCGGCACAGCTTGTAATAGCTAAAACTTGGAAACAGCTCATTTGCTCATCAGTTGGAGACTGGATAAAAAAAGATGTGGTTTTTCTATAAAATGAAATACTACTCAGCTATAAAGAATGAAAAATGAGAGTCATTCATAGGAAAATGGGTACATATTGAGGATATACTCCTAAGTGAAATAAATAAGTCACACATGTATAAATATCGAATAGTTTCCCAGTGTGAAAAACTATAATGGTACATAAGATCCTAATGAGATAACTGACAATGTGAAATAGGAAGAAAAGGGCTGAAGGTGTAGGGAAAGGAGGAAGGGTAGGGGAAAGGTAATAAGGGAAAAGAAAAAAATGAGAAAATGAAAAAATGGAAATAAAGTTTATGTAAATAGGGAAGGGAGGAGTGGGTGAAGGGAGGACAGGGATAAGGGGAAAAATGAGAAGCAAGACCTGTCATGTAAAGGTACAAGATCCCAGTGATGAATGTAACTGTACTGTATAACTAAAATGTGCCAATAAACTCAATGAGAAAAAAAAAAGAAATAGAGTTTTTAGATATTGCCTCTCACTCCATGGCTTATCTTTTCAATTAGTTAGCAGTGTCTTTAGCTGAGCAAAAGTTTTTCATTTTTATCAAGTTCATTTATTTTTTTCTTTCTATTGGTCATACTTTTGGGGCAGTATCTGAGAAATCTTTGCATAGTTTAACATCATACAGATTATAGTTCCATCCTTATAAAATAATTCTATACATTTATGCCCACACATTGAGTGAAGAGAAAAGCCTCAAACGATTCTACAACTAAAGAAAAGAAAAACAATACAACTATTTTTGTGAGTAGTGGGGTAAAGGAAAGGAAGGGGGAAAAAACTAGCCTGGAAAAGCAGAATGATGCATGTCATGACACGGTCCCACACTTTGGAGAGTGTTTCTTTCCTGCAACAACCATGTTGACTGTGGCTTTCATAGGAATTAGAAGTCAACATCTTGAGTGCCACTGAGGCCTTTTGAAGTGTAAGAGCAATCTGGGAGATGCAGTGTGGAGTCTCTGGAAAAGTGTCCCAGTTTACGGGGGAAGGCAGAATGCCCCGTGTTGTGGCAAAGGAATCTTTGGATCATGGGAAATGTTCCTTAATGAGATCATCCCTTCTCTTGATATTTAGTTAAGAGAGGGTTCCTTGACTCTTGCTTGGCCACTTCTAACTGCATGATGTTGCTTGAGTGGACCACTCTGTTCAGCAGTTATAATCTAATGCCAGGACATAGTTTTCCCTGTAGGCAGCTGAAATTTTCATCCTATATCCATTCATATCAAGAAAAACTTGTTTGACAAAATAAGCCCTTCAGCTGAGTAGACAGTCATTCCAGTTCCTCCTTGTTCCTCTTTTGATGAAACCCTTTCTGTCCTTTAGTACTCTTTGCTCTGGTTTGTGAATGATTTCATTGCCTGAATTTCTTCTTCTTGGCAGAATCTTCAGTGTTTGTTGATGCTTAGAGCAGAACACAAAGGTCCAAGCTTCTTTGGTCAGTGCCATCTCTGGGGTATGAAAATCAGGATTCATATAACTGCACTATCTCAGCCTTTGACTTCACAACCTCTTTAGGCTGTAAGTTCGTTTTGAACATGGGGACAGCCCTTTGTCTTAGGAATTCATTGAGTCAGATTTCTATTCCTCTATTTCCCTTCCTGTTGATTCTACTGCTTTTTGTTCTCCAGGATTCAAGAATGTTGAGATCATGGACCTTGGCTCTGATGAGGGCTACCTGACTCACATCCTCTGGGTTGGATTAAGTTCCCACTTATGACATGCTTTATACATTTGAGATAAGGCCTACTGGGTCACAGGACTGGACAGAACTTCTGAGAGCTTGGCCCTGCAGCATGCTCGAGACCTTCCCATGTTAATGCTGAGCCCCTGTTCTGTACACAGGGGCACAATTACTCTGTCATCGGTGAGTTCAGATAATTTTATCCTCAGCCAAGCTTTCCTTCAGTCATACCTCAGAGCTATCATGGCAGTGGTTTCCACAGGACTTTGGAAACACACCTGTTCACACTGTATTCAGTGTATCAGTGCTCAGTGAGCAGGGTCAGACCTCATGTGACTGGTGGGAATGAGCCATTAGTATTCATGCAAAGAACTCCAGCAAATGAGTATACTTGACTTCTTGGGGTTGAGGTATGACTAAGTTTGGCCTATGTAAAATACACACACACACACACACAAACACACACACACACACACACTACATATGCTAATATCTGATATGGCTCCACATATTACACAGGATTTCAGAGATGTCAGTGGGTCTGCCATAGTGGATTATTTTACTCTATGACAGTTACCGATTATAAGAAACCCTATATGTAATTCTTTCATATCTGATTTATTGCTGCATCCCTTTCCCATTTAAAAATATTTTTTATTTTAATGTAACACAAGTAGATATTAAGAAAATATAAAAGCCATTCTGTAAAAATAATTTTTATAATAGGAATAATTAGAGAATAACAATGGTAAATATACTGTGCATCATGATCTTCAAAGAATATATTTTCACTTGCTAGTCTACCTCTCAAACTCATTTCCTAAAAATATTATACCTTTTTGGCATAAAACATTTTAATTTTCAACAAAATAGCTCATCTCCGTATAGTTTTGATCAATTTCTTCCTATTCCACAATATCTATTATACTTTTTAATGCACAGTTTTCAAAAGGTACAGTTTGGCTAGAGCATGCATATCTGTACCTGAAAAGAAGTTCCTCACTTTCTCCAAACTAGGATTAACAACCAGAAGTTGATAGAATACATTTATCAGTTTTTGAGAAAATTGTTGTTATCCTTCTCTCTAGTGGGGTACGACTCACTAATATTATTTTACCTGTTGTTCAACTGTTATGAAAGAACCTCTTTGCTTCTAATCCTTTGTGCTCTATGAATGTATGTTAGTCAACAACCCTTGACCTGGAGGTCCGTGGTATAGCAAGGGTCTTCTTGGTCAGCATCCGCACCCACCAGAAGAATTCAATCCATGTCTGCGGGATAGAAGCCAAGTGAGCCAAGGCCTTTCCCTGGCTTCTACAATCTCCATTCTTTCTCATCCTGTTTTTCCTTCAGCTCTCCTTCCACGTGTGTACCGTCTTGTTCGGGTCGCAAGAGTTTTAGATGACGGTGACTTTTGTGGATACGCTCGCAGACCCCTTGTCTGGAGGATCTGGCTCTATAAGGCACATGTGTGTTTTTCCAGCCCCTTCGTGATGCATGCTGTTATGAAGCTTGTTGCTTGATTGAGAAGGCAGAAGAGACATTTACAGTATTTTCCCTTCCTCTTGTAATTAATACCCTTAAGTTGTTTAAAGAAATACAGTACAATTACCCTTTTGAACAGGGTTATAACAACATGATCTTTAGAAGCTAAAAAAGCAGCTGGTTCCACTCGAATTCTAAATGCATTAAAACAAACTTTGAAGTCAATAATCTGAGTTGCTGTTTTCATAAATTGTAGTGATAATATGTAAATTTCTCTATTCAGCTATCTTAAAAATAAGCCCTTTTGTGCTTCCCTCTTCAAAACTGTGAACCTATTAGAGATGCTTTCAAATAAATTGTAAGTATACTTCTCTTTCAAAATAGAAGCAATAAATCCAGCTGCATTTAGCTAACAATCACACGGCCTGAAAATGTGCATTGCCTAACATGGCTTAAAAAAAAAAAAAAAAAAAAAAAAAAAAAAGAAGC
>NW_022900920.1:9625519-9638501 GCF_012274545.1 Fukomys damarensis
TGAAGTTCAGGGCCTCTTACAGTCGGTGAGCTTGCTGGTGGAAGCCAAACAGTCTTAGGTTAATGGTTGTGTGAATTCTTCCTTCATGGTTGAAACATCCAAGAAGTTTCATGCATAATGACACCTACGGTACTGTTACTGGGGGAGGGGGTTGTCTTATTTCTTTCATTATAAGTAGAATGAATCTTTCTAAAGAGATGTTTTTTCTTGACCTGGGATGTCACATGGATGTCCCAGTAAGAGACACCTGTTACCCAAGTTCCACGATTGTCACTGCTAAGTACATGCAGATGTGACACATCTGTGGAGTCATAGCCATTGAGCAGACCTGGTGGTGGGGGTAAATCCTGGACCCACAGTGGCCCTAGATTCTTCACCTCCTTAAGTTAGTATTACTTCATCTCTTTTTGCAGGCTATGGAGAAAATTCCTACTGATAGAGCACTTTTATGATGGCTTTTCTTGGCTGCATGCATGGCAGGGATTTGGAAGTTGCCATATTGCAGAGCACAGCTACCTCATTTTTGCCAGGGCTTCACTATCTGTTACCCAAGAAAGCACCCTCCACATGCTAGGAAGATTGGCATGATGCTCAGTGAAAGTCTTCCTTAAAAATGTTATTTCCAAATGTCTCAGAAACAAAAGTGAGAGTCTTCAGAAAGAAATTCTGTTTTTCCCCATTAAGCTTATTGGTACATTTAAAGCAAACAGTACAGTTACATTTATAATTGGGCTCTTGTACCTTTACATGATATATCTTGGGTCTTGTTTTTTTCCCCATACCCCTGCCCTCCCTTCACCCCCTTCACCCTTCCCTATTTGCAAAGACTTTGTTTCCATTTTTTCATTTTTTAAACCATTTCTTTCTTTTCCCTATTTCCTTTCCTGGAATAAGCTTAGAAACCAGATCCAATGCATCCTTTAAGTACAACTCAGCTTTTATGGTTGTGAGTTCACAGAGGCCAATGAAATCAAACGGAGGTCTCCAATAAAAGATGTGTTGAATGGTATTAATATTAAATACACAGACACATACTGATAATGAAATAGTAAGTAAGGAAAACAGTTCCTTAAATATATATCCTTGCTAGGAACAACAGCTGTGTAATTTCTTTTAAAAAAACCTGAATACAAGGCTTTGCTGATTTTCCAAAAAGAGTATAAAATGCCAGATATCGCTCCCCAGAAGGGACTGGGGAAATACGAGTGATGTATTGGAATTCCAACCTGTGCTATGAACTGGCATGCACAGAGGAACAGTACGCATTTTGCTTCTTCTTTGTTTCCTTTTTGACAGACCTTTGGTTTCTTGCTTCTCTTGTGCGTGACTGAAGGTGACTTAATACGATTCTCTTTCTCTTCATCAGAGATGTGATCAGATGAAGGCTTTGTCTCCATGAATCCAAGGAAGATCCTATGCAGTGTTGGTCCAGAATGGGCAACAATGGGAAGCAAAATCAAGGTTGTCTCACTTAGTTTTTCAAGTTTTTTGACATCTAAATATTAAGGGCGGAGTGTTTGTTTTCATCAATTAATAAAAGTTCATCACATGTAGATGACATGTTAGAATGTTCCTTCTACCATGTGTTTCTGATAAAAAATAACTTTGCAAAGAATTTTGGGGGAAGGAGGAAGAAGACTCTAAGTAGTCTGAAAACTGAGCTATGTTGTGGGGGCTCTGAAATGATCCTGAAATGAATTACAATGAATTATACCCAACGGTGCTGCGAAGGGGGAGAGACAAATGACATCATCAGAGGCTACCTCCACTCAGCCATTTTTAGATTGTTTTTATGATGAGATGTAATTTAGTGATGCTGATTTCAGGACAACTTCACCTGATGGGGTGCTTCGAGAGTGGGAGGTTCTAGCTATTGACCGCTGACTCCAAGAATCTCAAGTGGAGTAAGGAAGCGGTCAAGGACTACAGAATGCCATGGGAAAGTATCTCTAGGCTAGCGGTGGTGCCCTCTCCAAAGCCCCAGACTCCTGCCACTCTCTCCATGTAGTCATTAGCCTGTGAGCAGCTGCTGGCCTCAGCTCTTCTGGAGGTGATCTGTGAGTAGGTCAGTGACCCCTTTGTCCACCGCGGCTTATGGGAATGGTTTGCCAGTAGGCATTTCTGGGAAAAGACTGTGTCTCATGAGTTCCTGCAAAGGATTTCTGAGATGGTTGATTGTGAGCCACGTATTGGTGAATTTAAATATTTGAAAAAAATGAAATATGGATTTGCCTCACATTTGTGGTAGAGTTTGTTAGATCAGTTCTTTCATTTAAAAATAAGTCGTGACTGTTGCCATTTTAGGAAGTCACTAGTACTTACAGCATAGAAGTTTTTTTGAGGGGCTGAATTAAAATGAATTATTCTATATGAAAATATTCCAGAGAAGCATCAAAGTTTGAAAAAGCAGGTGGAAAAGGTTAGGGATGATGCCATTCTTCATCCCATCTTTCCTTTCCCATCAACATCCTGGTTTTTTTGTATCATGAGATTTTTAGAACCATTTTGTGACTAAATTATTGTTGCTCTGACCTCTTCATGGTTGTGTTTTTTAAAATATTACTTTTACTTCTTTGATATGATTTCATTGTTTATCCTGATACTTTTACAATTTGATTTTAGAATTCCTTGATTATATATTTTAACTTACCATTTATTTTGTTAGAGAATATCTTTGAATATATTTTTTCTCGAAGCTTTATAAGTAACACATTTTATAATTGTGTGCACATTTGAGAAGATTTCTGTAATTATTTTGTACAAGAATTGGAGGAAGACTTTTTTTCCTTTTTGCTGTACTGGGAATTGAACCTAGGGCATAGTGCCTGTGAGGCAAACATTCTACCCCCGAGTTACATCTCCAGCACTTTTAAGATTTCATTTTGAAGCAGGGTCTTGATAAACTATACAGGATGACTCCGAACCTGTAATCCTCCTGTGTCAGCCTCCTGAGCAATTTGGATTGTGGGCCTGTGCCACAGCACCTGGAAAGACATTTTTTTAGAATGAGCTTTTTTTTTTTAGTACCAGGAATCGAACTCGGGTCCTTGTGTTTGCGAGGCAGGAGGTGGAACCACTGAACAAAATCCCTGGCCCTTAAAATTAGTTTTAAGAACTCTTCATATATTCTGGAAATAAGTTCATTAGTAAATACACGAAGTGAAAATAACTTCTCTCAATCATTGGATTGCTTTTTCATTTTGTTAATGACATCTTTACAAGAGTGGAAGTTTTGCATTTTGGTTAAATCCAATTTATCAGCATTTCGTCTTCTTTTGTGTTTTGCTTTTTAATTCTAAAAGTCTTCTGGTGCATTTTTGGGTCTTGTAAGTAAAGGATAATGTCATCTATAAATATATTTTGACTTTGTCTTTTTCTATACTTATCTTTCTCTTTCCCTATTGTTCTGGCTAATATTTTAAGGATTGTGTTGAACAGGAATCGTGATAGTGGACATCCTTGTCTTGTTCATGATTTTAGAGGTAAAGCTTTCAGTTTTTTTCTCATTTAATATAATATTGACAGTAGGTTGGTTGTAAATGGTTTTCATCGTATTGAGATAAGCTTCTTCTATACCTATCTTCTTCAGGGTTTATATCATCAGTGAATGTTGGATTTTGCCAAAAGCTTTTTTAGGATATATTGAGATCATTGTGTAATTTTTATCCTTGTTTCGGTTTGTGTGATGTATTACATTTATTGATTTGTGTATGTTGAACTATCCTTGCATCCTTGGGATGAAGCTTACTTGGTCATTGTTTATGATCTTTGAGATATTTTGCTGGATTCTGTTTGCAGTATCTTGTTGAGAATTTTTGCATCTATATTCATTAGAGAATTAATTTGTAATTCCCTTTTTTAATTGGAATCTTTGTCTTTTTTTTTTTTTTTTTTTTTTTTCCAGGGTTATGGGACCTTGTGCTTCTGAGGCAGGCAGCGGAACCACTGAGCTAAATCCCTGGTCCCCTTGTCTGGTTTTGAGAACAAGGTAATACTACCTTCCAAGAATGATATTTGGAGTATTCCTTCCCTCTTGACTTTATTGAAGAGTTTGATGAGTATTTATGTTAGCTCTTTCCTGAATTTGTAGAATTTGGCAGTGAATCCATCAGGTCCTGGGCTTTTTTAGTTGGTATGCTTTATATTACATTGGAAGTTCATACGTATCTAGGAATCTATCCATTTCTTCTGTTTTTTTCCATTTTATTAGAGTACAGGTTTTTGAAGTAGGTATTGATAATCCTCTAGATTTTTGTTGAATCTGTTGTGACCTCACCTTTTTTATTCTTGATTGCATGGATTTGAGCCTTTTCTTTCCTTTTTTGATAAGATTGGCTAAGGGTTTATCAATTTTATTCATTCTTTTGAAAAACCAATGCTTCACTTCATTGAGTTTTTGTGTCATTCTCTTAGTCTCCATTGCATTAATTTCTGCTTTGATCTTTATAATTTCCTCCCTTGTGTGATCTTTTGGTTTGTCTTACTCTTCTTTTTTAGATCTTTAAGCTTAAATATTAGGTTGTTTATTTGAACTTGCTCAGTTTTCCTACTGTGGGCATTTACTGCTATGAATTTCCCTCGTAGAGCTGCTTTTATTGTGTCCCATAGATTTCTCTATGTTGTACTGGCATTATCATTTAATTGTAGATACTGTTTAATTTTTTCTTTAATTTCCTGTGTGACCCAACAATTGTTATTTAATTTTCTTGTGTTTGTGAAGTTCTTGTGGTTTCTTATGCCATTGATCTATGGTCTGATAGCATACAGGGGATAACTTCAATTCCTTTGCATTTACTTAAGCATGTTCTATGAGTTAGCATGTGGTTTATTTTGGAGAATGACCAGAGTGCAGCTGAAAAGAATGTATATTCTGATTTTGTGGGGTGGAACACTCTGTAGACATCTACTAAGTCCGTTTGTTCTAAGATTTGGTTCAGCTCTGTTATTTCATTATTGATTTTTTGTCAAGATGATCTGTCTATTTGTATCAGTGGAGCACTGAGGTCCCCCACTACAGTTGTATTAGTGCTTATTTTATTTTTCATTTCTGTTAATATTTGTTTTGTATAGTTTGATGCATTAGTATTTGGTGCACATATATTTATGATTGTCATTTCTTCTTGTATTGTTCCCTTCACAAGGATGTAGTGGTCTTCTTTGTCTCTCTTAATTAGTTCTGGTTTGAAATCTATTCCGTCTGCAAATAAGATAGCTACCCTGCTTTTTTTTCTGAGCTCCTGTCTCATGGAAAATTGTTTTCCATCCCTTAACTCTCAGTCTATGAATTTCTTTATGGATGAAGTGGGTTTCTTGTATAGAGCATATTGTTGGATTTTGCTTCTTAATCCATTCTGCCAGCCTATTTCTTTTGACTGGTGAATTGAGACCATTAAAGTTGATGGTTATAACTGTTGTTCATTGACTTTTCATTGTCATGTTATTTTCCTGTTGTTGGTTCTTTTATTTTTTATTTTTCCCTCTCTCCCTTTAATATTTTGGCTTTCCTGGTATATTTGCTCTATGGAGTTTTGGCCTTCATTTTCTTTTTCCAGGATATTGTTTAGCAGTGTTTGGAGTGCTGGTTTGGTGTTCATGAAGTTTATCAGGTGTTCTTCATCATGGCATTATCTTATTTGCCCACAATTTTTTTTTTTTGGGGGGGACTGGGGATCGAACTTGGGTCCTTGCACTTGCGAATCAGGCTGTGGAACCACTGAGATAAATCCCCAGCCCTCCCTACAAATTTTGAAAGATATTTTTTCAGGATACATCAGTCTAAGTTGGAGGTGGTTTTCTTTTAGGACTTGAAATATCTCTCTCCAAGCTCTCCTTGACTTGAAGCTTGTGTTGAAAAGCCTGCTTTGCATGTGGTTTGTTTCTTTTCTCTAACTGCTTGTATTTTGTTCTGTTGGGTTTCTGGGATCTTTATTATTATATGTGTACGTGTAGATTATTTTTTTGATCATGGTTATTTGGAGTTCTATATGCCTCACTTATCTGTATGTGAAATTCTTCCCCTCTGTTTGGGAGGTTTCTGTCATTAATTCTGTGAACAGTTGTTGTTGTTGTCATTTGTACTTTCTCCTGCTACTTCATGATTTATACCAGTCTTATGTTATTTATTCTTCTTTGCATCATCTAAAAGTTGTTGGATTAATTTCTCATGATCCCTTACTGTTTTTATAAGATCTCTCTTTTCATGGTCACTGACTGTAATCCTGTCTTGAATATCTGAAATTCTGTCTACGAATTTGTTCATTCTGTTGCAAATGCTTTCTATAGAGTTTTTAATCTCCTGGATATCTGAATCTGTTTCATGGATTACATTTCTTTCCTGTGTTGGACATTCAAGGTTTCCATTTCTTTCCTATGCTGGGCAAACATGGTTTCCATCATGGTCCTGAGCTCATCTATTTTTTTTTTATCTGTTTCTGTTCTAGAGTCTCTAATCATGTCTTTCATTCTTCTCACCATCTCTGTGGTTATCTGGGAAATTAGTTCTGTTTTGAATTTTTCTAGAGCCTCATTTGTCTGTTTTTTTACTTCCTGTGCTATTGTTTTAGGGTGTCCCGATGATTGACTGTGAGACTTTTCCATCTTATTTCCCCCAGAGTTTACCTTTGGCGAAGTGGAAGTCTGTGTTTGTGCCTTGTTTAAATATCATGTCATTTCTATTTTTGTTGTTGGTACTGTCCTTCGTTTAACTCCTGGGTTAATTCTTCAATCTTCCAGATATAGCTGGTCCTTAGGTTTTGAGTCTCTAATGACTCTGAGGCAATCAACTTTGGTGATGGGTGTGCTCTTATTACAGGGATTTCCTTCACTTTTCCAGTGGGCTTTAATTTTTAATCTAGGAGCCTCACAGTGGCCTTTTTTCTCTTGTTCATGGGGTGGGGTGGGGTATGGACACTGCTGTGCTGGCACCCACACAGCTGGCTTTTCTACTGTGCTGGCTTCTCTGTCTCTCTTGTTCACTTTGCCTGAGAATAGGTAGTTATTCCTGCTTCTTTTGGTGTTTTTGTTGCATGGAATATTGTTTTCCACACTTTGATTATTAGTTTATGAATTTTTTTGTGTAAGATATGTTTAGTGTATATAGCACACTGTTTGATTTTGTTTCTTGATCCATTATGCTAAGTTGTGTCTTTTGATTGGTGAACTGAGTCCTTCACATTGATATTTATAATTGATAGGTATTGACTTATTCCTATCATTGCGTCACTTACTTGTTGCTATTTTGCTTCTTTTCCTTCTACTTCATTGTTAGCTGCACTTGATGTAATCATTCTACTGAATTTTTTGGCACTGATATCTTCATTGTCTCTTTCAAATACATCCTTGAGAACTTTTGGGAATGTTAGTTTGGTGGTTCTGAATTTCTTTAGATTCTTCTTACCATGGAAATATCTTATATCTGCATCAATTTTTAAAGATAATGTTGCAGCATATACTAGTCTGGGTTGGAAGGTGTATTCTTTTAGGGCTTGAAATTCTTCATTCTAAATTCTGCTTGCCTAAAAAAGGCTTGTGTTGAGAAGTCTGTTGTAATTTTGATGAATTTTCTTTTATAGATGATTCATTGTTTTTCTCTTAACAGCTTTCAATGTTCTTTTCTTGTGTTGTATTTCTTGTATTTTAATTATTATGTGGCATGGAATTATTTTCTAATCATCGCCATTCATGGTTCTATATGCCTCACTTATCTGTATGCTAAATCATTCTTCTATATCTGGAAAGTTTTTTGCTTTTACTTCTGTTAATATTTAACATCCCTTTGTGATGTCTTGTGATTTTTTATTAATTCCAGTTCCTCATATTTGTCTTATTGGGGTCACCTAGTGGCTACTGGATACATTTTTTATGTTCTCTTGTTTTAAGGTATCTTTCATTAATTGATCACTAACCACAGTCCTGCCTTCTAGGTTTGACATTGTCCTCATACTGATGGCTTATGTTGCCATACTTTCAGTTGAATTTTTAATCTTTTGGATTTCTGTGAGGAGCTTTTTTTATGGACTCCCATTGTTTTCTACGCTCTGTGTTTATGTTTTGCATTTCTTTCTTTAGCTCTACTAGATTTTTGTGTTTTCTCTAGAGTTGATGATCATTTGTTTCATTTGGGTCATTATCTGTTTAGTTATATCTGCCTTGAATTCACCAACAATTTACTGAACTGTTTTGCTACCTACGTTATAACCTTTCAGACATTTCTTCTGTGTGACTTTGTATGGCTCATGATTTTCTCTTTCTCAATTGCCCCTAGACTGGCTTTGAGGGAGTTGGGAGTTTTTGGAAGCATTTTGCTACTTTGTACTTTCATGTGTCTGTTATTGTTGTTGTTGCTGGTTTTCTGTGCTGCCCTTTCCAGTTTCTTTGGCTCAGTGCCCAGTTCTTTAGACTTGAGCCACAGTATTATTTATGACCACCTGACAATGCAGGTAACGGCATGCAAAGAAAACCAATTGACAACACCAACTATAGTTGGCTATAGTAATAAATGCAGTGACAACAGTAGTGTTGAATATAAACTGGATACTGAAAAACCTTAAGAACCACTCATGAACCACTCTTTACCAGAGAAAAGAGGTTTGTGACTTTAGTGAAGACACTTAGGCAACCTAAATTGTGATCTGTAGTTAATCAGACCACTAATTTCTGATGGATGTAGGCAGTAGTGCAAAACTCAAGTAGACCACTTGACTATTTTCCATTTCTTTCAGATCCACCCTGTTTTGAAAGTTACAACCACAAAATCTAGTCTTCTTCCATAGAATACATGCCCTGTGATCTTCTGGGCCTGAACTTGAATTTATCAAGGGATCTCAGAACATCTCTGTCTAGCTCTTATCTTCTCCAAGCCTGTGTCCGAAGGCTATCTCTCACCCAGTCTCCACAGCAGTGTAACACTTCAGCCCTGGGGTGAACCTTTTCTCCTGGGTGTTTGATTTATCCTCAGCCAGGTCAGGCTTTTGGCTGTCACCTCTGCTTCCCTGTACTGTGAGACATGTGAGGTGCTGGTGTTGATGGCAGGGGCAAGGCAGAGCCATTCTCCTCTCCCATGGGGTCCACATGGTGCCAGTGTTGGTGGAGTGTGTGTGAGTGGGGAGGGACCGGACCTGTCTCTTCTCCCACTGGGCTCCTGAGGCTCTGGTGTTGGCAGTGGAGGTAGGTGCTCTGCTGCTATTGTTAATGGCATTTTCAATATTCAAGTTTTATTCACAGCTTTAGAAGTACACTCAATTTTTGTATGTTAAATTAATGTTGCTTGAACTTGCTGAAATAATATATTATCTTTAGATTGTTTATTTTTTGTTGATTTTTCTGTGTATCTAATCATGCCATGTTTATGTAGAAGGATTTTTTCTTTTTATTTGATCTATATTTCTTTCTTTTTCTTGTCTTATTGTAATGTATTCCAGTACAATGTTGAAATTGAATGGCAAAAGAAGACATGCTTTCTTGATTACAGTCTTAGGAGAAACATTCAGTATTTTGTCACATTAAGTGTAATTTAAAAAAACTTTTGTAGGTGCTGTTTATTAGTTTAAAGAAGTTCTTTTTATTTCTAGTTTGCTGAATGTTGACCAGGAATGTATGTTGCATTTCTTCAAGTGCTCTTCTACATAGATATGATCATATTAATTATATCAGTTTAAATATTGATACTGAGGTGTAGGGAAAGTGGGGAGGTAGGGGAAAGGGAATAAGGGAAGAGAAAAAAATATGAGAAAATGAAAAAATGGAAATAAAGTGTTTGTAAATGGGGAGGGAAGGAGGGGATGAAGGGAGGGCAGGGACAAAGGGAAAAAATGAGAACCAAGACCTGTCATGTAAAGGTACAAGATCCCAGTAATGAATGTAACTGCATTGTATACCTAGAATGTACCAATAAACTCAATAAAAAGAAAAAAAAATAAATATTGATACTGAGACATGCAGCATGTTCTTGGGCCTCAGAAGTATGATTGTCTTGATTTTCTACTGTATTTGTGCCCACAGTATGTGGCCCTAATTCTAACCTATGTGTAAGGTTTGCTCCACTCCCTTTTCCTAACTAAGAGTTTCCACCAATGTCATAAAGGCAGTTTTGCTTTTTCCAAACATATTAAAATGTTTGTATCTTGTGGAAAAAGAAAAGGGAGACCATGGAGTACTTTCTTGCCACTTTGCATTTCTGCTTCCCTCAACCAGGGTTTGCACACAAGTGCCAGTTTTTAGAGCTTATTGGGATCTTTGTTGGGTGAAGAAAGAGCCTGTGAGACTATATGTACACCACCATCTTACACTGTGCAACTTCTTGTGGTTTCATACTGTTCAACCAGCTTGGTAGAAGACCTTCTCCTATTTGTCATTTATGCTTGCTCATGCCTTCTTAACACTGTCTGGTCACCTCTGCCCACGTGAGTCTAACCTGGCATCTCTTCTTTCCCTGCATGCACTATCTTGCTTTATGGTTTGGCCTAGTCAGCTTGCTATCAAATGGTTCAAAAAAGAATGTGAATATAAAGTTAGTTTTTCTCTGTACTTGCCAAAAGAGTGAGAGCATTGTTCATTGTTCCATACATTTCAGGGCAGATCCTAAAAGTCTCTGACTACAGTTTCATTTTTCTTTAAATTATGAATGTGTGTACAATTTTGTGAAACAATTTTCCTGCATCTCTTAAAATAATCACACTCTCTCCTTTATCTTGTTTATGTGGTGAATTACATATACAAACATAGTGTGTGAGAGTATTTTCATTTATTTAAAAAATTGAAACAATTTTGGAAGAATAACAAACTTACAGAAAAATTAGGAGTATGAAGACTTTGCTCTTTTAAAGCCATTTGAAAGTAAGTTGCTGACTTGTTTTTCTGCCGATCTTGAATATTTTAGGTATCTTTGTATATTAAGAGTATTCTTCTGTATGCTGGTCAAAATCAAGATATCAGCACTGATGCATCATACAATCTAAGCCTCACACCCTATTTGAGTTTTGCCAATTGTTTAGCAAAGTCTTTTACAGAGAAGGGATCCTATGCTATGCTTCTTTGTGTGGTTCTGCATCACCTTTCCTCTTGTGTAGGTCCTCAGTCTTTCTATGCCCTCATTATTTGGACACCTTTGAAGGTTGCAGGACATGCATTTTGTAGTATGTCCTCCAATTAGAATTTGCCTAATTTTTCCTTACAATTTGAGTTTTTATTTCTCCGCAGGAAGATTGCTCATTTCCCATTGCATTCTATCAGGTAGCTTACACTTCCAATTTGTTTCATTATTAATGATGTTTACTCTTACTACTTGATTAAGGTGGTGTCTGCCAGGTTTCTCTATTATAAACTTATGCATTTTCCTTTGTAATTAATAAGCATTTTGTATAGAGGCACTTTGAAACTGGGTTGTATCCTGTTCCTCATCAGGTTTTAAAGTAATTACTTAATTAGTTTCTGAAAAGGACTCATGGTTTCTTACTCCTTTCAATGGGACATAATCTCTTGTTATCATTATTCACCTCAATGCTCAAATTGTCCCCAGTCTGCCTAGTGGGAGCTCATTCAAGCTGGCTTGGGTGTCCACTGCCATGGCCCACTCTTCTTAGAGTAATTTCATATGGTGTGGAGTGACAGGATCAGGCTCATCTAGTGCTTTTTTGCTCCATTTCTGGAATAAGCTGGAATAAAGGTACTCATTTCTTTTAGTGGAAAGGGTATTTAGACACTGAGTTATGAGTCTAGGTGTGCTGATTAGTGTCGGGATGTTGCTGCCCCCAGGTCCTCTTAAAGAGCTAGATGATACATGTATACTTAAGTACATGCACATATGCACACACACACACACCATGTATACATAATTCATATTTTAATCCATCTGTGTATCTAGCTATATACCTGTCTATGTATCTATTGGTATCTGTGATCATTTATTATAGTATGTCAACTTGATCTGATTGAGAACAACCTAGCAGATTAGTAATCTGAATATTTCTGGGTGATTGACATGTAGCCTGCAAACTGAGGAGGGTAGACTCACCCCAGATGTTGGTGGCACCAACCAATATACCTGAGCGCTGGATGGAAAAGGGCAAGAAGAAGAATATCTGCCATATTTCCTTGGAGGAGCTCCAGTCTTTGCCATTGCCTTCAAATTTTGGTCTCCAGTTCCTTCAAACTTCCAGTGAAGATTCTCCAGCCTTCCAAAGTAAATTCTTTGGCTTTCTGACAGAGCCTCACACCAGTAACTCTTTAGCAAGCTCTGGGCCACCAACCTTCAACTGGATCCTCTGGCCCTCTAGCACGCAGATGACCATTTTGGACTCTTCCTCCTCTGATGCCACAGATGGCCACTGAGACTCCTCACCTTCTGACCCTGTAAACCTATATAATGAATCCCTTATATAAGTATACGCATATTTTATATTGATTCTGTTCCTTTAGTGACTCCTAATAAAACATCTCATCTATCAACTAGTCCTTATCACCCTGCACTAGTTCACACTGATACAGCCTCTTGCAATCCAGCATCAGTCTACTTCATTTTCTCCACTTCCATATTTGCAATTTCTCCAACTCTGAGACACCTATGGCTTATGTGACACTGAATATGCTTCTTCCTTTGCTCAAGTCGCTTGACACAATGATCAATCATTCTTGGCACCTGCCTTCCTCTGCATGAATGCCATTCTTATTCTGCCTCTGCCCACCTCCTCTGCTGACATAACCTGTCTAGGCCATGCAAGACTTTCTCCCCACTACCTGATGCCTGTCTTAGTCCATCACATAACTGTAGGGCTGAATTGTTCAAGGAAAAAGGGGGTTGGAAGCTGAAGCACATCCATTGATGTTTGAACATGAAAACTCCAGGTTTTCTTAGCATAAACCCCACTTGGACTTAATGCATTTTCTTTTCTGGGCTTAGGTTGAATTGTTTAAGCTGTAATTTTGTTATATATATACATATGTGTGTGTATATATAACATATATATATAATATATATAATATATAT
>NW_022900920.1:9638785-9648830 GCF_012274545.1 Fukomys damarensis
TATATACTCAAGCGTCAGATTTCTTTTCCTATAGTGTACTTCCTTGACAGGTTTTCATATCATCATTAAAGCCATCTTTTAAAAGGACTACAAAGTGTTTCATCCTTCCCTAGCCCATGGAAAAGTTTCTGTAAGATTGGTGTCATTTAGAAGAAGTCATCAGTGAAACCTGTCTGGACCTGGAGAATTTTTAGGGTGGTAGGGGAGGTGCGAGGCCTTTAAATGACAAATTAAAATTTCTTTAATAAAATTCGAACCATTTACATTTCTAATTATCAGTTTTCTAAATGGTGTTTTTGTAGAATTTTTTCTATTTCATAACTTCCAAATTAATTTGCAAGAAATTATTTAGAATATTCTCTGATTAAAATGTTAATACCTATATCCTTTGTGGTGATATCCCATATTTGTTCTTCATTTTGATAAGCTGTTCTTTCTCTTTTTCTTTGAATGACTAGTCTTTTTAAGAAATTGCCAAATTTCTTGAATTTTAATAGGAGATGATTTGTGAAATTTTTTTCCTCTCTAATAATTTTTTCTGTATTTTAAAGTATTTTGTAATAACATTTTATTTTACTTCAGTTTACTTTACTCTTTTTTTTTTCTAACTTTCTGAGATGGGTATTTCAATTGGTGATTTTAAACTTTCTTATTTCTTTATACAAACACTTAAGACTATTAATTTCCCTCTACTTATGGCTTTAGTTAAATCTCATAAATTTTGTTTTTTTATAATTTTGTTATCCTTCAATACAAAATATTTTCTTGTTTTCATTAAAACTTTTTGTTATGCCCCATGGGTTACTCAGGAGTGTATTGCTGAATTTCCAAATATTTTGACGATTTTCTGGTTATATTTTTATTTCCAGGATGTTTCTTTTACAATGAGAGATTAAATGTTGATTGATTTCAAATCCTGTAAATTTGTTGAGACTCTTTTCATGTCCCAGAATGTGGCCAAACACTATCTCCCTTAAGAGTGTCTCTTTTCCTGAAATCTTAACTATTGAATATTAGATCTTTATTTTATTTTCTTTAAACCTATAGTTTTTCCTTCAAATTCTTTTGGCTTCATCTTTTGCTTCTGTTTTTTTTTTGTACAACTTTTTCAAATGATAATTGGAGAATTCTTATTTTTATGTATTTTGTATTTGGCTTTTTACTGCTTCTAAAGCACATTTAAACTGGGTTACTGATAGTTTTTAAATATTATTTTATTCTTGCACATAGTACTTCTCATTCTTCTCTTTTTCTGCACCTAGGTTCTTATCTTGAATTCTTATCAGAATACATATGGTTTTACTATATTTTTCCTTACTTTTTCACATCCTCCATCCTGTACTCAATCAAAGAACAGCAGCCCTTTGGGTGTTCATAGGTAGTTAAAGACATAGAATATATGTGAAATGTTATGGTACCGGGGATCGAACTCAGGACCTTCACCGCAGAGCTAAATCCCCAGCCCTACACCCCAGCACTGCATGATTTTTAAGGTGCTATTATTAGTAATAATGGTGCTCACCTGCAAATACTAACTGTTGAAAATCAGCAGAATCATGAGAAACTAAACACACGAAAGCTACAAGTAACATATTACTTACGATGTTTCTCAGAGGCAAAAAGATGTCTTACAATAGCCTAGATTTTTATATATATTTGGAATTGAAACCAGAATGCAGTGAAGACTTGGAAACTCAGACTTAAAAATATAGGTTTTGCTTGTTGGATCTTAGCAAGAGGTGGTACTAGGTCACTTGCAGTGGAGTGTAAGTCTACATTCCTTCTGCAGGGAAGCCTTGCTTTCCTCCTCACTTACTGCATTTTCATGGAGAACTGATTGACGATCATAACTAATTAATGAGTGGCCATCTGTACTTTGATCCAGCAGAGTGTACCCGTTTCTGCACAGTGAGTGTGTGCTCGTGCTGCAGGTTGGGTGGCTCATCAGTTAGGGATGCCACATAACCCAAAGACATCAGCAGAAAAGCCATTTATCTCACAACTAGGGATCATTGATGATGGGGGCTCCATAGTAGCTGTATTAATCCAAGGCCACCAAGCAACCCAAATCTTTCCTTCTTTCTGCCCTCCATTCTCAGGGCATTACCTACTGACCTTGTGGTTGCTGGGAATTCTGCTTCCCAATTGTGAAGAACTTGGAAGGAACCAGTGCAGGCAGGCACATGGTATTCTTATTCTTAGCCAAAGTCTTTCTGTGAGTCCTCTTCCCCATCTTTATGCAGTTAACTTCATGAAAATCCTGGCCCACTGTGTCCCAAAGGGCCCTTGGTTCAAGAGGGAGCTGTTGATTTGATCAATCGGCTCACTAGGGTACTACATGAATGGTGGCCAGCTGCTGCTTTCCAAACCTTAGTTAGGGATGCTTACTCATTCAGGTCATCATGAGGACACATGCTACTTAATTGTGTCATTCAGAAAAACTTCAACCTGACCTTTAATGGAAATATCTGACTTTTAATGGAAATCCATCTCTTTTTTTTAATGGTACTGAGGATTGAACTCAACTTTGCCCTTTAGCTGCTTTATTTTTAAATTTAAGACAATGTCTTACTAACTTTCTAAATTGCCCAAGCTGGACTTGAACTTGTAATCCTTTTATCTAAGGCTTCCAGAGTGCTAAGAAAGAAAAACATTTTTTTTCTACTGTCTTGTAAAGGGACTGGACGCTATGTGTAAAGTGTTCCTCCTGCTCTCAGAGGCACCTGAGGTATTCCCTCAGCACTGTGTCCCCTCTGTTAGTGCCCTGGGGAGTGGAGCTAGGTCAGACCCAGGCCAGGAATCATGAAATCTGTGGCCATCCACATCAAAGCTGACGGCATAGAGACTGAACAAGAAATAATCCAGGAAGGGAGAATGCTCCCAAGGACTCTGAGTAGGAATCTGTGGGCTTTGGGATCTCATTATTTTAACCCTGGATGGACATTTCGGCAGAACTTTTCAACCCAGAACATTTCATGTATTTAGTTGCCTTTTTCTTAATTCAATCTACTATATAAAACTCTTCTTTCTGTTTTTCACTTCAGTTTTCTCATTTTTTCCTTTTAAAATAATGTCAATTATCATGATACAAGCAAAATTAGGAGACCATGCACAATTATGTGCTCTTCTCAATAAATTATTGAAAACCCTCCTTCCTAAGTCTACTTGTTTTATATTTTTTTCAGTTATTTTCTATTTAAATAAAATCATGTCATCAAGGTTACAAATAAATCTGTCCTACCCTATCTGTCCTTGGCTTCCTTTGTGATGGAGAAAGAGGGAGATGGAGATCCATGTCCCCAGCATCAGCTTGGTACCCTGCTCGTGCTGGCAGTATGTCCAGGAACTTCTGAGACTGAGCAGCTGGTTCCTGCATTCATTTTTCTGGCTTCCTAGAAGTAGGGAATATTGAAAGATATAGGCTGTGTGGAAGGCTATTTTATTTGCTTAAATAAAAAAACCATAATGAAGGCAGACTTTCTTTACCCTCAAAAGGAAATTCTTGGGTTCTTCACCGATTGTTCTAGAATAGGGCACTAGCACATTGTTCAGTTCAGGAACTGGCAAGAAAAGTTGGGTAAAGAACCCAAAAGACACTTGCCTTGGTAAAGGCTGGACACAGGACACCATTTGGACTCAGAAATGCCCAGGCATATGAGTAGCATTGACTGAAGAGATTCTGGGGAAAGGGCTCCTTTTGGGGACATGGCCTTCAGACAAGGGGCTTACAATATTTGACTCCCAGCTGTTCGTTTAAAGTACTGGCTGAGGGCTCCCTTTGCATCATTACTGCTTGGCCAGTGATAAGTGACTGTTGCAATATATAAAGAGGAAGTTGCAATGCGATGTCTCATAGACTGAATGGACAGAGATGCCCTAATTAAATTGGGAGTCCTTTGAATTCTTCCAGCCCATGCCTTAGTTCTTTGTTTTGCCTTTTTTTTTTCTCCCTGGTGTCTTTCTCTCAACCAGTTATTCAACTGGAGACATTAATCAATTACGTCTTTTCAAATACTTAAACGCTTTATGATAAGGATCATTTTCAGTGTGGTTTACTTTAATGAAAGATAAAGTAAAAGGTCTCAGATTTCTCGACAAAAAACTGAGTATCTGATGGTAGAATCTCAGGTGGGATGTGGACCAGGCTGGTTTTGAGGTCCTAAAATTCTAAACAGAATGAAGTCTAATTCACTCGAAAGCTTCCCTTGAGAAAAACAGCCCATGCTAAGTACTTTTCTGGCATGAAACACGGATTCAGTTGTCTTATAAAGTGGTCCAGGTCTTCATTTAGGTTTCCAGGAATTTCCATTGGGTTCCTGAGCTGCTGCAGTGCTCCCAGGATAGTAATTTGTGGTGGTGGTCTTAGCTTGTGTGCCATATAGACTTGGGACTCTCTTTGTCAGAAAATGAGAAGCCTGAGGTACATATTTAGTCCAACTCCATCCCATGCAGAAAGAAACCATACCTTTTCCCCAGGCATCCCGCAGGCCCAGGTGCAGTGCTGGGCACAGAGAAGATGCTGAAACCTTGCACTCACTTCTGAATATTATAATTAAGTTTTATCCTCCTGGTGCTTCTCTTTTTTCCTTGTCTTTTATTAAGTGGACAACTCTGTTGTATGGTCTTATTCCCTCCCTCCTTCTTCCTGCTCACTCACTCATTCAGTTCATTAGTGTGTTTGTGACCAAATGATCCTGGGGCCAATTCCCAGGTTTGCTTTCTACTAATTGTGCATGCTTTGGTAAGAAGAGCTAATAAGAATACTAGCTACATTTTAAGCAATGATTATGTTGAAGGCAGTGAGTTAAGCGCCAAGCCTGGTGGTTCGTCTGTAAACGAAGATGCTAATAACTATCCCACAGGTTGTAGGGATAAGAGAAAATGACATATGCAGAGTGCTTAGCATAGAACTTGGCACCCAGGAAGTGTTTCAGAAAAGCAGTTAGCCCTTTAACCGAGGCATACTGAACTCTTCATCAGGGAGAGCCCTGGTTACCACCAGGAGACAGAGCCGCTAAGCGCTGTTTGTTTCAGAGTTTGTAGTGTCTGAAAATATGGACTCAGTTGCCTGCTGCCCAATCCTACTGAAATCCTGTTAGAAATGCTTTCCAGAGCTTTGAAGCACCAGGTGCTTCTCCTCAACTCTTGTCAGGGAGGTATTTCCCCTTGAAGTGACAGATATAACAGAATCGAATATGCAGCTAGGACCAATGGAGGGACCTCCAGGGAATTTAGAAACTGGTCTATCGGTAGCACTGAAATTTTTCTTTTTTCTTTCAGCTTCATTAAAGTATAATTGACAAAACTGTGTGTACAAAATTAAGGTGCACAAAGTGATATTTTAAAACATTCAAGCTAATTAGCATACTCATCACCTCACATAGTTTCAATTTTCTTTCTTGTGTGCAGTGAGAAAATTTAAGATCTACTCTCTTAGCAAACTTTGAATATATGATGCAGGTATTGTTATTATAGCCTCTGGGTTGTACCTTGATCACCAGAACTCATTTGCCTTATAAGTGAAAGTTTGAACTCTTTGGCAAACATCTATCTCTGCAATTCTTCCACCCTCTGATTCCTAGTAACTGTAATTCACTGTTTCTATGAGTTTAGCTTTTTTGGATTTCACGTAAGTGAGGTGATACAATGTTTATCTTTCTATGTAGGGCTTATTTTACTTAACGGAATGTTCCTTAGGTTCATCCATGTTGTTACAAATGGAAGAATTCCTTCTTTTTCAAGGGTGAATAATATTCCACACTGCATTTTCTTTATCTATTAATTCATCAGTGGGAATTTAGGTTGTTTCCAAATTTTGGTTTTGGGGACTAATGCTGTGACAAACATAGGGGTATGCACATATCCAAAAAGAGATGATTTTAATTAATTTGTGTATTCAACAGTGAGGTGTTTCCCTTTGCTTCTTCCCATCTGCCCTGGCTCTACTCTGTAAGACCACAGATAAATTTAGTTGGTCCTTATGCCAACCCTTTATATAAAGAAGAAGTGAGTGTAAATAGAAGCCCCTCTTCTTCTATTTGGGCACATTCTGGATTTCCTGAAGTTTGTGTCTGTCTCAGAGAGTAGCCCTGAACCCACCATGGTCTGTGGGAGCAGAGCACCTCTGCCCCTGTATCCTGCCCTAGGCCAGGGTTTCTTTGGAGACATGGAAAGTACACTAGCTAAATAGCCAAGGCATCACTTTCAGTGCTTGGGCTCATTTTGTTTTCCACTCTGGTGGACTTTGCATTTAACCTTTCCATCTGTCTCTTTGGGTGCTAACTTTCCTCAGATCTGGAAGGACCATTTACAATAGGGATGAGGCAGATATTTTAGCACGAAACAATTCAAAGATCTTTTTCAACCAGTGAGGCAACTTATTAGTTAATCCCTGAGAATCATTATCAAATTTCTGCTGTTGTCCTGTAAGCCAATCACAAACTGAGAACGTCTAAAATATTCTTAGAAGTTTAAATCGTGTGAGTTTGTCTTCAATGTAATGAACAGTTATCTACTCATATGCACATTTAGAATTCCTACATATGTTTATATATAAAATAATCACATACTTAAAACTGATTACTGAAAGTAAAGATTGCATTATTCATTTCAGTTAATTTAAGGTTTAGTTCAGCTCCTCTGTCATGAGTTGGCTTTAAAAGTTAGAAATTATAAGGAGTCCAGATTTTCAGCTGAAATGAATTTGCCTTTAGGCGTGGGAGCTGGGGTCACATGGACTATCTGCTTCTGCTTCGAGGCCCAACTGTCATGTCTTTCTAGAAAATTATGTCTCCTGTTTCACGTTACTACTTCCATCCTAGTTAGGCTCCTTGTCCCTTCTCTCCTAATAATCATCAGCTCACATGCCACCTCTTTCATGAAGCCATCCCTGTGGTCCAGATGGAATTCATCTCCCTTGGCTTTGTATTTCTTTAGTATTTTATGTCTCTATTGTATTGGGTTTCTTTTTTCTTTTTTTAAATTATTACCATGTATTCCCCCAGTTGGGAGGCAAGATCCTTGGAGTTGGGAACAATGTCTCCTTGTTTTTTCAGGATCACCCTCACCCCCAGGGCCTGACAGATTGCCTCCTCATTGAGAGAAGAGTTGAAGGGTCCCTCTGTAGCCCTTCATTCAGCTCCTCCAGCCCCCAGCCCCTTTCAGGTGCCATTGGTGGGGTGTGTTCCATAAGTGAGTCACTTGGGTCAGTTCAATAAGTCAACTGAAGGATATGTTGCAGAGTTACCAGTAGCAGAGAACTGTGGAGACATGTATGCTTAACCTCACTTACTTGTGTTTGCATATCTTAGGAAATTTATGAAGTTTTATCAAGATTATCAAGTCTTTATGACTCCCAGACATTTTGCATGCTGCATCATAGACAGACGACTGTTGTGTGGCTGGTAAAAAGGCCAGTGAGTGCTTGACAATGAACGCCCCATCTTCAGTAACTCACCAAGATGCAGCAGCATCACTAATGTGGGCTCTGGGAGTGGCAACTTTCTCCGAAACCATCACCAGTGGTAGGAGAAGGTACTCACAGTCTTGCTGGTATTAACGGATGTTAGATACACTTGAAAAATAAGAAGCTTACAATCTGTCCTCTCTTCAGCTACTAAGCCTGTGATTTTATTTCAGGCTTCTTCTCTGGAAGGATATTTTTGGTTTGTCACTGCAGTCACATGGATGCTCTCATTAGGAAGTGATGGCCATCGGCTAGCTCTTCTGAGGACCATTTTCCTGTCTGCTGTGCTTTTTTCTTTCTTGTAGTGTCTTTGATATGGCCCATGCCATCTGTCCTGCAATGTGGAGACATTTGGATAGCTCAGATCACAGCTTGTGTTGCTGGGAGAGGGCTGTGTAGGCCCTAAGGCCCAGCTGCGTGTGTAGCTATCCTTCCCCGATGAACCTTCACGGGTGAGTGGTAGATATGAAAATTGCACTAATGACTCCTCTTGGTTAGGGCCATTTTGGATCCAGCTCGCTTTGCTTTGGTCTTGTTATCTGTAGCTTGAGCACTCCCACTAAACGAGCAGAATTATCTAAATTTCCATTTGACGTTTTCCTTTACAATTGTTTTGACATCTCCATTTATACATTTCTTTTCTTGTTAAAGGTAGATCGGAAAAGTGAATTTCTGCACAAGCCTTGCCTGACTCATGGTCTGAGGGTCAGTGTTCAGCATGTTTAACTGGAAGGCATCTCATCTGGTCACTGTCCATCAGCAGGAGGGCTCAGTGCTTCCCGAACCCCCAGTGCTGTTCTCCTGTTTTACGGATAGGTCCTGACATTCATCTTCTTTCTGTGGGTTTTTCCAGGGGTCTAAGAAAGGCCACAGGCCCGAGTTCTACCTGGTCCTGAACTCACGCTTGCTTCCAGGACTCTGTGAGACTTCTGTTTGATGAGCATTCAGGTGCAGGGAGCTCAGAATCACCAAGATGTCCATGCCAGGTGCCCGTTTTACATACCATAGAGAACACAAGTCTTTGTGCTTCTGTCTTGAATTCTGGTTAGTAAACAGTCAACAATCATATTACCTGGTTTAATTTTCTCCCAGTGAATTAATTATCTTTCAGACTTGCTGATACCTCCTGAGCAGCTGGTCTACTATTTCTTTTGTACAGTTTAAATCTACATTACTTCATTTTAAGTGTGTTCTCCTCTCTTAGGATAGAATGATTTTATTCTCTTAAAAAGCTGTTTCCATGAAAATTCGCACTGCACGAATAAATATTTCAAGAAGGGAAGGAAGTTAGGCCTAGGACAGGCTCACCATAATACAGTTATTTTTTTCCTATAGGAATTTCAACAATAAAATTGATTCTTGTCAGATAAGCAAATTTAGACAAAACCTAGGTAAAAGCTCCCTTATTTCTTTGCAGTCAATATGCTGAAGCATCCCCCTTTTCCTCTGTTAAGTTCACAGTTTTGCTGGCAGCAAGCAAAGCCTGTGTCCATTCTCTAACCATTCTTTACAGGACTAAACCTTTGCAAAAGAAGCAGCTACATGTCCTTGCACCTCTAAAAGTCTTTCTGTTTGTCTACTGACTATTTCTTTTCAAGTAACCTTTTGAATAAATTCAACTCCCTAATTAATAATATTGACACTTCACTTAATATGTGAAATTGCTTTACATACAGTGTCTCAATTTTCACAACCATTGTTTGTGGTAGGCACTATGGCTTTCCCCACTTCTTTATAGATGAGAGGAATTACTTAAAGTAACTGACTTGCCCAAAGCCAAGTGGCAGAGTCAAGACTTGAGCCCACAACCCTTTCCCCAGATGCCCCAATTATTAGGTTATATGATGCCAGGACTTGTGTTGTAGGCTGATTTTCTTTGTCATATCAATGTACTCTTTATTGCAACATATATAACCAGGTAGTATTTGTATATAACCATATATGTTGTGATTATCAGGTCAGAGACATGTTCTTTTGAGGGAATTTATCAAATATTTTTAACAGATTCGAATTTTTTTTTTCATTTGGTGCATTATCACTGGGTGAATAAGGCTACTAGAGTTTCTACCTAATAGATTTTTAAATATTTCATTATGGAAAGTTTCAAACTTATACAAAATTGATAGGACAGAATAATAGTCCTTGATGTAGAGTTCACACACTTAGGCAGTTAAACACAGTAAAAGGTGCTATGTCGTGCCCATCCTTGACACACGAAGCCACTTCAGGGCTTTCCACTCAGCTCTCATGGCTGAAGCCTGGGCTCATTCCGAGGATGCCAATCTTTTGATTTCCTTCCATCTTAGATTACTCGTACCTGTTCTAGAATGTCTATAAATGTAATCATGGACACTGCAGCGGTATAGTTTTTGTGTCTGCTTTATTCATTCACTGTAACCTCTGAGATTTATCCTCACCGAGGGTGTCCATAGCTCTTTTCTTTCTATTTCTATTTCTTAATTTTCCTTACCACAAATCTTCTCAGTGACAGACAATGGGACATTTCCAGTTTTCGTTCACCATGAATAAAAGTGCAGTAAATATTCTTGGACATTTACTTTGGAGATTATATATATATAT
>NW_022900920.1:9649176-9799838 GCF_012274545.1 Fukomys damarensis
ATATATATATATATGTTTTGAATTCTCTTGGTTAAATACCCTGGGAAAGTGTGTGGTTAGCTTCATATGAAACTGTTGAAATGTTTTCTAAGTGGATATTCCATTTTATATTTTGTTCAGACAGGCAAAAGTTCAGGTGGTTACTCCCTTTATTTGCTAGCATTTGCTTTTGTCTCTCTCATTTTTCACCATTTTTATGGTGTGTAGTGATATTACATTGTGATGATTAACCTGCATTTCGCTGGCAGCTCATGATGTTCAAATATTGAGCACATATTTTAATTTAGTTGGGTTGTTTTTCCTTCTATTGTTGAACTGTAGGAGTCATTACATATTTTGGGCATAGATCTTTTGTCAAACAAATGTTTTGTAGACATTTGTGGTCTGCAAGTTATTGTGGTGACTTTTTCTTCTAAAATCTTTATAGATCTGGTATCCACAGAGAAGTCTACCACCCATCTTGAAATAGATTTTTTAAAATCTTTTGCGGTGTGATATAAGTAGGGAGACAAGATAATTTTTTCTCCATGTGGATGTCAGCTATTTAGACATCATCTGTTGAATTTAATTTCCTTCTTGAATTGTTTGGTGTCTTTGTTAAAAATCAGTTGGACATATGAATATTGGTCTGTTTCCATTTCCTATTCCATTGTTTTGTTTATCTGCTCCTGTGACAGATCTACCCTGTCTTGATTATTACAGCTTCACAGTAGATCTTGAAGTCAGGTAGCTTACTTTTGCTTTTCAACATTGTTTTGGATTTTTGAGGCATTTTGCATTTCCATTTGAATTTTAGAATCAGTTAGTCAATTTATATAAAAGAGACTGAGACACAAGAGTAGACTTGCACAGAATCAATAAATAGTTTTTGGAGAACACGTCTTAACAATGAATTTTCTAATCTACGAGCATTATTTATATTATACTTGCATCTGTAAAAATTTCTCACAGCAAAATTTTATTTTAATTATAGAGGCTCTTCATCTTTTGTCAAGGGCATTTCTAAATGTTCTACGTTTTTGAAATTATTGTAAATGGAATTGCATTTTAAAATTTTGATTTGTCATCATTACTGCTAAAATACAAAATAGTAATTGATTTAAAAAGGACTTTATGGAAGTGTAAATGATGTACATCAAACTGCTTATTTTGGGGTCTAAAAACTTTTGACATATGTACACTCATGAACCTATCATTGCAATCAAAATAATGAACATACACATCACTGCCAAAATTCATGCTGTCTCTTTGTAATTCTTCCTTTCTCCTTAATCTTCCCATCTCTTGCCCTTCTCAAGTAACAGCTGATCTGCTTTCCAGCATCATGTATTACATTTCCTAAAATTTTACAATTACTTAATCATATGTGCATATTCTTTTTGGATTCAGCTTCTGTCCCATGAATTAATTACTTTAAGGTCTGTCCATATTGTTATGTGTAGCAATGTTTTCAAATTGCTGAATCTTCCTCCAAGATATAGCTATGCCACAGTTTGTCCATTCACCTGTTGATAAACATTTGGACATTTAGATTGTTTGCAATGTGCTGTCATCACAAAGAAAGCTGCTGTCTCCATTTATTCAGAAATATTTGTGTAAGTATACATTTTATTTCTTTTGGGTAAATATTTTAACATGCAATGGTTAATATTATATGGGCGCATTTACCTTAGGAAATTGCTAAACTGCATTCCAGTAGTTGTGCTACTTAACATTTCCTTTGGCAGTGTGGGCGAATCTAATTGCTCCACCAACTTGCCAACATTTGATATGCTCAGTCTTTTAACCATTCTAGTAGGTATGTGGCAGTAAATCACTGTGGTTTTAATTTACATTTCCCTAATGCCAAATAATGTTGAGCACCTTTTAATGTGTTTAACTGCCTAAGTGCCTCCCATATATCTTCTTTGGTGATGTGTCTGTTAGAATCTTTTGGCCAATTTCCAATTGTTTGTTATCAATGTATAGAAGAAAACTGATTGCCTTATATGGATGTTGTAATACAGGAAACATTGCTAAACAAAATTATTAGTTCTAGAATTCTTTATTTAACTGATGATACATTTATGGAGTCTTCTTCATAAATGATTGCATCACCAAAAAATAAATACAGCTTTTATTTTTCCTTTCCAATCCACATACCTTTATTTTGTTTCTCTTGCTTGAGTTCACTGGTTAGAAAATCCTCTACCTTGAATCCTCCACATTAGACAGAGTTGATAAAGGATTGATCCTATCAAGAAAACATTTGGTTTTTCATCAGGAAGAACAATGCTAGATGTAGCATGGATTCTTTCAGTTCCTTGTTTTTTGAGAGTTTTATCAACAATGTATGTCAGATTTTGTTCTACAACCTTGAGATGATATAACTTTGGTAGTCTTGTGAATATGGTAAATTGCATTTGATTGATTTCCAGCTATTGATCTAATCTTCCTTTTCTGGGATAAGCCCTATTAGGCCATATTTTATTACTCATTTATGTAATTTTATATTCAACTTCCTAAAATTTTGTTAAGTTTTTGCATATTTATCATTGAGGGCTATTGTTCCATAATTTATTTTTCTTTTCTTGCTTTACTTCTTAGGGAATTTTATTAGTACAAATGCAATTTATTTGGTTGAAGTAGGCTTTGCAGAATTGCTCTTTCATCTAGTGTCAGTTTTGATAGTGAAATTCTTTCATCGCTTGTTATTTTTTAATTTTGTAAGTTTTAAAAATTATGTCATCTACCTTATTCCATAGTTATATTACCATTTTTCTTTTTCTTTCTGATCAATCTACTGATTAGTTCATCAATTTATTGATCCTTATTAATAGTCATTAATCTTTTGACACTTCTCTATAATTTTATTTCCTATTTTATTGAATTTTTCTTACTTTTAGAATTTTCTTTAATTTTAGAATTTTGCTTTAATTTTAGGTTATTTGACTTTTTCTAGTTTTTTCAACATAGAAATGGAATTGTGATTTTAAGCTATTTATTATTATTTTTAACATCCACACTTGAAGCTATAAATTGCCTTTATAGGCCCAATTTGTCTATGAACCACAAATTTAACACCTTGTGTTTTCATTATCATTTAGTTTGAAAAATTTTCAACTTAAGCCTTTGACTTGTTTTCTTGATCCATAATATATATACAGGTGTACTCTTCATTTTACAAATAGTTGAGATGTCTAAACATTATCCTACTGCTCTATATTTCAAATGTAATTGTATATGGTTAAACTACATACTGTGATTTTAATCTTTTCGTATTTACTGAGCCTTGTAGGACAGTACATGGTCTGCCTTGTACATAGTGCAATTGAGAAGATCTTACTGCTATTGAATGTTCTCTTCAATAAATGTGAATCCACAGCCTATAAATGTGAGGTCTTCTATTTACTTATACTTGCTTGGTATACATGTTTTACAGGTCATTCATAGGAATCCTTTTTTTTTTTTTCTTGGTACCAGAGATGGAACTCAGGCCCTTGCTCTTGTGAAGCAGGCGTCAGAACCACTGAGCTAAATCCCTGGCCCTATAGGTCACTGGTAAGAGGTTGAAATAGCTGACAAGAGGGTGCAGATATTTCCAATTCTGATTATTGATTTGCCTATGTCTCCCTTTTTCTGTTAATTTTTGTTTCATGTATCTTGGAGAGCTATAATTGGAAGCATACATATTTCTAATTGCTATATCTTAATTATATGGTATTCTTTTATCCTTATAAAATGACTTTTTAATCTCTAGTGATGTTAGTTTTCTTAAAATTTATGTTTCTAGATTTTGTAACATAACATATAGCAAAGGATACTTTTCCTGGTACAGGCAGTTTATTCCTTTTTAATGTTTACTACTTGTATGGTCTGTATTTTTCAATGTTTTAACTGTTTATGTCTTCCTATTTATACTGTGTCTATTTTAGATATAATATAGTTGGGTCTTGGTACCTGCTCTCCACCCTGATCTTGTAGAGATGTAGTCCATTTATATTTAATGGAACCATTATATGTCTAGTTTTATGTCTTCCATTTTGCTATTGGCTTCCCTGCTTATTCCATCTGTTCTGAGGAAAAGATGGGAGCCAGCATATATTGGGTTATAGGTTTGGTATTGGGAAGACAGCAGAGTATGGGTTTTGCTCCTGCATTCTCCACGAAGCATGTGGTGAGCTCATCAAGGTTGTAAGAGTGTAAAGGAAAAATGTCAGAAGCACGAAGAGAAGAAAATGTGTGAATTTATTTCGATGAATGAAACATTAGCCTTCTGGCAGTTAAAGTAAAGTATGACACATATTAATTGTCAGTTATTTATTTCTTCCTCAAGAACTAGTTCAACAAATACGTGAGTGTCTCCTCTGTGGATAAAAAGCAGCACAACCCTAACCCCACAGAGACATGAGACCACTGTTATCACAGACATTGGTCAATAATCACAGTAATATGTGCACGATTATAAGAAAAGAAACAAGGGATATTAAATAATTGAAATGACTGAGTTTGCAGGAATGTATCATCAAGGAACTTGACTTTGAGCATGTGTAAGGAATAATATTTAGGTTGCCTGTGGGCCTTGATTTGAAAGCTAAAGTCACTGTAGATTAAGCTAAGTGATATTTGGTGGAGGGAATCTTTGGGCAAAGAATGCAGTGTGTGACATGCTCTGTGGCAGAGAGAGCATAGCATGGTGACAGGGCTGACCGTGTGCAGATGTGACAGAAGGGAGAAGGCACACTGGTGAATGGTGAGCAGGAGGGGCAGTGACAGGGGCAGGACAGTGCTGGGCCTCTCCAAACTCAGATGGAGTCTTCTAACAGAAGCAAACTCGAAACTACTCAGTTTGTTGTGTGATATGTTTCTCTTTAAATCACCAAGTCTATCTTTGATTTAAATAGAACTGACGAAATTGATGAAATTGGGCTAAAATGCATTATCAGAGTAATCTACAAAATGAGTCTTTGTCAAATTTTCTTATATTCAATTTAATTTCTACTTGAGGGAAAAATACACAATTAGGGAACATCAGGTTGCTTCCTGGTTTTAAGTAGCTTCCATCCAGCCACGGGGAGGCTCACAGCAGAAAGCCAGATATTCATATGAAGACCTAAGTGGACAAATATGAATGATACATGTCACACAGATACATTATAGAAACCTTTCATATTATTTAGGAATAGCATCAAGAACTTTAAAGCATGTGTATATGCCTTCATCCTTTCAGAAGCATTGAAGGGAGGAAGGAGTTATTTGTGAGTTTCCACCTACAGTGTTAGCCAATGCTTGTGGAAAAAGTTAAATAATGGGTTATTTACTGGACAGACATTTGCTGAGTGCTTTCCAGGTATAACCATTGTACTTGGTACCTTAAACTTGGCAGTGAAGGATGTGAAGATGAATCTGATGAGCAATTTTTCATCTGTGCAGGAAGATCACATCACATACGAGGAAACTGTGATACTGGTTAGAAAGTGTAAGAGCCAAGAAGGAAGCTTTAGGTAAACGAAGGACAATAGAGAAAGGACAGCACCTCTTTGGGGTTGAAGGTTACAAGGCTTCTATTTTTGTTTCTTTTCTTTTTACTTTTATTCTTTTCTAGTGCACATATACTTTTTCAATAAACAGGAAAATTGTATAAAAAGCAAGCACAATTTTGCACCTCTGGCTTTTGTAGGTTGGGGGGTTCAACAAATTGAGCGCATATCATGTGCTACATACTGCACAGTGGGATGGTGCTTATTCCTATGAACAAGGAGGAATGGGCCACGAGGATTTAGGAAAAAGACAAAATTGTTCCCATGTCAGTGACCTTTGTGGTTTTGAATCATTTCTGAGAAAAACTGCATGCAATTGGGTGTAGGGTCTACTTCTTCAGGCAAAGAAGCTCCCATGGACGCACTGACATTTAGCACCCTCTGTCCTGTTTGGCTATCTCTGTGAGGAGTTAAAAAGTGGGAGGAGCAGCACATGCCTGGGAAACTTTGCAGACAAATTCTTGAGTTGGAAACGCATATTACTAAATTCTTTAATACAAAAAAAAATGCTTTAAATTGTACTTTGGACATGATGTCCACTTTTTTGGCTCAACAAACAAACCCAAAATTGTTTTTAGCTTTCTGCTCTGGCACTCACAAAGTTTTGCCTTAAAACCCTTGGAGATTTGCTGAAAAAGATTTATTTATGTGAGTTCCGAAGAGCATACCAAAGTCCTGCTGCTTCATGTTTTCCAGATTCCTCTAAATTAAAAAGCTGGTGCATGTAGGAGGGTAAAATGTTGGGTTAGTTATTGTGCATGGTAAATGTTTTTATTTCCAAGAAGAGAAGGGTGAGAATGGTGTGCCAGGCAAATGCTCAGCCAGAGGAGTCTGGACTCTACAGAATTGAGAGTCTATTTTGTTCTTTACCAAGTCCCCACCTCTCTTGAATAAAAAGTCATGCAAACATAAAAGTTTGCCAGTTCTAGGCATTCATTTAATTGATTTTATTGAGTTATATCAGAATATAACAAACTACCTACTTCACCCACAAAATGTAAAACAACAAAACATTGCAATGTCAAAAAGTAAAATGACTTACTAAATAACTAAGCTCCAAATACTTTGTAGCTCAAATGAATAGTCAGGATCAAAAGAATGAATGCTTGAGCATAAATGTTGAAAATTTTCTGTGCATTGACTTCACTGATTGGAGTACTATTTATACTGTGATACAGATTAGCATCAAAAATCTAAACTGCATTTGAATCTAGAAAAGTTTTGTATAAATAATTTTCTAAAGTGAAGACAGGAAGAAAAAAATCATAACTTTTGTTTAGTTTCACTGTAATGCTAGTGACAGATCCTTGGAAGCAAAGATCTGTTTTGCATCCACATTTTCTTGAAGGAAACTTGAAATCCCTCATGCCCTCCCCGGAGCCTGCATCTGATGGCCCAACTGCTATGATGGATCGTTCCTTTGGTAACAAAATTTCCCCTGTGTTTATCTGATATAACCACTCTCCTAATCACTACGCTTATTTGTTTATTTACATGTGATTATGAATATATCTCACATGAGAATGAATTGGGTGGAGGGAAAATAAGTTTTCAAAGTGCAGAAAAACCAATGACTGCTCGTTTGTATTTTCTGCCATGATCTTGATGCACAGCAGCAAAGTTGAGTCCTTGGGCAAGGACAGAGTCTGTGGCAAGGCCTCAGATGCTCCTACAGTTATATCAAATGAGATAACGAATTTAAAATCATTTAAAATCATGTAATGCAAGTAACAATATTGTTCTGAGAACAACCTTGGTCTGTGATAACATTACTGTTAATACTTTCAGAGTAGCCACAAGTTTGAGAACAAGTGAAAAATTACTCTCAAAGACTTTCCCATCACTGTTATATCATACCCTCAATAATAAAGGCACAGGTAGATCTGTATTGAGATAAGTAACAATGAGGTACAGAAAAGGTTAAAGATTTTAATAGAATATTGTCAAAAACCAATACTAGTTTGAATATTCGTTACATATAATCAGAGGAGATACAGAGGAGATGGCAGGTAATGAAAGAAAAAAGGTTCCCTTTCCAAAACTACAGATTATAGTTGCTAAATACAGGAAGAATAACTAATTGCACAACCATTTCAGTGTTGGTCACAGACCATCCACTCTGGCTCAGCCCAGTGTCTTTAAACATGGCTGCCCTGGGCTCTTCTGCACCATCTACTGGTCAAAACATCCCAGGGATGGATTCTGATTGGCCCTTCCACAGAAGGAAACACTCCTTCTCCGGGACTTCGGATATCATCTTTCCATTCTCCTTGGTACAAATACTTAAATGTTCCCTGTTTTATTTTTTCAGATCCTTACTAGGTCCTTTCAGTACAGAAAATATTATTTTTCTTCGCACTTAAAAGGTCCCTTCTCCCACAACCCACCCATTGCAACAAAATAATCCTCCCCGAACCCCATATCCTCATCTAGAGGAAGTCTTATTTCTGACCTTGGCTACCTCATACATTCCAGTTTGATTTACCCCTGTACCTCCACAGATATCTCTCCTGGAATGTGTCTCCTGTCCCTGATTGCAGTGGACACACAGTGGTCATTCTTAGATCACTCTCTTCTTAAACGTTCTTTCCCAGAGTCCCTTTCTCTTGGACCTCCCCCATGTCCTTATTCTCCTCCCTGTGTCCCTCTTCTCTCCTCGACTTTGCATATTGGATATGCTGAAGCTGTTTTGCTTTTCTTTACACTCGTGTTATGGCTTGTGTTTAGATGTTCTCCCAAAGCCTCACGTGAATGAAGTAGTGCTATTTTGGAGGTGACTGAATCTAAAGTGTATGATGCTGGGATTAAGGACATGTGATTTCTAAACCACTACATGTGAGTGATTGGTTTGGCACCTCCCTAATCCCAGTAGTCTGAATAGGATGAAAGGGGCAGAAAGTCTCTGTTAAGGTGTTGTGTTGCTTTTGCGGCTTCTGTTGCCATGCACTATTGCCCCTCTGCCATCCTGCCTTGGGGCCAGCTGATTACAGACTGAAATCTCTATGAACTGTAAGCTAAACAAACCTTTCCCCCTTTAACTTTGGGTATCCGGTATTTTTGTCTCAGCAACAAGAAAAAACAAATAACTAACACAACGTGCTCCTGAGTGACATCATCAAGCTATGAACCAGTGACCCATAGGCACCAGAAGCCCAACTCACACTTACATGGTGGCAGGCCTTTCACCACACCGTGGAGCTCTCATAAGTGCCTGAGGATGAAGGTGTCAAAGCAGAACTCCTGGCCTTGCCCTGTCCGCTTCCTTCCTCCTGCATGTTCATCTCAGTGCTTGTTTACCCTCTCCCTGGGAATCACATTCACCCCTCCTTCTGCTTCATAGTGCTGGCTACCAGGCAATAAGATGGTTTGCAGACTGAATACTGGCTGGACCCAGTGGTGAATGCCTATAGTCCCAACTCTGGGAAGCAGAGGCAAGAGGATCACAAATTCAAGACCAGCCTGGGAAGCTTAGTGAGACCCTGTGTCAAAATGGAATTTACAAAGGGGTGTAGTGCAGTGCTCCCTGGATTCAATCCCCAGTAGTGAAAAAGATGAAAAAGTATTGACTGCTTGCTTCCCCCCCACCAGCAAGAGTTCAACCTATCCATGTCCTGCCATCTTTATTTCTACTGCGCTCACCCTAGCCACCAGCATAGTTCACATGGGCTTCTTCTAGGGCTCATGGATGGTTTCTGTCCATGACTGTGGCCCTGTACACCCAGTCCATCTTCCCAGCAGCCCAAGACCTTTTACCTGTGTAAACCCTTTATTCTTAGAGAAAGCTTGAACATCAAGAGGCCCCCATGATAATCTTGGCCATATTCCTCTCTTCTTATAATTTATCTAAAGTCCCTATGAGCTTCCCATTTCACCACCTCTGGATTAGCTGCTCTTTTGTTAGTCATGGTATCCATATCTCCTTTTGTTCCTGGCTAATTTCTGCCCACTAGTTAAGCCTCTTCTCATTCATTGTCATATGGCCAATATAGACAGAGTTCACAGTACATACTTGTTAAATGAAGGAATAAACCCCATTTTGTTTTTATTGAAGGTATGTGATTAGAAAGTACAGGAAAAAGTTTATGTGAAGAATCAGCAAAGTTAAGAACAAAAATTTAAGTCATGTGTGTAAATAATTGCCTTAAAAAAGTCATAGTTCAAAAATGGCAAATTTATGTACATGCAAAATGCAATGGAGAGCCAGGCATGGCGGTGCCCGCCTGTAATCCCAGCACTCAGGAGGCTGAGACAGGAGGATCACTGTGTGTTCGAGACCAGCCTGCCCTACGTAGTGAGTTCAGGTCAGTCTCAACTACATACTACATAGTGAGACCCTGTCTCAAAAAAAAAAAAAACAACAACAACAACAAAAAAATGCAATGGAGAGTAAGAGCTGATAGATAACATGACATTTTAGGATTCTCTCTTGTTGGTGTTACATCATTAAAAAGGGCATTTGCTGGCTTGAACGAGCAGCGAGCTCCAGCTCTTGACTCCTGTGTGGCTAGGTGTGGTCCTTGCCACAACCATTAGGTTCCCAAAAAAAGTGGGGTGAATGTGGGTAGATAATCTGGCAGAAGAAAAAAGTATCCCTGATGAGTTTCTCGATGAAATAATCCATGTACTTAATTCTTGGTGGCATGAATTTTAGACGGTGGTGTTTAATTTATTTCCCAAAGAATCAGAAGACTCTGATCACAATCATGCTGGAATGACAGGTAAAAACCAAGAGTGTCCTGGGAAAATCAGGATGCAGGGTTCCTCTAGAGAGGAGGAAAGATGAATCGAAAGAGGTTTCTGGAAGGGGAGAAAAAACAAGGCAGAACTGAGGCCAGAAGGAAGAGTGGATGGGGGTGATGATGAGAAAGGAAAGAAGCCATGGAAAAAGATCCAGGGTCTCTTTCCCAAGCCGGTGGTTTCAGGCGACCCCAATATTATTTAAAGGGTCAGTGTGAGGAAATGGAAGACCATTCCCTGGAGACCCAGTTATATCTTTAGAGATTGTTCTTGCCTAAAAATAACGAATTCCTTCACTGTGAATTACACAGCACCAGGAGGTTCCTGTGTCATGACTTCCTTAACAAAATTTCTGAATTGCCTTATAATTTTCAGATAGCACACCCTGGCCACCCAAACAAGAGACAGATTAATGCAAACAAAGAAGCCCTGAAGTAGGGGTAGGGATCCTTTTCACTACTACTTAGCCATTTCTTTCTAGCTTTGCCACCGGACCCTTCTTTAGAAGAGGATAAAGGAAATATGCATGAACAGTACACACAGAAGCTACTTTGGAATGTGCAGAGAGGGACCAGGCTCTTCACAATGGCTTTGAATACTACAGGATGAACGTTTTCTGCGGTGAAGTTGCAGAAAAGGCACCTAAGGGGATCATGTGTTCTTTAGAGAGACTCAAGGAAGCATGGAGGAAAGTAGGCAGGTAAATTAAAAGTAAACTGGACTTGTGCATGTTTGAGTCTTCTTGGCTCAGAAGAAGTTTGATCATGATAGCAAGGTAGGTCAGACCTGGAGCGGAGGGTGCCCTCCATGGGGACAGATATGCTTGGTCTTAGAGGAAGATTTCTTGTGGCTATGCAGGGGATGCATGGCTTTGGTCAGGGGAGTTGCACGTGATCATGACCGTGTCAGGAAACAGAGAGTGGCCCAGAAGGAGAGGAGGAGCCCAGGGCAGACCCCAGAAGGGCCTATCTGGGCTTCACCAGGCTGGGCCACACAAGGAGGACTTGGGCCCACTGGACTTCCCAAGTAACTATTTGGGGCCAGCCTTTGTAATACCATCTTTCACAGAAGGTTGGTAGTCTTTATCTGTGACTTGGCTTTCCATAGTTTCATTTACTCACAGTCAACTGTGGATTGAAAATGTTAAATGGAAAATTGAAGGAATACACAGTTCATAAGTGTTCAATAACTTATTACTGTATTCTATCATAATTATTCTATTCTCTTACAAATTATTGCATATTCTATTTTATTATCATTAATTTGTCTCTTATTGTACCTTACTTACAAATTAAACTGTCATAGTCAGTATCATAGGTAAGAAAGCATATGGCACATGTAAAGTTCAGCACTATCGATAGCTTCTGGGGTCCAGTGGGAGTCTTAGAATGTGTCTCATGTGGATAAGGGAGAATTGCAAAAAGGTGATTTTTCTTTTCAAATTGAAAGAATCTGCCACTTGCTAGAAAGACATTTTGGGATATAGTATGGCCACATTTATTTCACTGGAGGTCAACAGAAAGACATGAAATGCCTCCCATATCTGATAGACAAAAGAAATGCACATTATTGATTGAGGGAATCTAGGTGTGCTGATTCTACATGCTTCTAATTTCAGCACATAGGGAGGCCGAGGAGAAAGGATTAAGTGTGAGCCCAGCCTGGGCAATTTAGGAATTTAAGGAGGCCCTTCTACAAATTTTAAAAAGGGCTGGAAATTTATCGTAGTGTAAGGGTCCTGGGTTCAATCCCCAGTACCAGAAAAATAAAGTGAGCAAATAACAGCAAAGTATCTTAACGTAGTAAATATTATTCTACATGTGATGCTTTTTTTTTATGTAAAAGGTTAAAAGGTCAACTTGTGGACTAAAAATTGAAATCAACATCTGCACCGCCCTCTCTCCACAATAAATGGGATAGTTGCAACACAATGGCTACCTTTCCCAAGCTACTGACTTTCTCCTGGAAGTCCTGCACTCCAGAGCCTTGGTGAGGTGTGAGTGGCTCTCCTTCCTCCTCTCAGCTCGCCTGGCACTTGGGTCCCAGGAGTACTGTTCTTAGTCCCCTCTTTGCTCTCGTTTCAGATGTCACCTCTGTGCTGATGGCTTCAGGAACAGTGCTCTTGCTGGACTTCTCTCAGACTCTGCTCTGTGTGCACAGGGCTAGTGCACATCATACTTGGAGGACAGGCTGTTCCTTTCTGTCCCGCTCTGCCAGTGCAACCTCCTCATGGGACCACAGACAAGCCAGTTGTGCAACCCTAACCAAAGCCCTGCCATTTATTCCACAGGCACCTGGGTTGAGATCCTGGGAGCCTCTCTGCCCCTTTCCTCTTTGGCCTCCTGGGTGGCAGCATCCCCAGGCCCTGGCACTGCTTGCATGGTCTCTCTGTTACCTTCCCTCTCCTTCCAGCCCTAGCTGAGGTCTCAGTCATTTAGACACTATTAGGAGGTTGTTCTCGTCTCACCTACCCAAAGTTTTCCTCTTTCTAGTCACCTCACTTTTAGAGGAATACTGCTAAAATGTGCTTTGAAAGTTTAAATTTCCCTTTCTGACCTAATATTGACCAGCTTAAGGTTACAATATGGCCCAGTCTAAGCTCTGCTTTTATTCTTCATAACACTTTGGCTCAAAATACAATCACATTGATGAAACCATGCACATTTCCTGGGTATATCTAGTTTTTCTCATCCTGAAAATTCTCCCTGCACCTCCTGACCGCCTTTCTTTTCTGCTCTCACTGGACATCAGAGTCCTAGATGAATTTAGAACAGTGAGAAAGGACCTCTCCTATTCCTCCAAGCCAGACAATTTCTCCTTCAGAGTAACTTGTCCAGAGGTTGCTGCACCATTCTCCTGGTGATTTCCACTCATTGCCATGTTTCTTGAGTTTTCATTTCATGAGCATGGTTTTTCCTACTACATTAAATATTTTGACAACAGACATTATGTCTTAGCTCCTTAACCACACACCTACTACAATTCTAAAGAAAACATTTCTGTGGCTTATTTGAGACCAGCAGTTGTGCTTGTCACAACAAAAGCAAACCAACAAAGCTCATTACCACTTCCAAGGAGATAGCAATTTATTAAATAGAGGGACATGTGAAATATGTGGACAATGTGGTGCCATTGAAAAAACTGTAAAGTGTCCATGCGAAATTTTTGGAGAGCACATTTGTTATGTAAGGTTCTTAAATGTCAATGCAGAAGTTCATTTATCTCAAAAAATATGTAGATAGATTTACTTGATATTCCGGGAAGAACCAGTCTTTTCAATGGGATAACATATGTGCAAGTGTTTTGTAAGCCTAAAGCCCTCTAAGCAGATATAATTTATTGCTGTTAATAACAAAATTTCCTAACATTTGGCAATAACTTGAGAAAGAAAAATAGAGTGAATGATTATGTAATTTCATTCAAATAAGCAAGAACTCATCTTTGCTGGAGAAGTGGACAGTAATGTGTTTTCTCTCTCGTTTTATCTTTTTTCACCCTAATTCTCCCTTCTGGGAAAGACTCGTCTTGCCAACAATCATGATCTGTGAGAGAGCTGTATATATTTGTTATCAGTGTCTCACTGCATGCTGCTGGACGACTGGAACACATTACCGGGGCCTGTTGGCAGCCCTCTATTCCCACATTTCGGGAAGCTATCTGAGAATTGCCTGAAATTGACAAAATATATTGTTGGGGACCACTCTATTTTTTATTCACTGTTTAAAAAGTTGAAGTTAGTTGTTTGCTTAATACTCCAAGCTGATGAGGCGTTTCATTATCTTACCACTAATACGCTTTAGAAAATGGAATCATTAGAGAACAGAAGTCATTGAAATGTAAACATGTGAATAATTCACACTTACAACTGGTGTTAAATAAAAGGTTTTAATCTAGACAGAGATCTGACAATAAATATTCATTTCTAATTTCCAATGAGTAAACTTTATCTCTCTTTAAAAGCCTTTTCATTTGATTTTTTTTTCCCCCTGGAAGATAATGGCAAATTTGACATGGACACATCTGGGAATAAAATTTCCCTCTGGTCAACACAACCATGAAAAGTTATTATGAAAATCAAAATTTGAAATAATTGCAAACACTGTAATTAGTAGCCATTTTAGGATTCTTCTGTACTATTACCCACACGGCTTACCTTCCTTGTGCAGTTCTCCTAGGGGATGTGGCAGGAAAGAGGAGGAAAGCAATTGGCTCTCAACACGTGCAATTGGCTGGATGTTTGCCAGGCTGGTTAGAGGCTGCCCCAGAGACTGAGGTTGGCTTTTATTTTACCAGCCAGTGTTCATGTGGGCTTGACACAGAGGAAGGGAATGCAACTTAAGACACAAAAGTGCTTGAGGGATATCCACTCATTTCCAAGTCAGGCCATGCTGTACTTCCAAGGGTGTGGAGTCTGTCACCATCCCCAAATGGGTATCCTCCTCTAGCGCATGCAACACCCATGTGGTCCTTGCTCATTTGTCTTCTTATAAGCATTGAAGGAGAAAACCTGCCCTTCTGTTTATTCATTTTTAAGCATGGCTTTCTTGAAGTACAACTTACACACCGTAAAATCCACCTTTTTCGTTCATTAAATACTTAGAGTTGTGCAACCACCACTACAACCTAATGTTAGTGCATTTCTGTGTCTTCAGAAGGAAGCCTTGAGACTATGTGAGGTGTTCCTCTCCCCCACCAGGTCTGTCCATGCATTTGTATATTCAGTGGCTTCAAAAAGACTTTGTTGGTGCTTGTACTCATGCATAAATGTCAGATGAATGAATCAGTGTGTTGAAGTAACATCTGCACTCCCGAGTTCATTGCAGCAATATTCACAATAGTCAAGAAATGGAAACAATCTACATGTTCCTCAATGAACGAACAGATAAAGAAAATATGGTAAATATACATAACGGAATACTATTCAAACATAAAAAAGGATGAGATACTGTCATTTTTGAAAACATGGTGGAACTGGAAATTCTTATGTTAAGTGAATAATCCAGCATCAGAAAGACAAGTATTGCATGAGCTCACTCATGTTTCAAATCTAAAGAGATTGAGCTCATAGAAGTTGAATGGTGGTTACCATGGGCTGGAGAGAGTGGGGGTGGGTAGGGATAGGAGAGGCTGATCAGTGTGTACTGAATAGCAATTAGATGGGAACAAAAAGTTCTGGTGTTTTACTGTCCAGTAGGGCGACTATAGCAACAATGATTGATACATTTCAAAGAGCTAAAAGAAAGGATTTTTGAAAGTTGAAGAGGTTAATATATTTATCCTTAGACATTATGAAAAGTGTGTTGTGGCTTGTATTTTGATGTCTCCCTAAAGCCTCATGTGATCATAGGTGGGACTTTTTGGAGGTGGCTGGATCTAGAGTTGGTGACTCTGGAACTGATTCATGGTGCAATGCTAGGCTCAAGGGCACTAGGATTAAGGGTGTGATTGATACTGGCCTTAAGTAGTCTGGATAAGATTAAAAGGGCAGATTCCCAGCAGGGGACTAGCTGGTGAAATGGGACCTTTAATCCTAGTTTTTTGAGTTATCTCCATACTAATTTCCACAGTGGTTGCACCTGTCTGAGCTCCCATCAACAGTGGAGCAAAATTCCTTTTTTCCCCACTGCCCTGCCAGCATTTGCTTTTAGTTGATTTCTTGATAGCAGCCATTCTTTCTGGAGTGAAGATTCTCAGCATTGTTTTCATTTGTGTCTCTCAAATGACTAGTGATGTTGAACATTTTTCATATGTTTATTTGCTCATTCTACTTCTTTATCTGAGAAATGTTGATTTCAGATGCCCATTTTTGGATTGGGTCTTTAAATTTGGGAGGTCTGATCTTTTTAAAATTCTTTATATATTCTAGATAGTAGACCTTTGTCTGGGGAATAGGTGGTAAAAAATTTTTCTCACATTATGGGTTGTCTCTTCACTCTGTTGGCGTTTTCTCTTGCAGAAGCTTATTAAAAAGATGAGATCCCAGTTGTTGATTCTTTTTGCTAGTTTCCATGTGACTGAGGTTTTGTTCATGAAATCCTTTCCTATGTCAATGTCTTCAAGAGTTTGACCTAACCTCTCTTCCAGCTGGCTTAGTGTTTCTGTTTTATCTTCCCAAAAGAATAAAAAGAATCATACCACAGCAATATATACACATTCATGTTATAGTGGCACAGTTTATCATAGTTCAAACTTGGCAACAGCCCAATTTCCCATCAACTGGTGACTGGATAAAGACGATGTGAGTTTTTTATAAAATGGAGTACTACTCAGCCATAAAGAATGAGTAACTAGAGACATTTGTAGCTAAATGGATGCACATTGAGGCCATACTCTTAAGTGAATAAATAAGACACACATGTGTAAATATCAAATAGTTTCTCTGATATGAGAAACTGAAAATGTAAATAAGGATCAAAATATATACTAGGTAATGTGAATTAGGAAGATAAGGCCCAAAAGGGAAGGGGAAGTGGGAGGGGCAGAACAAGGGAAAGGAATAAATATGATAAAAGGAAAAAAATGGCAGCAAGGTCTGTGTAAATAGGGAGAGGAGGAGGGGTGGAAGGGAGGTCAGGGAAATGGGGAAAAAATAACAACCAAGACATAACATGTAAAGGTGCACATTCCCAATGATGAATGTCATCATATTGTATACTAAAAGGTACCAATAAACTTAATGAATTTTAAAAAGAGACAAAAAGGGCACAAAGATGATGTCAAGGTCCCTCGTTGCTTTTGCTTTGCTACTTCCTGCCCCACCATGAACTGTTTCTCCTCTGGATTGCCCCTCTGCCAAGCTGCCAAGCCACCCAGCCTTGGAGCCAGCCAACAGTGGACTGAAACCTCTACAAACCATGAGCAAAATCAACCTTTCCTCCTTTATCTTTGGGTGTCAGGTATTTTGTTTCAACAATGAGAAAGTAAATTGAGACAGTATGCATATATCGAAGCATCACCATAAATATGTGCACTTTTATGTTTTTATGTAGAATTAATAAATTTCAATTTTAAAAATTCCTAGATGAATGGATTTGAATTTTAAAAATTCTTAGATGAATGTATTTGAATATGTGAAATTCAATTATGGGTGGAGGATTACAGAATGGCAGAGGTGAAAGGCACCATTGGAACTCATATAGTTTACACTTTTTATTTTACAATTGAGGAAACTAGCTCTGTACCATGTGGTTAATGAGGGTCAACTCGGGTCTGAGAGTCAAAGTCAGGTGGAGGAGGCTTCTCAACCTGAGAGAGGCACAAGATTTTAACAGAGAGAATGAATTTTTTGAGTTGCTTCTGGATTCAAGATGAACCTGAGAGTCCAACCCTGAATGTGATTTATGGACAACTGTTATTTCCGGTACTGTCCTGGGGTCCACCTGACTCCCCTGGTTCCTTCCTATGGGGATGGTGTTATGCCTGGGCTGATTCTGGGAAATTCTCACTGCTGATATTCCATGAAGTCGGCATCCGTCAGTCCCCTCTCCTATCCTCTGCTATTTATTCTTGGTGGCAATTTAGTTTTGTTGCCTTTTTAAACTCCAGAATTAGTGTCCTCTCTGTCCCAAACAGGCTCCTCTGGGCCATTCATAATCCTCAGATGACTGGCCTTCTGAGCAGTAACTCCTGTGCCCGTGGATCTTTGTTGGGCAGGCCTATGTTTACTCCGGAATTAGGAGAGGAACATCATGTTGATCTTCTTGGGGCCTTTCCTGTTCCAGCAGATAATGGTCGGTCAATATAGTCTAAAGTATAGTTTCATTGTTTGAGTCACAGAATTTTTCTAATCAAAATTATACAGATTTTCCCAAATAATTTGTTTCCTAATCTGCAAACTTTTGTTTGTATTTCAATACTGGATTATAAACAGACACGATTTTCTAGAACATCTCCAAAGGGGCTGTTTATAAGTATTCCCTCAAAGACCCATGTGTTATCACAAAGAATTAAGATATTTTAGACCAGTGGATCAAATCCTCACACAATTATCTTGTTTAAATTCTGATGATTTAATCAGTAGCGATTCACTTGGAGGGTGAACACAAACTATAAAATAGAAAGAACTTGATTTAAAAATCAGTCATTAAAATCACCTCCACTAAATTATCCATTGATTTTTAATTTCTATAAGTAAACATGTTGATGTTCATCTTTATGCGAAAATCTATTTTTTTATTTTATCACGCCAAGGAAATAAATAATAAAAGTGTTGATTGTAAACAAATATATAAACCAATAGAATCATTACATATTGGTCATAGTCAGCCACAATTAGTGGAAAAGAAATCCTCTTCAAAATATGAACTATAAGGTTTCTAGGAAAAAAATATTAGGAAGAGTAACAGAGTACCAAAAGAAGAACTCTACAGAATTTTGTCAAGAAAGGTACAAAGAAGTCCTGAATAAACAGACAAAACTATGTTCTGATGGACAGATCCAATATGGTGATTATTATAGATAAGTTTCTGCCTTTTTAAAATTTGTAGAATAATTTTAAAATTTAGAGCATTGTCTATGCCATCCACATTTAAATATCTATTAGACAGGCAGATGAATTCTGACTCTTCTTAAGATGCTTCCTTAAACCCAGATAAATTAAATAAAATAGCAAAGGATAAGAAAACTGCAGATAACAAAAACTAGGTGGCAAATAAGCACTTGTTAAACCACAAAATATGGGTGGCTGTGGCCAAACTGCCCTTGGCAGAGACAGATCAACTGTGAGGCTGGGAGTACAGATTGCGCAAGGGACTGATATGGGATCTGGGTAAACATAAGCTGTTCCCCAAGGCAAACATGGCCCTCTGGATGTGCAGACCCAGCCACAACTGGTAGGGCTGATTTCTCCAGGACTTAGAGCAGCCGCACAAATGACCATGCATGTGTTCAGTGGAGCAGCAGAGCTCTGGGACAGTCCAGCCTATGGGAATCTCAGAGGGAACCAGAGACACATCCAGAGGATTGGAGCTCTTGCTTTGAGAAGGACACAAGAACCAGAGTCCATAATGACTAAGGCAAGTACAGAGGGGCAGAGATGTCAGGCAGCTGGGAAGAAGGTGCCAAGGAAGCCTTGTTCAGTAAGCACCCTTACAGACAAATGCAGCACTCACAGGGAGAGCAGCACTTTGAAAATTAGGCCCACAGCACTGGGAGGAGCATAGAATAGGAATAGGAACACCCAGATACAAGTCCTGACACCAATACAGAGAGCTGGCTACCCAGCTTCCAATTCTGAAGACACTGACAGCAATGACAGAGCCTCAGTGTGGGTCCAATGACCCCCTGCTAGCTGCCTGTTGAAGTCACCTTCAGAGCAGCATTTTCCTAATAGGCCAGAAGACAGCATCTCGTTTAAGTAATTTAGCAACCTAAAAGCAATGTGATTAAACTCTTTCACCAGAGATATGAAAACACATTCAGTAGTATTATGATACGTAATGGTGACACACCAGAAAAATATGATTACAAACATTATTTGAAATTAGCTATACTTTGGATAACAGCTGCCACTTTTAAATAATTTCAGGAAATAGAATTATTAGGTCTGCAATGAAAGAGAGGAACAAAAAAAGAATAGAAGATAAGAAATGGTAGATCACAGGAAGGATTTTGAGGACAGGAATTTTCAAAAATAAAAACTTAATTGTAAGAAATACAATAATCAAGGTAGATATAGATGACTCAAAAATGGAACAGAGCCTAGAAAGGGAAAAAAGTAAAGAAAACTTAATGGAAATTCAAAAAGGGTTAAAAGGTCTCTAAAAAACTGATAAATATGAAGCCAGACAAAAGAGATCCAAAATGCACTTAACTGCAATCTCCAAGGATGAAAAACAAAGCAAGAGAATAAAACTTAATGTAAATTATGATTTAATAAAATTTCTTGAGATAAAAGAGGACTTTATATACTAAGAAAGACATACACGAACAAACTGACCCAGAGTAGAAATCCCCTAGATATATCCTAGTACATATGTTGTACTTCAAAGATAAGGAAGACATTCTTTGAGAATCCAGGCAAAATGTTCAAATAATTTACAAGGGAAAAAAATGAGACTGTCATCAACCTTCTCAACAGAAACCTTTTATGAAAAAAAGGCACTATTTTAAAGATTGTCAGAAAAAGAAAATGTGATTGAAGGATTTCATTTCCATCCCAGCATTCCCAAAAATATAAAAATTAAGTATAAACTGTAGTAAGTATTGTTGAACTTCAGAGCAAATGTTTCTGTGAGTCCTTCCCAGGGATTTGATCAGAGTGAACCTCAGACAATCATATGATGAGAAAAGCTTCAATAGAAATTGTTAGGGAAGTCATTGGGCATACTTAACTGTAGAACTAAGAATAAAAGATGGGGATGTGAATGACAAAATATTACGTGCCGTATGCTCTACAAGGTAGAAATGATGTAAAAATGCAAGGAGAAACAGAAGCATAAGAAGAAAGTTCCTGATGATCCTATAGGTATTAGCTGAGAGTGGAATAATATTTCACAGAAAACTTAAGAATCTCATGTATGTTAGGTGTACAAACATGAGCTCAAATACTTGTATCTGATAATTTGTTGGTGGGGAAAGGGAAAGGAAAATGTCAAAGTTACTGGTTCATGTCTGTTTTCATAGACTAGAGTTATTCTCAGATCTTGAAAAAAAATTCAGCCATATAGAAAACAATTTGCTTTTCTCCTTTCTCCTGTGGATGGTACTAGCCATTTACCAGCTTAGATGCTGAAGAGATGTCATATTCTTGAGACTTTAGGGTATAATACTCTACCAAAATCTGGGTTGAGATTGCTGGTCAGTCTAATGAAAGAGGAGATGAAAGCTATCATGCAGTAGCATTAATAGCAAGAGAAACACTAGAAGAAAATTCTAAGCCTTCTTAAATGCCAAAATAAGTAACAGAATATAAAAGAAAAGATCTTAGCAGTGTAAGATTTTGTGTAGGAATTTGTCACCGTCATGACATATATGAATACCTGCCAACATACAGATAATGACATCTGTCCATAATATTACATGAAATGATATGAAGGAACTGATATAAAATATAGTCTTGTACAAGTAAGTAAAGTAAAATTTATTGATTTTAAATGGTGTCTGATTGTCTAATGAAGTGAACTACAACTCAAAGATGTATTCAAGAGATACTAATGCAAAGTAATTGAGAAAGAAAAACAAGAAGTTAGATAAAATGAAAACACTAGTAGAAAGAAAGCAGGTGTTGCTGTTTTTAACAATAAGACTCAAACAAATAAACATTTTATGAGAAAAAATTAAAAAATGATGTTTCATAATGTGCAAGGCCATAATTCACCTCACTGTAATTACCTTACTGGCTAAATGGAATAAAATTAGAAATTAATAAGAAGATAAAACAAATAGGCACATCTACCTAGACAACAAAATTGTGTAGGGAACAAGTCTTGTGTCAAGGGGAAATACAAAAATTACAGAATTTCTAAAATACATCAGAATGTATAGGATACAGCTAAAGTGAAGTTCAGAAGGAAAATTATACCAATATTGTAGTACTTGTATTTCCAGAGATGAAAATGAACAAATTACACAAGGAACTCAGAATGCTAGAGAAGAGCCAGTTGAACCATCATGAAGTGAGAAGAAGTACAGTTCTGTTTATGCTTGGGTGCAGTTTAAGGAGGAGGAAAAATACCTGTTGGAGATTTGGTAGGCTCTGTGATGGTGGCATGGGGTGCCTATGTTACTTGATATTCTCCTTTTCTTTTATAGGTACTGATGTACTTCGATTGTCTGTAGTCTCTGTAGTCAATTGTAGAACATCCAGAATTGTATTTTTAAAAACTGTTCACTTAAAACAAAAGCTTAAAATGTAAAACTCATCAGCTCAAAGTTACACACTGTATTGTTTTCAAGAATTGGTACCTCAAATGTAGCTGTGAGATTTTATGATTTCTAAGCTTCTTTGTCTCCTTTCTTTTTACTTGAGCAGACTGAAATCATTTTGGCTATTTTATCGATCTTTTCTAAGAACACTTCTAGGTTCAAGTCTTCTTTTAGTGCTGACATATTTTATACTTTCTCAATTACTTCTAACTTTCTCTTTCTTTTTGTGTTGTGAAGATTACATGTAGAGAAGTGGAGGAAAACCACATATAAATGCACTTAGACCGTAACAAGATACTAACTAGAACCTTATCAGAGGCCAGAATTTCTTATATATTCCTCAGGAACTCAGCCTCTTCCTCCTTCCAGAGGCAACCACTTCTCTGACTTTTCTGACAGCTAGTGTCTGTGTCTCTGAAAAATATTGTTTAGTTTTTCCTGACTTTGGTATTTTGAAGTTTGGGTCGGAGTCCCAAGGAATGTCTTCTTATCATTCTTCTTTACTTCCCTCAATAATGTGTGTAGACTGTTTCCATTCTGGGTGTGTAGATGTTCTTGGTGCACTTCTGGGAGTATGTACTCTTCTACTGCAAAACTTCCAAGTTATTTGCTCTCCTATTGATGGACATTCGGGCTATTTCATTTTTTTCCTTATTAAATATAGTACAGCTGTGCACATTGTTGCACTTTTTCCTGGTGTGGGCGTAGTGCATGAGTCTCTCTAGGGGTACCTAAGAGGAAGTTGGACATTGTTTATATTTGCATTTGCTAAATAACACAAAATTGCTTTTCAATTACACCCCCAACAGGGAAGGGCCCTGAATCTTGATTTCTGTCTCCCTTAACCTTGGGGCTCCCAAACTGTCAAACGTCTTAGGATAAAAGTAATGTTGGAGCTCTGGGGCTTGGTTTACCCTCTGAATTCTTTTTCCTTAGATTTTGCATTGGTGTGCGCTTACAGTGTGGATAACTTTTTCACATATTTTTGGGTATTAAAGTTATACATTATTTTTAAGTCATTTTCAGTGGAAGTATTGGGCCCCAAAACTTATTTTGTAATACTAGAAATGTGAGCCTCTGTTTTTTCAAAGTATTAATTACTTCCTTATATTTACTTGAGATTTTTTGAGTTATTTTTCTAACTTCTTGAATTGAATACTTAAATTTATTCTGTCTTTCTTATTTTCTGAAAGTGCATTCAAAGCTCCAGATTTTCCTCTGAGGACACTTTGCCTATGCCCAAGGGTTTTGATATGAAATACTCTCAATATTACGCATTTTTAATTTCAGTTTTTATTTTCTCTTGCCTTCATAAGTTATTTAGAGGTTCTGTCCCACATTTTTGAGTAGGTTGACATTTTGGGGCCAGCCTTTGGTTCTTCAATTCGACTTTTATTGCTGTGGGTTCAGAAAAGCACAGTGGTTTTTGTGCTTTCTACTTTTGTGCAATCTCCAGAGTTTTCTTTATGCACTAAAAGAAGGGCAAGTTTTCAAATAAATATTTCACAAGTGTTTGAATAGCACATAGATTCTCCATTTGTTGTGGACAAAGTCCTCTTTATACCTTTCCATCAAACTCAAGTTGGCATTTTAATCACCCTTCTCCTATTCATTTATCACTTTGTAATTTTTAAGAGTACCTTAAAATCTCAGTCCATGCTGTGTACAAATTTCTTCTGCTCTTCTTGTTTTTTAAAAAAAATATGTTATATTTTATATGTTTATATATCTTAATATATGTTGTTTTATATATTTAATGTTATATTATTCAGTATATGAGAGTTTATGCCACCAATAGCTGTATTTGTATGTAAAATATTATCTCTTACCTTAAATGTCCTTTCTATCTTAATTATTTTGTCTAATATTAAACTCTCATTTCCCTAAATGGGATAAGATACACTTTCATAATTTGTTTTTCTCAACCTTCTAGTCTTTGTTGGTATAGTCTACAAGAATTTTATGATTTGTATAACACCTTTAAAAATTATACTATGGTTATGTTATAAAAATAAGTCATTTTAAAAGTTGTATTTTGGGGGTTACTTTCTCACCATTTCCTATCACCTTTTTTTCTTTATTATATTTATTTTTCAAATTTGCCCGTATGAATGTTATAGAAGGTTGGTAAACTTCCTGAGTCATGACTGTGTGTAAATATCCTTATTTTTCCTTTACATGTGACTAATATGCACGCTAGGAATGAAATTCTGGGAGTAGGTCTTGCCCCTGCCCCTGGTCTGTGAAACATTTCTCCACTATTTTGTAGCACTTGGTTTTGCAGCTGAGACAGCAGAGGCCAAACTGATTTTGTTCCCTATAGGTAATCTGCCCTTTTCTCCCTGGACACTTTTAGGGTAAATCTAGGAATGAGTCATTTTTCATTCTTTTTGTACATCCCTTCATAAACCGTTTCAATAGGAAAAAAACAAAGCAAAACAAAACAATAAAACTCAAGACATTTTTCAACACAGGGAGAAGAAATTCATTAATTCTTTATCTTTTCCCTTCCATTATGTTGTTTCACCTGAAAACTGTGTTAGATGGGTGATGGAACTTCTGAATTGGTCCTTACTATCTTTCAAATTTTCTCTCATAGTTTTTGCTTTTGTCCTTTAGGACAGAATTTTGGGAAACATTTTCAACTTTTTAAATTCAGTATTTGGCTTCGTCTTTTTATTGACTTCTGCCTCCTGAAAATTGTACTTTTATATTCATAAATCTTATTAGAACCTATCTAAAATTAATTTATGGGGATTCTATCATATTTTCTGAGCTCATTAATTTTACTTATTTTAGCATTTGTTATTTCCATGATTACGTCTCCCTCACTTCTTTGCAGTTGATAGTTCACAGTGCCTTTCTCTAATGTCTGAAGAGTCTTAATTACTCATCTAGAAGATGAGATTGCAAGCCAAATAGCATGGATGACTGCATGTGCTGCCTTGGCAGAGTGCACATTCTGATGTCAGAGGCCCTGGTGCTAGAGTTATGCAGGGCTGAGGTAGGGAACCTTCCTCTAGGGAATGGGAGCAGCTAGCGGTCCGGGGAAGCTTCATCCGTGGTGGAGCATTCCTAATTTTCTGAGGCAATTTCTAACCTTGGCTTTAGACTCCACTTTGAGACTCTCTTCCTCAGAAAGCCCTCTTAGGAGAGCCACACGGCCTACTCTTGTAATTCTGAGAATGGTGGGCTCTGTGAGGCAGCTGCGCAGGCTGGGCCATGGACTGGGTCTGCTATGGCCCGGGTTTCTGCTGGGCTGGCACACCAGAATGCACCACTCGTGTCCAGCACATGGCAAGACTGGGCTCAGGATGGCTAGGATTCCCTCCCTGCAGTCTCAGGGCCTCTTGCTCTCTAAATGGCTGCTCCAGCTGTGGCTCCTTGAGGTGATTTCTTCAGCTGGGGAGCCAGACTCCTTCCTGTTTTCTAGTACCTGGCATGGTCACAGGCCACCCCGAGTAGATGAGGGAGCTGTCTATACAAGGAAGAGAACGGGGGGCGGCAGGGGATGGGGGGACAGAGATCTCTGGAGCCGACTTTAGAGACTGGGTTGACCATTTATAAACTGATTTTTTAAACTCTTCTGGTATTGGGGTATTTGAAGTTCAGAGGAAACACTTTTATAAAGACCCTCTTTTTGTGTGTTTGGAATTGCTTGTATTTAAGTTTATTAGAATTTACCACCAATTCTCTATGCGGTCTCTAGGTTTTTCAGAATTTCCTTTTTGTTTGGATCTATTGACATTATTCCCCTGCTCTTCCAATGCTGTAATGGATTTTAAAATATATTTATTTAATTATTTCAATAGTATTTGGAGCTGGGGATTTAGCTCAGTGGTTCCGTCGCCTGCCTGGTAAGTGCAAAGTCCTGAGTTTGATCCCCGGTACCAGAAAACAAAAAAAAATTCCCAGCCCTTTTCAATAGTATTTGGGGAGGGATGCATCATATTAAGCCAATTTCAGCCAATCATAGCAATCAGAATTCTGTTTTCTAATTTTACATAAGGAGCATACATTCATTTAGCAGATTAGAAATACAACCTAAAATTTGAAAATATGATTTCCACTATTCTTTGTATCATTGTATTATTTTCTCTTTCAAAGGAAAGCAATTCATTTTTAAATTCTCACATATTTTTGCTTTATTTTTCTTTTCTATCTTTTTTTTTTTCAGTACCAGGGATCGAACTCAGGTCCCTCTGCTTGTGAGGCAGGCGGGGAATCACTAAGCTAAATCCCTGGCCCTTGCTTTATTTTTCTTCATGTGCTTTATTTTTTTCCTAAATTATATAAGCAAATTAGATAATTTCATTTTTTTATTGTTTTCTGACTCCTCCCATCTTCAACTTTCCATTAACTCTTAGATTTTCTGCTTTGGCATGATGGCAAAGGTGATGAATATGTATAAAGTGTATATCAAGGTTTTGAAACGTTTAATTGGGTTATTGTGTGTGTGTGTGTGTGTGTGTGTGTGAGACAGAAGCTTTTGAGATAAAAGTCTGAAGCACAAAACTGACAGTGTGGTAGATTTTATCATACTTTCAAAATTATTTATTCATGTGTAAGATAAATGGATTGATTTTTTATAGAAAAGCAAAATGATATGTTCGGTTTTTGTGAGCCAAGTTAGTGCGGAATTCTAGCTCTTTTTGTAAAGATAGCTTTACCAAAGCTCAGCTTAGCAAAATGTGCCTGGAAGTATATCTTTATCAGAGAATCTTGGGAAGGCACAGTCATCTTTAGATAATGATGTCAAAGGATTGGAAGTGTGTTTAGATCGATGCTTCTGTGTCTAGGCTGCTGGAGAAAATCCCAGAACCCTGCAGATGAGCGCTGATATAAATTTATGTCACCCACTACTGCATGACAATCCTAGAGTGTGTCTCTTGTCAGCAGCTTAATGACTCTCCCGAACCACATTTGAAATGTTCTCCACTTTTCTCAAATTGTCTTTCTCTTATTGACTAATAAAATCCCCGTGTATTAAGAATATTAATCTTTGATCCTCTTATTTGCAATCTTTTCCAGATTTATGTGCCTCTTATTTCCAAAGACATTTTAAATCACATTAATTCATATTTACTTTGTGATGGTTTCATTATTTTGGTTTTTTCACATTTATTCTTTCTACAAATTCATTGGGAGTGAAAAAGACAGGTCTCATTCCTTGTGATGGAATTTATAGCCTAAAGATATAAAAAACAAAAGTCTTAACTTTAAAAATTTTACATAATTATTTTTTATTTACTTACTGGGTTGTCTTTATCCATCTAGTATTTATTTTGTTATGGCACATGCCAATAACCTATGTCAGGTTTTATTTCACAGATGGGCACTTTTCCCTAGCACTACTTAGTAGATATGGCTATTTGTATACACATTCCTTTCCTGTGGCTTCTGATTCTTCCTTTAAAATGGAAAACTCATTAGTTAAATGAGACTTTTTGACGGGGAAAGTTTCCCCTTATTGTTCTTTTGTCCTTCAACAATTTTTTAGTTGTTCTTTGCTATTTATTTTTTATGTATATTTTAGAATGACTCTGTCAAGTGTCATAATAATCTCCAGTGGGATTGTGACTGCATTTGCATTGGCCTTTTAAATTAATTGGGAAAACTATCTTTATTGTGTTCAGCCTTCCCAGCAATGACTATGCCATCTTTCTATAAAAATGTTAATGCCACTCAGGAAATATTTGTGGTTTCCCTGTTGCAAATTTAGTATGATTCTTGTTATGATTTGTCCTTCTATTTTATATTCCCATTTGTTCTTGTGAAAGTGATTTTCTCCCATTAAATCTTTAATAAGTTATAATTTTTTATGTTTAACTTGTTTTGACTACTTAGTATTCATATTAATTCTAAGAGTTTCTACATATGTGGTGGTATTACTTCCAAGGAGTGATTTTGTAATTTATAATCATTATTTGTTATGTTTCATGTTATATTCTAAAACATTGGGAAGGTCAGAATGTTAAACAATCGTAGTGACTACAGATACCTTTCCTTTATACCTGAATTTAATATTTAAATTTTTTTCAGAGCTTCAATTTTGTTATCTAAAATAATGATGATTTCTATTGTCCATCTGCTCACATAGTAAAGAAGCTGAAATAATGAAATAAATGTAAAACACTGTCAAAATGTAAGGTGGTCATACTAGTTGTTGAGATGGACTAAACTAATTTTAACAATATAAGGACCAGGAAGTATTACTTCCCCAAGAACTATCCCTTTCTCATTTTCATGGATAAACTAAAGATTAGTGCTAACTCCTGAAGTGAAGCTCTTTCTTTCTCTGTTAAGCGTTCACCAGTGGAATAATATTTTAGACAGATGTAGAAAACCAATTCAGGAACCATCAATGCTTATAGTTATTCAAACATACTCTCTGTTCTTACTTTCTCAATTCAGATTCACCTTAGATTCCAAGCCAGATCATCTTTTAGGTGACAACAAAAGGAGTTACTTAATTGTCTCCTCTGGTGTTCAGAACTGTTCTGCAGCATAGTTTGTCTTTGCTTTAGGGCTGAGGAATCATCCTTGAGCAGGGGTGACTCCACTGCCCTCATCCCTTTCAGTGCTATGGCATTGTGGCGGGAGATGATCTGTGCATGTGTAACCTCACCGTGTAACCCTCTTGTGTAACTTCACTGTGATGAAGGCACCATGGACTGGGTGGAAGGACACTGTGTCCTGCCAGGGCCACCATACTAGAGGTGAGAGAGGTAGCAATTCCCCCTTGCTCTTTCTGCAGGCAACTGAACCGACTTCTGCAGAATTGCCCTCAACTCCACTATAGTGAGACTTCTTAGGCACTTGTTAAATTTCTTTGCTCTTCTGAATGCAATTTTTCAGAAACTCAACATATTTGTTCTTGAGCAATTTAGACACCAGTCTATGTTTGTAAAGGAAATATTTCCAGGAAGAGTCTCTGGAGAGGCATCTAGTGTGTGACCATTTCATGATGGAATGGGGAGGTGGCCATCAAGGCCTCATGCATTTACTTCCTGCCACCTGTGCAATCTCGCTTGATTCCACTTTCAGTGTCAGTGAGTGGGTCACTCCTCTGCTTAAAAATGAGGACCGAACTCCCCTGCTTCTTGGTCGAACCAATAAAGCTAGCAACAATAAAAAGAAACAATGCATAATGTTCATTATACTGCTGTGTGGGGAGTTTGTTTAAGACTTGGGCCCTAAATGGTTTTTAATCCCAGGATGCACTGATTGTGATAATGTGAGAGAGGCAAACCAGCCATCCATTATAAAATCACTGCAAATATGAGCAGAGTAAAAATGGTTAAAGGTATCTTGTTACAGATTCTGTTTATTCCACAAGGATTTGGGGAAGGCAAATAGGCAATGATTCTGTTAGGGACTTGTTCTTGAAAGATTACCTTTTATGTAGGTAAGTCAAAAGGTTAAAGAAGTAAGCAGAATTTAAATGTAGCCAGTTTGGGTAATTTTTCTATTCTTAGGCTTAACTGCCTCCTAACATAATAAAAAATAACCTGCAGAACCTGGCCCAGGGTAAAGAATCCTAGGATATAAAAGCTGTAAAATCTTGCTAGGGCTTATCTATAAAATACCATTTTGATTTTGGGTCCAGAGAAGTGTTTTGGATCTCCGATTATAATAAATCTGCAGAACTCCAATAGTGATTTCTGCCTGCTTGTGCCTGTAACCGACAGTGTTGTGGCAGGTTCTGCAACCATGATTAAGGAATTTGGGGAAAGGTTGAGAGTGATTCTGGACTTTATTTTGGCACCTTGCAGAGCTTGATGTTACCACAATTATTGGTTTTCTGAAATATGTCCCTATGCATTATTCTGATCAGATTACTTGCATTGCACAATTCTCTGGTGAATAATGGGACAATAACACAAAATAAATCTCTCTCTGAAATTTAATCTTCGCTTCTGTACACTGTTAAGAAGAACATCTACTGTCCTCTGATAAGAGTTGTATATCTTCCCTAACTGAAGTGGGTTTTGTTTTTTAATTATCCGTAATGGAACCTCACAAACAGACAAATGACTACATGGCTGATGTTTATGTAAGGAACAGGGTGTTGAAATACGGCTCGAGTTTTCACAAGCCTCATGTGATGAAATTCTAATTTCTTTTGTAAAAATGCCACAGCAGATTGGTTTGTGATGTTTAAAGCAAAGCATCATCCTTTTATGTCTGTGAAGATCCTAGCATAAGGCTTTTCTAAAATCTTCCTGATGGGTGAAAGGTGGCCAACCACATAGAAGCATTCCTTGTAATTTTGGCCTTACTTCCTTTTCAGCTCTGTGAAGGCCCTCATTTAAAAGGGGTGAGAAGATCTCTCTGGCCTTAGAATTTCTCCTGAGTGGTGGGGAACATCCTGAACAGGAAAACGTGAAATACTTATGCTGTGTATGGATAAGTAGTTTACCTCCTGTTCCTTGAACCGTGGGGCACATTCATGCTGAAAAGAAGCAAGGTGGGGAAGAAGTTCTATAAAAATAGGACCAAGCTCCCAGCTGAAGCCCTTGGCGGGGCAGGATTTCCTAAGGCCCTTGCTATATAATAGCCAGAAGAAAAAAAAAAAAAGCCATGGGGACATTCAAATATCAAACCAGGAGTCCAGTTCTGACTGCCCCTTGTTTATAAGGAAATAGTCCATCTCGAAGTCATTTTTTCCTCTCTTTCTAGAAATCGTATTGTCAGAATGTTGCCAAACCTCCTGATTTGGGTGTGTACCTTTTGGACCACACTCATATCCTGGGGAAGTATCCAGGAAATGTTTATTCTTCATTTCAAAATTAGCTTTTAAAAAAAATTATAGAAGAAAGACATGCTCATTATGACAGAAAGAAAAGAATACAAAATATGTTAGATTGAAAGTCAGTGCTTTGCGCCCATCCTACCTGCAGCCTAATTCCCAGTGGCTGCTGCTCTTGTCTCCGAGGCTGTCCCAGCTGCTTTCAGCTGCACTCTGTGACACTCACACTACAGGAGCAGCTTTGACACAACAGCCTGTCCCTCGATTTTCTGCCTAACATTTCTTGGACATTATTTTCGTTTCTATACATAAACTTGGCCTGCTAAAAATGAATCCTACTTCCTATTCCAGAAACCAATTTATTCAACGTGTGCTCCTTGGATAGACATTGAAGTTGTTTTCAGCTTTTTTTTTTATCACAAACAAAAGAAAGGCAAGAAAAGGCGAAGGTTTGGGAGCATGAGGTGGGATGTAAAAAAGTAAGCCTTGTCACTAACCGGTGACGCTACTCATGCCTCCTGAACAGCGTGCTCATCTGTGACATTGCAATGAAACAGCCTATGCCACGTGGTGGCTGAGAATTAATCATGAAGAGCATCATCAGGACTTTGTGTACAAAAAGCGTTTTCTATATTATGGGCGTGTGTGTGTGTGTGTGTGTGTGTGTGTGTGCGTGAGCGTTAGTGGGAGTTGAACCCAAGACCTTTGCAATGAGCTACATCCTTAGTCCCAACCCTCAGCCCCAACTCTTGTTAAATTTGGGTATTGGGTTAAAGCAAAGGATGGACTTGAATTTACAATTTTCCTACCTCAGTCTCCTAAGTAGTTGGAATTGCACGTGTGCTCAAAGATCAACTATGTTCTGTATTTTATTAGTTTGGCGTTATATCTCTGTTGTGTCCTTATTCCCACTGCTTTTGGTTTATTTTTGTTGTTACTATTCAACTTCCTGAGTAGGCAATTTAGTTTACTATTTAAAAATGTTTCTTCGTATGCACCCTAGATCTGTTTTTCTCTATTGCTTTAGTTATATCCTGTACGATTTCATGTGTTTTTATTGCTCAGTTCTAAGTATTTTTATAATTTATAATAAATAGCAGTAGTAAGTAGTAATAAATAACTAATGATCCATCACAACTACAATTTAATTTGACTTTTAATTTCTCACTTCTTGCTTTATGTTTGATTTCTTTATTTTTCTCTGCTCTGTACACTTGTAAACACTCTGCTATTTTAATAATTACCTTAAAGTTTTTAACACATATATCTCTATTCCTGCAGAGATATATAAAAACTTGAGACTAAGCTAGTTCTTTTTATATTGAGTGGCTGCTGTGATTAGGATTCTTAAAAATTAATGATGTCAGAAGGCTTGTCTTAGTTTCAATTTTCTTGATCATGCCTCCAAATACCATTATGATGTCTTTGACTTGGGGTCTGAGTGTGTGTGCATGTATGTGTGTGTTCATGAACAATATTTATAGTTGAAGAATGAATCCAGTCCATTAAAGCTTTTTTATAAAACACAAAAGGATTTTAAATTTTATAAACTTTATTTTTGACATCGTTTATCACATTTTGCTCTTCAATCTGTGGATGTGTGGAATCGTAGTAGTAGATTTCTTTGTGTTGACTTACCTGTATCTATCTATTTTTTATTCATTTTTGCAAAACATATTTGCATCAACTATGTGCTGTTCTGAGTAATAGTGACAAGGAAAGGAAAATGTCTGCCATTGCCAAACTGAGGATCTTGTGTGTGAATGATGGGGAGTCGTTGCAAATGAGTAAGTCACTGGCCAGCTCATGGAGGTGAGTTGTATTGTGAAAGAAATACAGGGGGGATCATGAGAGGGACTTCAGAGATTTGATGGAAACAGGAGACCTTGGACTTACAGTTTGTAGGCTTCTTCTATTGCAGTCTGCTTTTAGCCTTGATGATGCTCTTTTTTTTTTTGCATTTTTTCAAACTTTTAAATGTTTTTGGGAACTTGTAAAAGATGCCTTTTATAACTAGAAATGGTTGAATTGTAGTTTATCTTAGAATATTTTAATAGGTAAATTTATTCAACTCATTTATTATTATCTATAAAATGGTGATCAAAGGTGTGTCTCTTCTTTATTCTTTCTTATATAGTTTTAGAAATTGCCATGTGTGGATTTTTTTCCTGTATTTTGTTCACATAATCTGAGAAGGTGGGCACTTTTTTAACATTTGGAAGAAATAAAGTACATTATAGTAATTCTAGTTGTCACTTTTATAACTATAAAAGTTGCTTATATTTCTGTCTTCATTGATAAACTCCAAATAGTACTGATTTACCCCAGCCTGTGAAAAGGAGGGAAATACATGGCCTTCTACCACTCTCCTCCATGTCTCCAGATTATTATGTAGTCGTAATTGCAATACTGCTGATTTAAAAACCCAATATGCACTTACGGTTTCATTTTCACGATTACCTTGATTTTTTTTTTTTTTTTTGTACCAGGGATTCAACTCGGATCCTTGCACTTGTGAAGCAGGTGGTGGAACCACTGAGCTAAATCCCTGGTCCTACCTTGATTCCTTTTTATAATGTATTGATCACTCAGCCCTAGTGCATAGCCCTAGTGCATTTGCCCCATCCCTAATTTCTTTGTTTCCCTGTAAGGCATTGCCTTCACTTTCCAAAGGAGGGGCTCACACAGCCCATATTTGAGGATGCACTTTCTGCTCTCTATGTGCAATGAAATTCATTAATATAACATCCTGGAGTACCTTCCTCTTCCCAAAGTGGATAAAGTGTTTCTCAAAATGCGACTCTACCTTGGAACCATCAAACAATTACTGACTCCTTCTTGTGAATTAAGTCTTTCCTGTGAACCCAGGGACTCTGCCCTTAAAAGGAAGCTTCCTATGCTGCCCCTTTGCCACTGAAACTCAAGAATGGGTACAGCCTGGGTTGTCCTGAGGGCTCCTGGCCTGAGCGGCGCGTGTGAGATTTCTAGCAAACTTGAATGTTCCCTTTGTTAGTTGATTTCCTTTTTCTACTTTTCTGTCCATGAGATTTTTTAAATTCTTGAAATTCATTTACTTCCTCTGGATACATTTTGAGATCGACAGTCCTGGATTTGGGAAGCAGGTCTTCTCTTTCCTTAGGAAAATGTTTCCATAGGATCTTTGAATGACTTTACTTTCTGTGTCTTGTCTCTTGCTCCTTGTATTCACCTTAACCCCAGCTATTCTTTGGTTTCTTCTCTGATTCTTTTATGTTCATTACAGTTAATATGTCAGAGCTTTAGTCGTTTCCTTGTTTTGTGCCTGTCCTTTAACCAACTATAGTCTAAGATTTGTAGGAGCAGGTGGCTTTTTTACTTCTGATGTCTAAGGTCAAAGGATTGTGTCTGTCCAGAGTCAGAAGCCAATTATTCAAAGTTTTTTAGACCAAACAAGTGAATGACTAAATAGCTGAGTGAAATGACCACACCTCATCTGAATCCACTGCATCATTCTCTTTTATCTGTCACCTTCTCCTTGTGACCCTTCATTTCTCCAGCTCATGTTGTACAGTTTTCCACAGCCTTATTATGCATCTTCCTGGATTTTTGTCACTATGGGTTCAAATTCTTGCTGTTTCAATTTGGTCTTCCCTTCTACAAAGTTTTGTTATTATCACAGGTTTTAGCCTCTCCCGTTACTCTTTATCTTTATTTTAGAGTGTTCTCCCTTTTGTTTCTGATAGTTATTTTGTAAATGTTTTTTTTACCACATTTCTTTTCCTTTTAAATTTACTAAGAATAGAAAGAAGCATTTTCCCCTTGCTTTTTGAAACAATTCTTCAAATATGTGTTTGCAATTCTTCAAATGTATGTGACTGTGCCAGTATTTTCTCTGATATACCTCAATTTTCACGTGTGTGTGTGTGTGTGTGTGTGTGTGTGTGTGTGTGTGTGTGATATTAGGCTTTCAATCCAGGGTCTCACACATGCTAGGAAAGTACTCTGCCACTGAGCTATGCCCTCAGCCCTTTTTGAATTTTATTTTGAGACAGGTTCTTGCTAAATTCCCCAGGCTTCTTTGAACTTGTGATCCTTCTGCCTCAGCTTCCAGAGTGTCTGGAATAGGAGGTGTGGGCTGCTCTGTCTTGCTAGGTCACATATTTGTAAAACTTTTCTTGGAAGAGCACAACTTACCTGTGACTGGGGCCAATTCTCTTGGACCCTGCATTTATGTAAGAATGACATGTGTGAGGCCAAAAAGAGTAACCAAGATGCTCTCACCTGGGTTTCATGTACATTCTGCATAGTACTGTTATATAGGAGCTGGTTTTTCTTACCAGTCACTGTCCCTTACTTTGGCAGGATCTTGAAACTACTCACAAGAAAGCTCACATATTTGTCATGTTGCGATTTTTGTAGTTTGATTTCTCTTGGCTTCTCTCCTGCTATGTTAGATAGTGGTAAAGCTGAGTGTAGCTTCTTTCCTTTATTTCTGTCAGTTCCAGGCTCTTTTTCCAAATGGATCTTCCAAAGTGGATTGTGCTTCCTATAGCATCCACCCCAGCTTTGCCTTCTCAATTTCTTTCTTCCTAATTTATTCAAGACCCTGTCACTTACGGTGGCATCTGTCCCCTGTACTGGGTTTTAAGAGAGATGCCCTGAACCTGCTGTCCACTGAAGATATGGACATGTGTCTCTGCCAGAGATGCCCTCTCCCCGGTGCCCATCACAGATGTAGCAGATTACTTCTGTTACCAATTATCTATCATTTGAGAGTTGATCATTTCCTATCATCCCTAAATTTGAAGTTTATTTTACCATATCCATCTTTCTCTTGTGGGTTTCTGAAAAGGAAGCCCAGATTCTTTTTATTGGGGCAACTTCAGAAAAAGTGGAGTGAAGTCCCTGTGCTGATTGGGTTAGTCAGACCCAAAGATGGAACTTTTCCTAGTTCACATAGAAATCTTTTTAGATCCACTTCTTATATGACTGCTAAAACTGGAGGGAAGTTACAACCAGCACTAGTATAGATTTGTAATGATTTGTTCTGAGTAATATTTTTGATATTTCAGGATTCAGCAAATGCTGATAATTTGTAACTGCAGTAGACAGAGAAAATCAGTTAATAAATAATTACTAGGTGATTATTGCTTTACATCTGTTATCATTCTGTTTAGTCTCCACCATAGCTATGTGATCTAGGTCTGATGATCTCAGGAACCTATCAGGAACCCTGCCTGAGGATATGCTCCTGGTGGGGTTTGGTTGGAAGACAGTTCTTGCCTTGTCTCTCCCAGAGGTACTCTGTGCTGAAGCGGTACCATTGCTATGTTTGTCCCTTCCTGGAAATAACTGGCCTTATATCTGCTTAAGAAAATGGAAGGTTTTCCATCAATGTTTCAGCAACAAGATTACCTTGTGAACTTACCTATGGGTGAAGGCCATGGGCTGGCAAGGATTGAGGTGGCAATTCAAACAGGTAGTGTACCTTTGTTTGCCCATTACATTGTTGCTTAAATTGGTGGGCTGTGGAGAATACTGAGAAAGAGAAGAGGCACCCGTATGTTAAAGTTCCTATTGGCCTTTCATTTCCCTATGGGCTGCATCATTAATTCTTCAGGACCACGGACAACTCCCACAGACCCTGACTCCTGTGACCTGCATAGCACACAGAGAAAGTGCTGTATATCCTGGTGTTCAGTACCTGGGGGTTAAATGAATTACTGAATCTGTGATATGGAGTCTGAGGGCATCTGAATGCTCAATACGTACTTTGAAGATTCATCTACTCTTTTATAAGTCTTCCACCCTTAAATCTGTCTTTCAAGATTCATTTCTTTTGCTTAGGACTTGTTTGCAAGTATCCACATTGATGTAGTTCTATGTGGAGCACAGAGAAGTAATAGCTAAACTTTCCTTTGTTACCTGATCCATATGTGTTAGACTTCCCTCATGAGACTAGCATTTGCATCCTAATCCTCAGAAACTGTAGACATGTTACATGTCATGTGAAAGAAAAGTAAGGCTGCAGACAGAATTAAGATTACTTCTCAGTTGACCTTACAATAGGGAAAATATCGCAGGTCATCCTGGTGGGTTCAATGTCTTCACAAGGATCTTTAGAGGGAGAAGAGAAGGAAGCAGCGGGATCAGGAGAGGTGATGTGAGAAGGACTCACCTCTCTGCTGCTGGATGTAAAGACAGGAGATGAAGAAACGACCCAGGGAGAGACAGGGGGAAAATCAAGGAAGTGCTTTTCTCTTACTGCTTTGAGAAGGAGCCAGTTCTCCATGTCAGTTCACTGAGACCTACATCACACTTTTAACCCATAGACCCATGAAATATTAGATATGCATTGCTTTAGGCCACCATTGTGTATTTATTACAGCAACAGCAGAAAACCAATGTGTAAGTGAAGGCAGAGCTGAAAGAAGCTGGAGTTGCATTTGGGGCACCTACTCCCCCTTTACCATCTGGAACAAACCTTTGTGGGTATCTTCCTTTGCTGGCCTGAGTGTAAGGGAATTGTTTGACTTTGTCTAAGCTCCAGAGGGCTTGTCTGTTGGCTTTATCAGCCATCCTGTCTATAGGTAGAGACGATGGAAGGGGGAGCATATCAGTTTTGTGTGGTCTTTGATAGGGAAACCACCAGTTCTGGTTAAACAAATGGAGAAGCAGAAACAGTTGGGTTTATTTGTGACCATTTAGTCTCCAATAAAATCACCAGAGAACTGTTTGGGCGAGTTTGACAAAGTAGCAATTGGATAAGGATTCAGAAAATGCCTCTTTTAGGCCTTCATTTAAGATTCTACTGGCATTTGAAACTGTCCTCTGAACATGGAACACATTTATTTAAATTCCTGACACAGCTGCCAAAGTGTATTAGCATTTTTGTTTTGGCTTCAAAGTTCTTTCTTGATCAGCTAATAGTGATGGCAGCTCAGCTAGAGGAAAGAGTATGAGCCTGCACATATGTATATACATACACACGTGCAAAGGTGCACATATGCAGGAATACAAGCACACACAAGGCTTTGTACATGTACGCAAATATACATGCATGTACACATTCAAAGGACATATGCATGTATGCTCATAACACATACACATGCATGTACACAGTAGATATCCATGTACACAGATACACATTTCCTTATGCACATGCACAACACAGGCACACACCCATACACATGTGCACACATTCCTAGTTCTAACAGTTTCTCAACATTCCATTCAGCAACACTTGGTCTCAATGGATGTTCTTATCAGTAGGTTTGTCTGTGCTTTGTAATTTAGTGGAGTCAGAGTGATTTATTCCAAATATTAAAAGCAAATATGGACTTTTTAAAGTTCTTACTGTGTCCTAGTTTTCTTGTCACGGTGTCAGAATACCCAACACCCAAAGTTAAAGGAGGAAAATTTCATTTGAGCTCACAGTATGTAGAGGTTTCAGTCCCTAGTCATCTGGTTCCAAGGCAGGTGACATGGCAGAGGGGCATCACGTAGAAGAAATAGTTCATGGTGTGGGAGGCAGAAGGAAAGAAGCAGCAAGCAACAATGCAACTGCAGCAGCAAGCCATCCCTTTATATTCCATCCCTGCTACAAGGCTACTGATTCGTGCCCCCCATACCCAAGGTGGGGCTCCCATCATTCACACCCTTAATCCAATTCATACACTCTAATCCAGCCACCTTCAAAACTCCCTCCCTATGAGTGCATGAGCTTGGGGGGTGTATCTAGCTAAAAGCCGCAACATTTTGTGCGAGGTGAGGAGCTCATCAAGTTAACTAGGTTGTCTCATTTAATCCCTAAAATTGTTTAAAATAGGTACTGTTGTTATACCAACTTTACCAAAGAGAGAATAGGCGGAGTGCAGTGATGTTTGCAGCTTGTATGTTGCACGTTTTCCACCATGGTGTGAGTGACTCCAGCTTGTGTTCAAAATGGTTCCAGGCTTCTAATGGCAGACAGCAGGCTTGCACCCCCACACCCCCGTGCATTTAATAAATGTTCAAGCACAGGCAAGTTGCTGGCTTCTGTGTTCTAGTTTCCTCATGGAAAATGGGTACAGTAATAGTACCTACCTTCGAGAGCTGCTTGTGTATTAAATAAGACTAGAAATAAAGTAATTGGGATGGTGCCTTGTACCTCAGATATCCTCACAAACTGTTAACTTCTGTTATTACTATAAGGCCAACTCTTTCTGTAAACTGCCATGTCAAGTGTGGACATTATCACTTCACCCAGTGACTTGAGCTGAGGGTTCCAGTGAACTGTTTGTAAAAGTTGGACAAAGTTTGTTCACATCAGTCTTTGTTTCAAATATAGTAAGAAAGAAAATTAAGTCATTGAATAAATATAGGTTAAAAGTAGCCCTTTTCATTACTTACTATGGTCTTTATAACAACCTCAAAAAATTCAGTGGGGCAGTAATTACTATATTTTTTAAAAAATTGAGGACCATGGAATTCATAGGGCTAAATGAAATTGATTAAGTTTATAAAACTACTGAGCAGATGCTCTGGTGGTAGGTACAATGATAACTCTACTACCATCCATCCGTCCATCTTCTTGCTCAGAAGATTTTGAAAGTAAATGTGGAAATGAGCATAGTTATTGATTCTTGCTAAGCGAATTGTTTCTGATAAAGCTATAATGACTTGATTCGATTTTCTTTTCTAGGGTCACTTTTTTTTTTCAATTTATCTGTGACTTTGGCTATATCTGGATATTGCTCTCGAAGTTAGGAAGCATATCTGTATTAATGTAATAATATGAGACTTTTAATGCTTACTATTAATGGCAAAAAATTAATTTTAGCATGGAAATGTGTTTCAAAATACTCTATTAGCCATTGTACATTGTAATAAACATTTTAAAAGTATATCCGAATGATGACATTTGGCAATTGTGTCTCAGGATGTGGCTAATCGCTGTGCTGGTGTGACCCTGTATTTTGACTGTGTGGCACAGAATGGATGATTTGGTGTTTATAGGCAAACCCCAGATGGATGCAGGGTCTACACATGGGAATGTGCCAAGGTGTGAACTGTGGTGAGAGGAGGCCACTGATTATAGATAACTCCTGCTCCATGCTGACACTTCTTGGCCTTTGCTTCAGAAAGTCCTCATTCTATTTGAGTTTCAAGAGCTTTCCAGATGAAATCTCCAAACTGAGAGATTGTGTGCATGATTACAGCTGATTTTCAAATTAGCATATCTTGTAGACATAGTGGCTCATTAGAACAACCAGTATTTATCCTTAGAAGGCGAGCCTAGCTGACATCACTATTCCACTTGCAAGAGAGAAGGTGGTGGGTGGAGTGTTGAAGCCAGGCTCTTGGCTCCTTTAGCCAAGTATGATTCTTTCCTCTGTCGAGCTAACCTGGCTGTGAACTCTTCTGAAGAAGTAATTGAAAATATTTGGAACATTACAAAGACACACTCGAAAGACTGGATGATAGGATTCCTGAGTATTTCCCCACCCAGATGGGAGTGCTGAGTGGATAAAGAGGATATTCTCCTGGTCCAGTGGACTTGGCCACATTGTTCATTCAGAAGGACACATCCCAGAAATGATTCCTGCAATGTGAAGTCACTTACATCACCCTGTTTAAGGAGTAGTTCTCAGTGCCCAGCACTACCCAGACAAGATGGTTCAATATTTCTAAGAATGGCAAAGATTGAATTTATTTTCTTGATATTTGCTAATATCCAAAATAAAACCTGCAATCACCCAGATGGCAGGAACACATCTTCATGTAATGGTTCTCAAAGCAGGGTTTTCTGTCCAGCGGCTTCTGCCACATCTGAGAATTTATTAAAAATGCAAAAATCTCACACTTTGCCCCATGCCTACAGGATGAGAAAATTTGGTATGGGTTGACGGTATGCCAGGACATGGAGAAGAATGATACTGTGCTCTCAAATTTGAGAACCCTTGTTAAGGGAAACCACAGGAAGCTGAGCAGCTCTCATCCTGATTGTATGGAAGTCCATTGTTTTTCCAATGGAGCTTCTTTTCAACTCTTTGCTTTCACTGGATTAATTAGATTTATCATTACTTGTATTTTGCCTTTTAAATTTTAATCTTTTAAAATATATTTAAGCTGTTTTATATTCATTATATTCATTTTACAGACTCCTATTGCATTGAGATAGTTAACATTTCATTAATGGTAGGAATAATAACTTTATTCAGAAAAAAATGAATATTGAAAAGACAATTATTAGGTTATAATAGTACAGTTGGTACTACTTATGGCTTCCTCTTTTTAAGATTTTCAGTAGAGAACATGCACTGCATTACCTTGGGCACTAAAACAATATATATTCTAAATACAAGCAAATCAAAGGCCTTCAATGTGCCAGGCAAGTAGGTAGATAGCAGGGATGAAATGCTAATGGAAGATGATACTCCTACTGTTTTCTCCATTTTTGTATTAATATTTAAGTGAATTACTAGTGGGACTTTAGCATAAAAAATGTAATGTGTGGCTAGCTATACACTACTGTGGTTGCCCTTCAAAACTTCTGGTGTGAAGACATCTAAAAGCCAGGTTGTGAAGAGGATTATTAAGAATTGTGTTTACCCTCAAAGGCACACACAATGAAATTCATTCTTTATGGCATAGAATTATGTGAGCTCTGACAAAGTCAGTTCCTGTACCCCCATCCCTTGTACTGCCCCTTTGGGGTGAAGCCCTTCCCCACACTCAGCCTTGGCAACTGTCAATCTGTTCTCCCTCTTGTAGTTTTGCCTGGTTCACGACATCATAGAACTGGAACCCCACATGCTGTGACTGTTGGGGCAGACACTTGGCGAGTGTGTAGTTGTGTATCAGCAGTTTGTTTCTTTGTATTGCTGAGTAGCATTCCATCCAGTATGTGGACCATGGTTTTTTAGGCAACAGGCATCTGATTTCAGTTCTTTGGCAGTTATAAATAAAGCTCTATAAACATTCAAGTACAGAGTTTTTGTGTGCAAACTAAGTTTTCATGTTTTGGAGGGGGGTTAGAACAGGATTAGAATTACTGGGTCATATGCTAAGTGTATGTTTAACTTTATAAGAAATCACTGCTCTATTCTACAAAGTATGACCATTTTGCATTCCCTTCATGTGGGAGAGTTCCAACAATTCACATTCTTGGCATCACTTGGTATTGTTATTATATTTTTAAAGTTTTTGCCATTCTAACAGGTGTGTTACAGTTTTCATTTGCATTTCTCTGATTCTTAGCGATGAGGAATATATTTCAAGTGTTTTTATGCCTCTTATGCATCTCATTCTCTTTCATGAGGTTATCTGCTCAAGATTTTGCTAATTTTGTTATTGAATTATTAGTTTTCTTACTGTTGACTTTTGAAAATTCTTTATCTACTTAAGCTAAAAGTGCTTTGTCAGACATAGAATTTGGAAACATTTTCTCCAAGCTTAGAACTTATCTGAGCTCTCATTCTCTTAAATGTATAAAGTGAGATGACCTCAAAATGAATTATTTGAAGGCCTTTCATGTTCTCTGTGGAAATGAAGACCCGTATGAGATCCAACAGAACTGGCTATGGCAAGGGGGTCAGGTACCACCCCCTGCATTTGGCAGAGACACAAAAGCAAGGAGAGGAGTGGGTGGGTCATATAGTGGGAAAAGGAAAGGCTTCAAGCATGCTCTGATTGGAAGTTGTGGGAAGCTGGGGGTGGCTAACTGAGGGCAGTGGACAGAGAAGATTAACTGGCTTTTTCCGTAGGTCCTGAGGGGGAAGCTGGTGAGAGCTGGAGAGAGGCAAACATGAGGGAAGGTATCAATTACTGACCAAATCCTGACTCTTTGGGATGTTTGCTGCAGAGGCTGTGGGTCAGTTCCATGGTCACATATAAGATGACCACTGGCCAGGTATCCAGCCTCTCATTTTATTTATGGGAAGCAGTACATATTCTACTGCCAGTTACTGAATGAGCACAAAGAGTCTTGCATAGGTGTGAGATGGGGAAATGGCCAAGAAGCACTGCGGGCAGGGCTGGGCTGGGCTGGGCTAGGCACACTTTTCTAGGTAAGGTCTGGGACTGGGTATAGGTGGTAAGGCCCAGAGAGGCCCCTGTCTCTGTCAAAGCCTCAGTGGCAGAGCAACTGTTGCCAGCCCTGGGGGAGCTGGTGAAACTGGCCCTGTGGGTCACCTCCTGGGATTGCATGTGCTGGCAGGCCTGGGCTGGTATCCCCTGTAGAGAAGTCCCTGAGCTTGGCAGATGGGTTCTGTGGAAGCAGTTGTTTTTCTTCTCTAAGTTCCAACATGGGTAGGGCAAAAGTGATTGTGCCTTTTGATCTTGCTTCTGTATAGCAGCTGTAACTCTGTATGGCTAAAATGAGCTCTTGCTTTGCTCTGGTCCAGGGTGGGAAAGCAACCAACTGGGAAGTCCTAATTGAGCCAAGAATTGGTGGACTGCAGGGGTGAGGGGACAAAGATAGTCCAACACAACATGGCCATGATTACCCAGTGCCTTGTGTGTGCCGGGTCCTTATTTCTAATCAGGCAAGCATTCTACATCAGCGAGATACCCTGTCACCTTTGTCCACTGGGGTATGACTGCACCCTCTCAGTGTTTGACCAAAAGCAGCTGATTCTGGCAGCTGGCAACCAGAGTTGCAGAGGTGGATGCCTTTGTGCATGAGAAGTGGCATCTTTCAATGGCAGAGACTTGTGGTGTCAGCATGGGTATGCATGGATAGAGGCCACCTGCCAACCAACCAGAAGGCCACCAGCCAAGCTACTAATGCCTATCATGGGCTCTGGGACCAACAAGTTGGCCCTGTCCAATGTCTTTTCTTTTTTCTTTCCTCTCAGGGGTCATAGAGCCACCCCTACCCTTCCTCTGTTTGACACTTTTCTTCTACATAGTATTTACCTCTGCAAAACTTAGATACTCTCCAAAATGTAAATTCATTTGGGATGATTACACTAAATTGTTTACATCACAGGATGAATAAGCATCAGCTTTTTCCCAGGGCAGTTGATTTTGTTTGTTTTTGTTTTTGTTTTTGTTTTTCCAGACAGGGTCTCACTATGTTGCTAGGGGTGGCCTCAAATTCTAGGTTCAAGCAATCCTCTGGTCACACCCTTATTCCTGGCTTCAGGGGCAGTTTTTGGTACATAAACTTCAGAGGAAGGAGGGTATGCTTAGGATGTGGGAAGAACTGGTAAGGCTCGAGACTTACTGGCCTCATGTGTTGGTCAGTACTGTAGTGGAGCAATCACCCAGAAAGGAATGAGGAAGAGGATTTTCCAGATGCTCGAGACTCTAGAAATTTTGTACAAAAATAACCGTTATTTGTTTCTTCTAAGAAAGACACGTTTGAGGGAGAAGGGAAGAAAGGCATTGTGAGGGACTGTTTTAAGGACCTGAGGGCCTGTTCTTCAGTGATGCCCTCGGTCCTCTGTAATTATAGCCCCTCTTACTGGCTGCAGGAGCCCTTGTGCAAAACAACTGAGATGAAATTTCCATCCTGTGGTCATTCCTATTTTCTTAAGTCTACAGCATCTCCCACGGCCGACTCTTTTCGTACCTTATATCAGTGTTTAGCATTACATCTTAACATCTAAGTTTTATTCTTTAAAATCTTTATGGTAAATCTTTATGACAAGGCCAATAACCCCAAAAGACGTGAATGGACACAGGGAGCTTGAGTTTCATCCTCTCGCACTTATATCTTATTTGGTGGTACAGTTTCTACAAGGTGCTGAAAGTACCGGATTCAGGGTGTCTTTGCCTCTTCATTTCCTTGTAATAGCTACTGGAGCAGAAGTTGTGGGAGCTGCAGGCTCCTGGAGGCCAGAGTGAAGGTGAAGTGGGAGCAGTCTTGGACCCTGATGAGTGAATGTAGTTGTTCCCCAAGCCTCTGAGCACTCTGTTTTATAAAGTTCTATTTCCCACCCAAAAAATGAATACACCAAAACTGTATTCCACGAGCTATGAGAAAAGCAACATATATTCAAGATGTGGGGGTACAGTACCAGAAGATTCTATTTCTTAAAAAATGTATTTTCCTTGTTTGTAGGTGACACAAGCTAAAGTATTTGGGGGTGAAGTGACTTACTTTCAAGTGACAGAATGTGCCAAAATGTTAAAAATTGAGGACTTTAGCTGATGGGCTTATTAATGTTCACTGGTATTATTTAAACATTTCTTTAAACTTAAAGTTTTGCAGAATAGGGCTGGGGATGTAACTCAAAGGTGCAGCACCTGCCTGGCAAGTATGAGGCCCTGAGTTCGATTCCCAGTACAAAAAAAATTGCAGAATTAAAAGCTGGTGGAAATAGAAAAGATGAAAATTTTACAAAAAGTACAGAGTGCAAAAGCTATATGCGTCACTGAATTTAGGCTCTATTTGATTCTTAGACACTAGAAAGCCAGGAGACAGGGGTGGGCAGCTGGCAGCTCAGTTACCTTTTTCAAATAAGTGGGTCAAGGTTAAGGGCAGAGGCAGGTAGCAGGGGAAGTGCTGAGGCTATAGTTAGGAATGCAGACAGGCAGAGAGGCATGGGTTCCTGATGGGAAACTTGGGTTTCCTTTGTTAACATTTCCTTAAAGGAGGTGAACAAGCCAGGCGCTTTCCTCATTCCCTCAAGCTTCAATCCAAGGCAGCTCCCAGTGTGTTTTTACATAGGCTACTGTTTTCTATCTGCTTAGCTCTGAAACAGACAGGTAGCATATACAACTTCCAAAATGACCACTCCAAATGGAGTCCTGTTCACAGAAATGCAGGATTCCCTTGAGTTTGTTTGAAAAGCCACTAAACCCCTTGGACCACAATGTGCTATTATTTAATAGAAAATGGATATCTCTGTGAAACACCACACCACCTTGTGTGAGTCTCCGTGTATTGCTCTATCAACTTGCCTTCTGTTTTGGGAAGTCGGTTAATCCCCTAGGATGAATTCAGTGATGCTTTGAGAGATGGGCCCAAACCCAAGAAAGAAGTGCCTCAGTTTGGTCACTTACTGGACTTGATCAGTGCTAAGTTCTTGGTGAAGCCTGCCCAACTTGGCTCCCTTTTGTAGCATAGGGTTGTGGTGGACAGGAGCAAGCAAAAGTGTCACAAGCAAGAACATGTCATCTTAGCTTTGGCAAATAAGAGAAGTCTCACTTGTGGTGGCAGGGCTGTGGATGACCTTATGCTTACTGAGAAATGCATGTTTAGTGTGTACTTTCTAAATAGTGTCTTCTGTGGGGCTTATTTTAGGGTAGGGAAAGGGTCCAAGTGGAGAAACCCCAGTCTCAAGATGCAGGATGTCCAACCTTCCAAACCACCTCAGCTTGTGCCTTGCCACCTCTGTTTCTCCATTGGTAAGAGAGATTAACTTGATTCTCCCCCTCTCAGAGACAGTGACCATTTTGCTTTAGTGTAACCAAACAAGTTTCTAAGAGGAAAACCTCTTCTGCTCTGGAATCTCAAGTTCTGGGGGACATGGGCTGACTATGGAAACATTATGCCCCAGAACTCTCTTTTGATAGCACAGAAATGCCTTTTGGGAATGGCATACAAGTGAGAAGTCTAGGTGGTCCTTCCAAAGGGGCTGTTTACGCTTCATCAGCTGGCAAACAAGGGTCACTTAGAGTGAGCTGCAGCCCTTAGAGATAGTGATCTTGAGATCACGCTCCTTGCCTATCTGCCTGGTGACTTAAGTCCACTAGTGAGTCCTTGTAGCCCCACTAGTGGGGCCCTGTCTGACCTGACTGCTCTCATCTAGGTGGCACACGAGCCCAGCAAGGAAGTGCCTCTTGTACCCTACCAGCAGTCCTGCATCTCAGTTGTTCCTGTGCCATCCTCCCTCTCCAGCCCAGGTCCTGGTTCTGACACTAGAAACCAATGACCTTGGGCCCCTGACCTCTGGCTGTCTGTTCAGCTTCTGGCTCTACTTTTCCTTTCCAGCATTGCTTTACCCCAACCAGATCTGGCAGGAATGGGTGTGACTCCTCAACACAGCAGGGCCAAGTCTTTCCAGAGCTGTATGGAGAGAAGTACCAAGCCCCCAAGAAGAAGGGTCTCTTAGAGGGATGGGTAGAGGCAATACAAGATGATTCCACCTCACCCAGGCCAGTGACTCCATTCAATTAAATAAAAATAAAAGTCTTCAAGAGCTCTACACAAGTGGCTACTTCTAAGTTCCTTGCAACTCACACCTGTCTCCTGGCAGGAAGAAGTCCTGGCCTCACTATTTGCTCTTGACCTAACACAGTTAGGCGTGATGATCTGAAGTCTTCCTCTTTTCCCATCACCTACTTTGCTATAAAGGCTTGGGGCTTGTTAATTCTTTTGTTTTGCTATTGTTTAATTTTTCACATAGAAGTCATTGTTTGAGGTCAGCTCTCTTCATTGCTAACTCAGGTAGAAGATGGGGGGGGCACGGCACTGACACCTTGGGGACATTGTGTATCTCCAAAGGCCACATAGCCTGCTGGTTCACTGGGACTTGGCAACAGCAAAGCTCTGGTGTCCAGTAACAGGGAACGATGCTACAGTGCATCAAATACAGATATTAATGGCTTTATTCCGACATATGTACATGTATCTCTTTTCCCTGTAGATCTTCTGTTTGGCTGGATGGCTACTTTGACTGCCAGATTCAAAGAGAAAAAGCCCATAAAATTCACAAATGCACAGTCACATGTGTAGTTTCTGCTCAGCCGCATCTAGAGAATGACTTAAATGTGGGCACTGGGGCCTGTCTGAGGTTTTTGATTGTTTAAGACTCAGAAATGCCCAGATTTTCAGAGCATAGCATTGTTCCAATTCAGAGAGTGGTACAAAGGTCCTGGCCTGGAAATTTGGATGAAGAAAATGATGCATCGCAACTTAATTGTTAAAACTTTTGTGATCTTTTTGATAAGAGCACTTTTATGTATGTATCAGTGGGGTATTGTGCACATCCATTTATATCTACCAATGAACTCTATTAGCAGCCTTTGGACATTTATTTCTTCATCATTTTAAACGCTAACTTAGAAAATCTCACTCCACAATTATGGTTGTCGGGCATGGGTTATGCATTGTTCTCTGTTAGGATTGGCTGTGTTAGCACCACCATTTGTGACATAGACCAGTGGTCCAAAGGCTTTGCTGATGTTGATTATAGCCCCCATCAGCAGATTGAATGGGGATTCCATACTGGCAGAAAGGTATCTTGCAGGGTTAGGGTCTCCTCAGTGCTTAGGCGGATGAGCTTCTGTCATTCACAATCCTAAGGTGTCCTTAAGCATATCTTTTCTCTCCTGTGGTCTGAGAAAGGACAAAGCAGAGTGTGTGTGATCCCTGATCAAAAACATCCAACAATATTTCCCCAAGGTGAACTGAGCTCTGGCCATCCATCCTCTAAAGAACAAACATCTCCTTAAAACATGTTTCTTCTTAGAAGTTCACCCAATTTTGAATTCTATTGCACAACTTTTCCTTATGGCTTTAATATTAAAATGTTCAAAATTATAATAGATTAAAATTAGAGCTTTAAGAAAACAAATTGTGTTCTCTCTCACCCAGCCCAGGTCTGCTACTTCTGGGGTGAAGGTAGCAGCTTCATAAATGTATATAGTATTTGTAATTCTGTAATATTGCATCATAGTTTATTGAAGGTCAAAAAAAGACAACTCAACATACTCCTTAATATTATTGGAATGGAGTAGTCAGGTGAGCAGCTTGCCCTGAGTTTCCTAACACTTTCTGTTTGCAACACTTGAAATGCCTGGAACCCTGGGAAACCCATGGGTCCCAGCAAACCCAGTTTCAAGCCAGCCCGGAGGAGGGCAATAGAAACACCTGTTCTACAGACCAGGTGGATTCAACCCTGGTTTGTGAAGGTTACTCCTGTGCTCAGTCCAGAGCATAGGCAGAAGTCTTGTTCTCAATGTGGGAGGCAGGAAGCCTGTGAAAGGCACATAGACCCATGCTGATGGTAAGAGTGAGCTTAATACAGTGAATATATTGCTCACTTTTGAGTTGAATAAATATAGTTCATTCTAGGCAAAGCTTCCTCTGTCATGCTGTCGAGGCCTATTAAAATTTGGATTATCACTTGTCTGTGGCAGCTTTAACTTTTCTAGTCACTTTTTTCTAATGTTTAGCATTCATAAATCCACAGCTCTTGCCTACTCACCATGGCTCCTGTCTTTTTTGCATTCCCTGCTTGTCCCATTTAGATTATTTTAGCAACCCTTAACACTTCTGCCCACCCTGTGTGTCCTTGCAAGGATGAAGGAGAAGCTGGGATGTCAGAAGTCTTGAGATATTATACTACAGCATGACCACTTTCTTGGGCAAAGGAGACGGTTATTCCCAACCCCTAGGGAGGTCTGGACGTCCCCATGCCAGTCTTTTCTACTCCACTCTCATTTCCTCCAAAGAAAGTAAGTCTGTTTTCAGTTAATAAACTTGTAAAGGTTTGAAGATTTTTTTTGCCTGTTTCTTTCAGAGACTCCCTTATTTATTCAGATGCAGGCATGAACTCAAGCAGGTAGCTAGTCAATCTACACCTTCCCTGCATCGCCAGTGAAAATCTGAAGCTATACTCAGAGGTGGAGACCAGGCGGTGATCTTTTCAGTAAATACAGTAAAGAGGGGGGAAAAAGGAACAATACCTAACAGGTCCAACTCTTGGGTCCAAGTAGGCAGTTTAACCTGTGGGTCATCGTGTTTGTGTTTCACTTATTGGATTGTTAATAGATTTTCTTCATTTGTGTGAGACGTTTCGAATGATGTGCAGGCACCGGCCAGTTCCTCCAGCGCGGAGACCCGAGGTCCACCTGAAAGGAGATGGCGTTAAAAGCTGCTGGAGTTGCTGCCTCCTGACAACATCCCAGCTGTAGACTAGCAATCCCAATCCTCGGGTGGCAGTTTTAATTATCGGCACCGCGATACCATCAGCAAGTGTGTAATTACGTGTCAGTTTCCTGGCTGTTGGGTATGAAAAGTGGATCCAGTGAAATGATGATTGTGGAAGCTGTAGACTCATATTTAAACAATTCAAAATGTGTAACTGGCAGTGTCATTAAACAGAGAGAGCCTGACCCCAGCTGTCACTTACTTTTCCTTATGCAGATTTGTTCGTGCTGTCTGTCAAAAGAACTCCATGGGCTGAAATGGGACAGAAGAGATGGCATAATTCTCAGAGCAAAGAGGGCTTCTCTCCTTAACTCCACAGAGGCGTTCTTTTAGCCTAAACAAATACGACTGCTGAAATTGTAAATAAACCAAGACCATTACAGAAAATTATATGGACTTTTGCTGATGATTGCACAAAGGTAGAATATCAGACATCCTACCTTAAAACACGTGACGAAAACCTGCTCATTGCCATGCACGTAAAGAGTAAGTGCTGTGGTAATGGGGAGGGTTCTGAAAATGAAGTGACCCTTTCTGTTGCAGGCTAAAAATCTGGGTCCCAGACAGGAAAAAAAAAAAAAGAAAAAAAAAAGACGGGCCTGTTTTGAAAAGTGCTAGGTAGGAACAACGAGAAATGTGATTGGATAAAAATACCACACAGATTTAAACTTTTGTGTGACTTAGGTTATAAGTGTTATGGCTTGCAATGCTTTAAATCCAGTTGGGAAATGAAAATACATATGCCAAATATGTGAATGTAAAAATAGACATGAGTAGCTTTCTAAGAAGGACGGGTTAAGAAGTGAAAAATACCAAATTTCCCCAAACATAATTACATAGCTCTACAGCCTACCAGCTACATACTTCCAGAAGATGGGAGAAACACGTATTGCTTTCAAAAGGCTTCATAGATGTGGCATGCCAAAAGAGAACTTGGTAAGCGAGGGTTAAGTCTGTATGCATGCAAAAATAAATGAAAGGCAAGTTTCTGAAATGAACTGCGGAGGTTAAGTGTGGAGGTTAAACTAACACAATGAACTGTGAACACAAAGAAAAATGTTTCTTTAATATTTAAAATGTTTTCATTTCTCATAATAAACTGAACTTGCAGTTGCATACAAACAACATTATTTCATACCCTGAAGACACTGCAATTTAAAGCTTTTGGAGTTCAAATTGATTCTAGAAGCAATGCTATAACGACAGAGGAGCTTTGGCAATTGTAATCTTCTGAAGGGCATCAAATCACACCTCGAGTAGCACATCGGAACATAAACACATGCACACATGCACAAACACAAGGCAGGAGGCATGTAAAACAGGGTCAACTTTGCATTTATTTCTAGTTTCAAAGGCAAAGTTAGTGATTTTTCTCACAAGCTAATGGAAGCCATATTAATTGCCGTGGTACCTTCAGATTTGAAAGTAATAAATAGGCACGTATTAAATCCTCTAAGGATTAATTTGTATTTTATCAGCTGTGAAAAGGGCAATTTTTTTTACATATCTAGACTTAAGAGGTAGCCTTATTAGGCGTTCATTGGAAAACAAATTCTGCATATATTTTGTAGCAAGATTTAAAAAAAAAAAGTCCCCCTTTTCCTTCTCAAAAGCAATGCAACTAGGGAAGTCAACCAGGGAAGCAATTAGTATTTATATACTAGACAAACATGGGTTTGGAGTTTTTTGGCTTATAAATATTTGTATAACTAGTTAAAGAAAAGAAACAATAGATAATGACACAGTTATATATTTTATCATATTGGACATTCTGGGGGGTGCTTGGGGCATTTTGAACTGCACTGTGCACTCGTGCGAACTGTCAGGCCATGTTGATGATTCCTTTTCATTGGCTGTTAGACCACATTAAGAGACACCTCAATGTGGAGGCATGGTGCGCTCATGCCTAGGCGTCTTTTCCCTTTGTTACTTTTAGAGGGGCCATCACCATGACTTTGGGTCCTGCACTCTGCCTTCTGTGTGCTGGGTGGGGGGCTATCTGGCTCCATATCTCAGGGGAGCAAAGTGAAAACTCCTGGAAGGGACCCACTTTCCTATATCTCGGACGAGGGGTACAAAAGGGCAAAACTGTTGCGCAATAAACTCATACTTATGCTTCCCCTTTCCTCTGGAAAGATACTTGCTTCAGTGATGCTTAGCTTTTTTGCACCCAAGAAATGTTAAGTGGTCCAGTTAAATCAAGGAATCCGGGAGGGGGAAAAATGTCTTCTGCAATATGCTTCCTCAAATGGGTTGTCTTGTTTTATTGGAAGGGTCTCTAGGGAGCGCACTCTCCCAATTTCTTTTGGAAGTCTGCTCTGCAATCTAATAGATGTTATTGTCAAATGCTTTGTTAAACTTTTACTAGAATGTGTGTATTGCGCTCAGCACTGGTGAATCTTGAAATTGTATCAGGGAGGTGCAATCAAATTGGTCTCCCATGACTTGTTCTTTGGTTGATGTGGAATGGCTTCCTCTCGCAACATATCCTACTTCTCCTCCCATCCCCAAGTCCATCATCCAGCTGTGTGGCACTTCACTCATCAAGGAGTCTTGGGGAGTGTGGCCTCAGTTTCATGTTCTATTTTGAAAGATCGTGCCACATGAATTTCAGCTTTTAGAGATGGCACGCGCCTAAGGTTTTGCCGTAGAAATTCTGCATTTAAGAAATTGCATACATTTGCCACCATTTAGCTTTTTCACTGGCAGGTTCAGGCCACACAGTTGCCTTTGCAGATGAGTTGGCTATTGAAAAAAAAAAAAAAAAGCTTTCCTGCATCTTACCTTGTTTCTGAACTGTAAAAGTTTTTACTTGAAAGTGAGTAACTACTTCTTTTGGCTCTACCAGGGACACTGGCAGCTTCTCCAGACTCCCTCTCCTCTGGTTGCTCAGATGGCCTTTGACTAATGAGGTGACCTTAAGAGAATTACTTGCTGAATGTTTCTTGTGACTGGCCCTGGTGGTGACAAGTGTGAATCGAATACAGAGCAAATGTTCTCAAACAGTCGCTGCTGATGTCACTGGCTTGAGAGTAAGTCTGTACTGCTAGGCTCAGAACCCAAATAATTTATATTACTATATATTCACAGGATCCAAGCTAAGTGTTAACCGCCCATTATCACTTGTCACCACAGTTAAGAGTTACCAAATACTGATGATTTTAGGCATAGGTATTTTACTTATCCTTTGTAAAGAGATCATAGGTTTAGCACTAATTAATTTAAATTCTCTGTTTTGGTGACAATATTCGTACCAGTCTATATAAAAGGGCCTGTGTCATATTTCACCCATAGATAATTGTTCAGTCTTAGGATTATTTATTAAGCAAAAGATGGCAATGAAAACAAACAAAAGGAATGGAAGAAGCCCTGTAGTTCTTCCATAAACAGCAGATATTCTCAAAGATCCAGTGGCTTCTAGTTCCTTAGTGGTCCAAATATGACCCCCCACTTCAGCCCCACCTGGAGCTCATCAGAAAAGCAGCTCAGCATTGCCCAGACATGAAGTTTAAGAGTCCAGCTCCAGATGCTGATCGAGTGACTGACTCTCTTTGACACCCCTGAGGTGGTCAGTGGGTATTCATGTGTCTCCCAAATTAATGGGCCATTTCATGCTGTAAACAGCTCTATTTTGTCTGCATCTAAAGGTTCCTTTGGTGAGGAGGAGAGGGCAAAGCCAAATCCTCAAGCCTGAACAGCAACATTTGTCAGTTTGGGGTTTTTTGGTGTCTCCTGCCATTCATGTGGTACCACCTGTGCCGACCCATCAGGATGCAAGGGAAGCTCATGGATGGAAGCCTTTCTGAGAACACTTTTTTCCAAGTTCCTAGAAGACCCCAGTGGGCCTGGGCCTCATCTTTTCCTTGCTCTCACTTTCACTTTCCTCTGGCTCATACAGAATTTTCAAGTTCATAACCTGTTTAGCCTCCACTTGTGCCTCCAACCCATCAGGCTCACAGTCCCAGCATTCTTGGCTCTTCCCAAGAGCCCAGGCAGGAACAGGAGCCAGCAGGAGTCCAGGGGCACAGTGGCTGATGGGGTCTGGAAGAACACTGCTTGGTTCTACTGCCCTGCAGGCCTAATGATATTGAAGGGTTTCATACAAATCTTTCAGCACCTTAAATATCTTCCTCAAATGGAGACATTAGTTTAATTCATTTCATCTCATATCACTAATATTTTGTGAGGATAAAAGTTCACTCTAATGGAACAGAGTAAGCTGTGATGAAATTTCCATATCGAAAGCCTTCACTGGAGTCTGTTGTCTCCCTATAAGTTTTATAAAAATCACTAAGACCACCGCATATTAGAGAGTTGCCAGTGATACCACAGCAATGTCACCGGCGATCTAAAATACTGTTTCACCCAGGTGAACCATCATGTCCAAAGCTCCGTGTGAGTGATCAACCTTGGGGGTGGCATTCCAGCATTTTGCTAGCAGCAGCTTCTAGCATTCAGAAAAAAAACAGCTGCCTTTTGTGTCTGTGGGTTCTGCATATGTGGAAAGATTCTTTAAAAAATTAAAAATTGCGTCAGTGCAAAACATGGCCAGACTTTTTTTCTTGTCATTATTCCCTAAACAATACAGTAAATAGCTATTTACATAGTATTTCCGTTGCATTAAGTATAAGGAATCTAGAGATGATTGAAAGTGTAGGGGCTGGTGTGTGTAAGTTGTATGCAAGTATTATGACATTTAATATAAGGAACGTGAACATCTGTGGATTTTGGTATCCAAAGAGGGGGTTCCGAAACCAATCCCTGGGGTGCCAAAGGATGACTATATATGCTTGTAACTGCTGCAATACTTGGTTAGTTTTTCATGCAGACCCGTCATTGTATAGTACAGCTGTGCACAGAACATCATGTGTTTTGAGTTACATATCCTTTTGTATTTCTGTATCAAGCAAAGTATTTAGCATCCAGTCTATTTAATTGATGGGATAAAGCTGGATTCACTTTGTGACGATTTGTACATCATCCTTCTTTATTATTCCTCATGCTCTACTCATCGGACCCTGTACTTTCTCAGAGGACAGAGACAAATAACCATCTTCTGCAAGGACGAAGTGCAAGTCAGGCACATTTTAAACACTGCACGTTATGATTGCAGCCAACACTTTTAACTGTGGAGCAACTACCCACTAAAATGACAGAAGAAATGCATTTTCTAGAGATGTAGCTACTGCATGTCTTTGGCAAGTGCAATATTGCCAAATGTTCCCTCCTGAAACTACAGATTTTGTAAGGAAATAAAGTAATTGGTATCTTATCTGGAGAGCACATTCTGGATGTGTGTCATCACTACATAGTACTAGAAGTTGTCTTACAAATGTGGCGACTCCTGGCTTTCTTAGTATTAAAATATATTTATGACAGCCTTGATATTTATTTTATGTTTTTTTTGTTGTTATTGACAATGAAAATCCATGTTTTTCCAGGAAATTCCCAAGTACAGAGAAGTACGGAGAGGAGACATACACAACCCCCATCCTGCCTGCCTGCGGGATTATGTTTTTGGCTAACTTGATTAGCCTTTAAAGTTCTAAAAACAATGCCTTATACTTGCATGATTTTTATTCACTCATCTCAAGGTATTTGTAACTTTATTTTAAAAGCTTTCCATATGATTGACGAAGTGCCCAAGATTTACTGTGAATACTTTTGTTTGTGCCTCTTTTAAATTTTACTGAAAAGCTTTATTTAAGCTCTGTGCGAGTGTTGATGACATTTCGTATTTCAAGAACTTGTCTATGTTTAGCCTGAATTCAGGGCGGATGTATCAGGTCCAGGTGAAGCGGAGCAGAAGATCCCAGTTCAACTCCCTGGAGACCAGATGGAGAGCCACAGCTGGATGAGGCTGAGCTGACAGCACAGAGGCCTGAGCCCTGGAGAGGAATCCACACCTGGACTTCCAGCCACAAAGTGTCATGGTTGTAGTCAACACACAGGGCATCTTTGTAGTTACTGACTACACACTCAAACCTTCTCAGGGAAAGGACTACTGCTTGCTTGTGTGCATTTGGACTCCAGGAAATTTGGAAGGGCTTTAGCTGGTCAAAAGTATGGGTTTCCTTCTCCTCTAAGAAGAAGCATTTTGGATGAAAAGGATTCCTTTAAAATGTTTTGACCTTTAAATCAGTCACTCAACACCTTCTCCACCAATTTTGGGGCTTTTATTAAATCATGGAATTCAGATCCTACCTAAGAGAAACAGGTTTAGGAGAGGGCTGTGCTGAAACCAATGTGTACACAAAGAGGTGATATATTCAGAAGAAAATCTTGACAGGGTTCCTGTAGGCTTTTTGTAGGGGCTCTGTCTGCAACTGTGAGAATAATTGTGGACACCCTGAGAGCTGCAGGCTGTTGATTCCCGTGTACACACACGAGCACCTGGGTGATTCTCCACTTTCCTTCTGGTCATCAATAGGTGCTCACCTGGACTCAGGATGATGCAGGAAAGAAGGACCAAATGTTGGCAGTTTTTAGGGAAGGGGGGCAGGGCAGAAAGCAAGCCTGACGCAGGAAATTTAACCATTTTGTGGTTCAAGGACAGGAGCCTGGCCCCATCCTGGGTCTTCAGTATGGCATGTAAACTCAGGGATGCCAACCCCTGAGCAAGCAAAGCAGAAACAGTCCTAGTCATTAGAAGAGCTGTCCACACATCAGGCATCCCACTGAGCCTGAACCACAGCTGATCAACTGGAGCAGCAGGTGAGCAAGAGCTGAGCTTATCTCCCCATGTTGTGGAGGCCGATGAGGTCCTGGGTTGGACTTATACTTCTTTAGAGCGTCAGGATGTGTAGGAAGAGCCAGGCTCGGGCAGCAGGTACAGTAGGACATAGCAAGTACCAGGGACAGGCTAAAGAAACTAAGCATGTGCAACCTGCTGAAGACACAATGAAAAGAAGACTCAGGAAGTAGCTGAGGAACACACTGAGGGGGCACATGCACATGTGTTTGTTAAAGGATTGTGTTTTTTTTCCATAGAAATAATGATTTATTAAGAAAAGTTAGATGTACTTTCTCAATTTCTTCAAACTTGCGAAGGCTATATATTTCTTGTAAAATGACTGTGCCATCCGAAAAGTGCCTTCTAATAGAACTTGTGTGTGTTCTATTAGTCTCTCACAGTCTAACATGCTGTCTCTTTCCTTCTGACTTTGACTTATAGGTCAGGACTCCGTGGCTCAGCTCATGGTTACATCAGTGTCATGCACCACTTATTTAGGGACTTTCTGCCGATCTTCTGGTCCTCTTCTCTGTGGTTCCCAAGATTAGTTTCATCCAGAAGAGAAAGCAGTTCTCACAGGTGCAAAAGGGCTTCAGCTGTACTCTCTAATGGCATCATTAGGTAGATGTGACTGAGTCACTTATGAAAGTTTGCTTGCAAAGTTCTTGGGTGGTTCCAGTTTCTTGCCCAGCTCTTCAATCAATAATAGATTATTTCCTTCTTCAATCTTAGCCTGTGGTTTCCCATTTTGAATTAGTTATTGAGTCTCATACTGGTGGGCAGTCATCCATTTCTCTGTCTGCATTTGACTTGTGAACGCTGTGTACCTGGCAGCTCTGGGGGAAATCTCTGTCTATTTGAGCAGATAGCTTGGGATGAATCTAAATGATCTGTCTACCTCGTCTTACCCAATTTCTGAATTTCTCTGGCTTCTCTCCCTATATCTCCGCAGTGGTCTTCCTCTAAGGGTGTACATTTGGGCAGATGTAGGTGATGCAGTCTTCCCAATACCACCCAACTGGGATGACCTCTGATAATTTCTTTCTTCCTTTCTCTTTTATTGTGGCTGCTCACTGTTCTTCATTGAGCTTTGGGGATTTCTTGCACTCCATGACCCGGAGCAAGCCCGTCAGCTGCTGTTTCATGATCTTAAACAGACAGAAAGGAGGTTCTAGTGTCTCTGACATCCCTGCTTGGTCCAAAGGTCCAGATTCCCTGATTCAACTGTGTTCTCTATTACCAACTCACCCTCTTGAAATGCAATTTTGCACAAGTTCTCTGCTTAGATTGCTGTTGAATCATAGGGCTTTTTCTGTTAAGACTTAATTTAATTTGAATTCCAGCTTTTTCTGAGCATAAGTTTGATGAACTGTCATGAAAGGTGACACCTTTTGTTATTTATGGTCCACTGAACTTTTCCCCAACTCTGCTTATGAGAGAAATATGTTTGTTTTACTCCATGGTTATTGCTGTAAATTGAGCTGGTGATTTTAAGAAAAGCAGGTGAATTAAGTCCTGGGTTACTGAAGAGTATATGGAATAGTGAAAGAGTGAGACAAAGAAATATCTATGTAGACTACATCCTGCCAGAAGCCTTTTGGTTGCAAGTCACTGAGTCCCCAGTGATAATTTCTTATGCCAAGAAAGACTTTGGTAGGATTGGTTAAGGAACTGGCTGGATCAGAGATGTAAGCCATGACACAGGCTTTTTCATCTTTGGGCTCTGTTTACTTCAATGTTGACTCCATTTGAAGGCAGGTTGTTTCCACTTAACAGAAAAGACAGCCACGCATGCTTAAATGGTAGCCTTAGTGCAGGGAGGGCTGAGGGACGGGAAGCCTGACTGGGGTGGCATGACTATTGCAGGACAGGGAGGTGAACACCATGGGAGACATGATAGACAGGTGGTCTGGTTCAGGGACTTGGAGGAGAAAGGGTAAGCACTATGGAGAGTGAGGAGTTCTGCCTTAAGAAGAGCTGATTGGAAAGCTTCACAAACACTAGTCAGGACGTCACGAATGAGGAGAGGACAGGCTTCACATGACATGAGATGCTGAGACATCAAACCTACTGCTTTTTCCATTAAGGGTATTGGATGACCTTGCATTTGAACATTGCCTATACCTTTTGACTTGGATTAGCACTTGTATTTACATAAATTCTGAAAACACTTGGTTACATAATACCGCATTTCATTCTGGCTAATAGCATTTGTCCATTATGCACATGTTTGACCTAGTCAATAAACAATAGAATATGTTAAAAAAATCAATCATGAAAGAAAGTCATGTTTTCTCTAGTAAAATCTGGGGATATGAACTTGTTACATGTGCCATTATAGATCAAAAATAATCCTGTGTTAACCCAACAGGTAAATTTACCTGCTTCTCCAGGTTAATCTGAGAAAAATTAATATTAAATCAAAGGAGTCCTTAGTAACTATTGCAAATTGTAGTGTTTCATGGGAGTTTGCCGGAGCCTGCTCTCCAATGGGCCTCTCCCGTGCATGTGGATGTAAACACAAACACATTTACATGGATGAAGTCAGTTGCCAATATTTTTGGCTGCACTGACATCTTCCTAATATTTTTTTGTTTCAAAATTCTACATTGCTATGATTCCCTCCCCACCCCTTTTACATAGAAGAAATGGATTTCCCTTCTCTGGCCCTTGAGCTGGATTAATAGTTAATGATGGCTTGGGAGGAGGACCAAAGTCTGTGGGTGTGATCAGAGATTAATCTTTAAAACGCAGCTAAACCTTTTGTTCTGGGTTTAGTTGCTGGCGAGCCTCCTGCTGGGCCTCCTACAGAGACCACTTGCAGGAATCCAAATTCTACTTTGCCCTGGGCAGCAGAGCCAACTTCCTGGTTGCAGAGTGGACTCAGAACGACCAGCTTCCTATGTGGGATCCTTCCACAGACCTGACGATGTCGAGGGCTCTAATTCTCATGGCCTGTGAATAGCTTTCTGTGAAAAGAAAGGCCTGGGCTTGCCCAAGGAAGCAGATCAGACAGGGAAGCGGAGACCTTACCTTTCTGGTTAGCCCTGGCTCAGGCCATTTAAATGGGCCACGGAGGAGAAAGCTTAAACTTCTAGAGACAGAAACTTCATTATCTTCCTAACAAGTGGCATACTGGCAGAAAGCAAAAGGGCCTGGAACTTGCAACGTGCAATACATTTGGAGAGGGTCCTTGGGCAGCGAGGTTGTGGGATTCATAGTCCTGCCCTGCTGGACTCTTGGAGACACAGGCTCTGTGAAAGACTTGGACCATCTTTCAGATGGCAGAGTCCCTAATAGAAGAGGGCATCTGTCCATTCCCAGTGCAGTCTGAACAGACTCTTAGGACTTTTATGATGGGGAGGGAATCTCAGAGAGCTCCATGAGTGCTTTGTCTTCTTTGGTTGCAAACAAGAGAAACCAGTCTGGGCCCTAAGGCAAAAAGGGAATTTCCTGGCTGGAGCTGGTGGTCTCTGGAGCCAGTAGGAAGGATGAGGATAGAGCTGGGAGTAGGTAGGAGGCAGGCTTCCCCAGAAGACAAGTGACAAGAGACTAAACTAAGGGATGTTCTCCAAGCAAGACTCCTCAGGCATGGTACAGTCCCCCGTGTTTTCAGGAAAAGCAGCATAGCCTTGCTTCACCGTCCCTCAGTAAGATAGTTTGACTGTTTCCAGGGGGAAGTGACTGGCACCGAGAAAGGTATGGAGATCAGGCCACCTAAAGCCCCAGTGTGCACCCAACTCTCTTTTGGAATGATTTTCTTTCATTTCCCCCAGAAAGGACTTTTTTCAGGGGTCCTTTGTTGTTACATTCTTCCCTTTGTATTTTGCTTTAGACTCACAGTCAGGATGTCTTTTGATCTGGAGCATCCTGCTCCTCATCAAGTACCGAGAGCAGATCTGGCACCAGGATGAGCCCCTCAGCACTTCCCTTATTCTTCGAAGCCCGTATGGGTGGTCAGGCCTGTGCGCACTCATTTATGGAAAGATCCCAACCCTGGGGTGTGTGGGTGTGACTGTCTGGTCCAGAGGCTGCCCCTCTGTTTATGCTTTGCCGTGAGCATAAACATACTGATATTGCTTCAGGAAGGTGACCACCTCCTCGGTGGCAAATCTGAGCTGAAGATTCTGAACACTAACTGTCCAGAATAACCACGAGAGTCTGGAAACTTCCCTGAATGTTTACGTGTGCTCCTTGCTGGCTTTTATCACCATTTAACATATTCAAAGAAGAAAACACACCACTGGGAACTGTGTAGCTTTGGGTGAGATTTTGACTCTCGGTTCTCCCCACTGTAACATAAAGAGCCCTATAGGAGAGAGGTAGGAACTCTGTTTCTCAGCATGCTTCCCAGACCACTATGTTAGACGGATGGATTGAAGGGAGTGCAGATTTAGGGAATATCAAGCACTCTAGTCCCAGTGGAGATGAAATTTGAAACATTGTTTCAGAGCAAAAAACAAGTATCATTTAACTCCACCCAGTGATTCCATGACAGGACAATTAAGTGATCTATCTTCCTGGGGTACAGATTAAAATAAATAGGTACAATCTATCATATGTCATCATTTTGTCTAAAATACATGTGAAAGGATTTGTGCAGGCCACAGATTATGAAACAAGACAGATCTTAAATCACCGGCCTCTATTTGAACTTACAAATATTTTTAATTTTAAAAGTATTTAAACCAGTCACTTTCATAAGTGAAATTACAAGGGTTTGGCAAGATACAGGAGTCACTGAGCTGGACAAATATTTTCCTAATGGTTTTGCCTTTTTCGTTCCTTTAAATATCAAGTAATAACATTTTTAATGTTTTTGTAAATATGAGATGTTTTAATGCTTGAAAAATTGTATCTCATAAATAAGCTTTATTATCTGTCAAAAAGGATGAAAATATAACTTTACATTTCTGTTTTAAAGTAATTTTAGTGCCTATTAGCTATAAAGTCACAGTTATATATAATTTAGAGTATGTAGTCACTCGAAACAACTTGACATTTTCACACAAACACAGAACCATAATAATAGTCTTGGGATTTCATTGGAAGTATGCACCACTACAGGATATTAAAATAACTTATGGTGCACTGTAATTCTTGTTTTGTATTTGTCCAAGTAGTTGTGAAGCAGGCAATAAAGTAGTAAAATAAAAAGCTAAGCTCCAACTCCAGCTAAGCTGTGTTCTTAAAGTTGTAGTCGTGTTTTTGTATTAAGTGTGATTAACCTAGTTGACATTTTCCTGTGTCATCTTTGACTTTTCCTTGTTTAATAATATTTTCCGTTTCAGTGATAAATTCTATTTATCTTAGCTTATTGTTATTTGAGATACTGTAATTGCTTCTCTAAGATACAAATGCTGACCGTGGTTGGTAGTTGCAATTCTGCTCTTAATTGACAAAGAGTAAATTACTTGTTGCTTTTAAGAGGGTATGGACAGGGAAGACGTTTTTGCTTTGGCTAAAACAAACCATTGAACAAACACAATCAGAAGCCGAACTCTTAAATATGGATTTGGCTATTGTTCTGAGTATGTTAACAAGATCCACTATGTTGTCCATGGGTTTGAGGCTGTTTAGCAAGCTGCAATGTATAGATGGGCTGTGCGTGCAAACAGAATAGAGCATTACATCATATTCACTGGTTTAAAGAACAGATAATTTGGACACGGCCTATTTGAGGAATCTACGAGAGGAGTATTTTGTGAATATTGTAAACCAGATGTAAGGACAATATTTAACCTACTTAAGAGAAAAAACCATTTACCACATCATTTATAGAGCTGACATATAATTATGCTTGCCTCATTAAAGCATGCCCAACATTATCCTCTTTCTGGCAACTTATATCACCGTATGCCCTTGAATGGAATGAAAAGGCATTTCTTTAAAACACTCCTTAATTGTACTTTTGCATTAATTTTGATTGGCCTTTTGCCCATTGGTAAGGCTCACAGTATCATTTTGAGCAGCAACACAATCAAGGAAAATCCATCTACAATAACCAGCTCTATCCTTAAATATTATTCCTGAGAGAAAGGCTAAGGAAAAAAATAATTTTTGTGTGGTTAAAGATAGGCACCATTTATAATCTACATATTGCAATTAAAACCACTCAAGGATTTGACTTCCGTTAATTTTAATTGAAGTGGTATGTGGGTAGGGATTAGGTGAGCGCACAGATGTGCACAAAAATTAATATGAACCCAGAGAAATGTCTTTTCTCCATAAAAGGTCTGACCAAATGTTCACAGATGGAATTTGAGAGGACCCTTATTGAATAAACCAGTAGGGCTCACTTGGGTCATTTCTGTAGCAGTTCCATATACTTTATGTTGGAAAAGACATGACCCTTTCTTTTTCTTTATAAATTATTCTCAGGCTTGATTAGTTAATGTCTTTAATTTGCATTCGTGCACCTAAATGAAAGTAAAAACAAATTAGTCCAATAAATGTACTTTATAGACGATGGCTTAAGGAGGTCGACAATTCTCAGCTAACAGATATTAATTAAGAATATTAACCATGCTAATCTCTGGCATCAGCTGAGATGTCAGGAACAAAAGTGAAACTGGGAAGAGGAGAAAGGGACACAATTTGAGGAGACGAAATGAACTTTTCCACTGTAAGCTCTAACGAAGACTTTGGAACTGAGCCAAGAGAATTCCAGAAAACTACATACATGTATTCTTTCTGGTATTCTGAAAGCTAATAGTGACTGTCACACAACAGGTGTGTGATAAAACATTGTGAATAAACAAGGAGATGGATTTTTATATTACATTTTTAATTGTAACACAGATCTCTCAATATCTTTAAATAATAAAGGGATGATACACAAGTTCAGAAGCACATCACCTTAACTTTCAATAATTCATAATTTTAGAGCATGATATCTCATTCTCTGCAGAATTTCACAGAAAGAAGGGGCAAAAACTGAAAATTAAAATAAAATCCCATAGTAGCTGATGTGAATTAATTCTCAAAGTGGATCTGATAAAAATTTGAAGATAGGGAAATATAACATCAAATAGAAGCTGATAAAGATTATTGTTAATAGCTTTCTATAGAGAGATACGCTCATATCTCCCCTTCCTTGCTTCTTTAATTCTTTTCTAATTCTTTTCCTGCAGAGAGGACCCCATGTTTGGATGAGCTCCCAGGGTCAGCAGTTGGAATAACACCAGGCCCTGGATGGAGGCTTTGCAATGATCTCTCTTTCCCCTCAGCCATGCTACCCTCTGGCCTCTGCTGCTGAAGAATCCATCACACGCCCAACTAGCTGGTCTGTCCTTAAAGAGATGGTGTATGTTTTTGCCCATCATTTAAGAAATGTGTTTGCTTCTAAGGGTTTTAGATCATTTAAAACATAACTTTCCTGTAATTCCACCCAGCAGTCTGAGAGACTGAGGCAGAAGAATCACAAGTTTGAGCTCAGGCTGGGCAATTTAGCCAAACATTGTCTCTGGGGAGGGGGAGGGGGCTAGGGATGTAATTCATGGTGAAAGTATTGGGTTTAATCCTCAGTACTGTAAAGCAAACAAACAAACAAACAAACCACTCTTAGCTGAGTTGAAAGTATACATTCATATCCAGAGAAATCAATACTGTTCAGTCATAAAATTAAGGCCACATCTTCACTGGTTACTGAGGCCTTGCTGTGGGTCTGGCCATGGGAGGAAGGCTGTGGCCATATTTCATTAACTTATGACTTTGGAATAAACTTTCTGACTTCCTGACCAATGTTTAGGCTGTTGGACTAATTAATTCATCTGTTAAAAATTATACTTTCTCTCTCTAAATCTAGTTCTGATAAATCAAGATATACTTGACATAATTATGAAGTTTCAAATATCTCTTTTATGAATTTCATAGTTCTCCCAAATTCTCAAGTTGAACCATTAATAAGTGAGACACAGGGGTCTGAGTTGGTAGATTTGACATTGGCAAAGAGGATGAGTTGAATTCCAAAGGGATCATTGAAGTTAGAAATACCCCAAAATGATTTATCATTTTTACCATACATTTTACTAATTGGATGAATGTTTTAATTTGATTTTCTCCCCTGAAATTCCATCATATAAAAATGATCTGACGGAGACACTTTTGACTTCCCCGCCATCTGCCAGGACTTATGTGGTCCTCTTTTTATAGCTGTAGGAAATGAGCAAACCAGATTCTTCCAGGCAAGTAAGTGCACTCCAGTTCTAGGTCGCATTATGTGGGAGATTCACAGTAAGTTCGGGTCATCATTTTACCGAGTGCATCAGTCTCTGATGAGGGATTTTTTGGCACTTTCTTCTGCAGGCCAAACAGGGCTGCTGATGTCATATGATATCCTTCATAACTCAAGTGTGGACAACACCCTTTTCTGTGAAGATAACATTGGATTGTAAATGAGTGCAAAGGTAAAGGTAATTTGTAGTCGGGTTTTGTTTATATACTTGTATTTGGAGCCTTTGCAACCTTTAATCTTTGTGTAATTGATAATTTAAGTCCAGTAGAATAGGTTGCTGTGACCACAGGAAGAGATGCCAGAGATGGATAATTGAGAGTCTGCTAACACCAAACATAGGCCTGGAAAATTTTCCCGCCTCAACTTTAGTCGTCTCAGTTTTGCAAGCAATGCAACAATGTCTGTACTTCTTGATTAGATGCTTGAAGAACAGGAAAATTCCCTTTATGGAAATAATTTATTCTGCTCTTTGTTGGCTCTGGTCTAAAAATCTAGGCAGAGAAGTTATTCTGAGATTTAGTATTGGAACCTAATAATCTTGTGTGTTTTCTTGTCTTAGAAAATAGGAGAATCAGCTAAGTACATACTACTCTGCATCTGCTGGACAGTCAAATTTGGTGCTCAATGCCAGTGTGAGGATTGAGGCAAACTTATTTGTGCTCCAGTAACAAACACCCGCCAAGTTTCAAAGTCAAAACAATGAAGGTGCATTCCTTCCCCATTTCCTAAGGTTGGCAATGACCTAGGCTGATGAAACAGCTCCTTTGTTACTCAAGCTCTCACTTTTACTGCTTGTGTTGGGAGTGATACATCAGGTGACTTCTATCAGTATCTTTTTGGCCAAAGTAAGTCATGTGACTTCCCTTAACTTAACGCAGGAGGGGACCTGCAATCCTACTATGTGCCTGGAAGGAGAGAGCAAGAGTATTTATAAACATCCTTAATATCTACAGCAGATAGGAATGTTCTCGCCCCCGCTTCTCAGTAGGATGATCTTTCCCTTTCTCACTAAGTTTCCAATAGCTACTTTCCATCCTTACATAAAAGATTTATTCGATATGGGAATTGATGTTATCACTTGTTTTAAATACTTTGAAACTATGCTAGAGTGCTACATGGAAGTAAATAGAATGATAATTAAGTTAAATCATTCATTCATTTTCACCTGAGGATCCTCTTCCTATATTTCTGTAAAAGAGAGTTCTCTTAATTTCTATAGCTTATCCCCAATTTTATGTCCCAGTGCTGTTTTGGCTTAGTGTTGGTTCACTGAGCTTGATAGAGTAGACAGTCTTGTGGTTTCATTGCTGCAGACCTAGGGGACAAACGTCTTCATGGAGATATCAAGGGTGGTGTGACACTGGGCTAAGAGGTTTGAGATACACATGAATAAAGTTCAGGTACCTGGGAGAATGGGATGACAGCTGCCCAGGGCCACAATGCAGGATCAGTGAATGACCAACAGATTTCTCAGACATTGTGCAGTCTTACAAAACCTTCCCACTATGGCACCATTTTAGAGAAAAAAAGAAGGCAAGTTGAAGGGTTTCTTTCTTTATAGAATCCTTCCAGTTGCTTGTCACGCTATTTTGTTATCGCCTAGATTCAACAGCACTATTGGAATATTTTTCTTTCTTTCTTCTCACTGCCTTCTTCAAATAGGTTTTGAATATCATGAAGGCAGACGCAGTACCCTGTTGCTATCCCAGCAAAAACCTTCTTCACTTGGAACCCACTAAATACAATGTTTTTTCTTGTTCTCAGGTGTTTTCTTTTGTCACACGGCCAAGTTGCTATGCTCTTACTTTTAGAGAGAAGGGTTGAGGAAGCTGTGGGTGAAGCAGCTCATTCCTTTGCTGCCCGAGGTGGAATTCAGGGAGAAAATGTTGCTGTATGCAAACTCACATAGGCTTTCCCTTTCTTTCCCTTGGCACAGAAAACTGAGTGATTATCCAGGAAAAAGAATCAACTCATGCAAAGTCCTACAGGCAAAGAAGACCATCACACACTCCAGGCGAGCACGAATTCTTATTCCCCACAAGTATGATGTGCACACTGAGAAAGGTTATCATACAGGCCTAAGGAGCCAGTCCAAGGACCAGCTGGCAGACTGGAATCCCAGCTCCTCTGCCTAGGAGCTGTGAGATGTAGGGCAAATTACTGAAACCCTCTGTACTTCCAGTTTCTTCATTTTCAAAATGTAATAATAAGATTCATTCCTCATGACATCCAGACCAGAGTGGGCACCTACTCCACGCTCCTAGACTCTGCAGACTTTGTTGTGTGGCAAATCCAGAGGAGCAAATGTGAATTAATTTGTAATGGGCTTCAGCAACTCTTGGGCATGTGGACCACATGCCCATTGAGCAGCTTCCAATTTGCTTGTATTTCCCACATTTAAGTTTAAGCTAAGAATATGTGGAAACTTAGTAACATTACCATTATTTTTAAAATTCTCTATATAAAAGCAAACCATATTCATTGTAAAACTTTTGAAAGGCAGAGAAGACAGTATTGCCACCCGGGAATGTACTCTGAATATCTTGGCCCCTCCTCTTCCTCCTTTCAATGCAGGGGTGTGGTATTTACTGGACCAAATTGAAATCTATTTGTTCTGTTTTCCAACCTGCCCTTTGCACTTGACAATAGATTTTGACCACTTTCCATTTTGACTATCCCCACGAGTGGCTAGTCTTAACATGAATGTAAAAGACAGAATATATGCTGGTCTATAAAAGATAAGTGACAAAATTCATTTAACTAGCTCCAACTGGACTTTTAGGTCATTTAAAATATTTCTATTGTAATATCATTGTGTGTACTACAAGGTACATACTTATTTGCAATTGCTTTTGCCTGTTCCCTTAGGAAGAATTCCCTTGAAGTGGAATTCCCTGTTCAAAGGTTGTGTCCCTTTCAGGACATTTTATAAAACTGAATTTATGAAAGCTACATATAAAATTATGGCCCTATCACAGGCATGAAAACATCTGTGTCCTTAGTTCCTCACCTACACTCGGCATTTTATGTTCTTTAATTTTTATAGGACTGATGTTATAGGAGGCATACTTTGTTATCTTAATTTGAATTTCTTTGAATAATACCAAGTGTAGGAGTTTTTATTACTACACGTTATGGTTATATGGTTTTGCTCTTTTTTGAATTGTTTGCTTCTGACTTTGGTCTATTTACCAGTTGAGGTATTTATTTTTTCTTATTGATTTGTAAGATTCTTTTGTAGATTAATAATATACTTTTGTCAGATATCTTTGGGTATTTTTTTCATTATTTATTTTATCTCATGCATATAAAAGCTGTATATGGTGATAACTGGCACTGTTTCTATTCTATTCTTTAGTATTATTTTTATTACATGCAAAATGTTATAATACTAAGTAGGCAACATTATACCTAGTTCTGATATGTATATGTATTTTCCTCTTCCATGGCAGTTTTATTTTTTGTATTTCACTTTTTAAAGTTAAGTTAAGTTAAATGTTAAGGTCATCTGTGAAGGGTAATGCTATAGGTTGGATCTTGAGTGCCTCCCAAAGGTCCATGTGTGGAAAGCCTGGGTGTCCGGACAGCGGTGCTATGAGAAAGTGGAGTCTCTAGGAGGCAGGGCCTGGTAGAAGGTAGGTCATTCGGGGTGTGGCCTTGAAGGGGATGTTGGCACTTTCCTTTCTCTCATTTTGCTTCCAGGCTATCATGAGTGAGTAGCTTTTCCTGCCACATGGTCCTGCCAGGATATTTTACCTTGCCATAGGCCAAAACCAATTGAAGCCTTTAACCATGAACTGAAACCCATGAAATTGCGAGCCAGAGTAAGGCTTTCCTCTTCATAAGTTGAGTAGCTCAGGTATTTTTCACAGTAATTGAAAGTTGACTAACATGAGGTATTTGGCTTTAACTATGTGAACTTAAGATATTTACTGAATTAGATTTTACCGTTTGCTTTGGAATGCTGCCTTTTTATTGATTTCTTACATACATCCCTACTAAGATTTTAATGTTTGCATATTGACAAGTCAATTATCTTGCCATTTTACTTCAAACATTTTCTGATTGCTCTTCCTTAATTTCAGAATTATATTTTATGTCATTTGGGGAAAACAAGGAATTAAATTTATAGATTATTTGGAAAGATATGACATATTGTAACATTTCTGGTATTGATTTTTCTGACTAGTGAACCTGATGACTTGACTTGTGTAAGTCTTTGGCCCACAACAGATTTTGCAGTTGATTATAAATATTTTGTCAAAATCATTCCTTACAATCCATATTCCTGTTATTATTTTGAATGCAATCCTTTTTGTTATATTTTTTATATTTTTATTATTCCTTCATAGGAAAAAATATTAGTTTCTTATATTTATTTTTACCTCACCATGTCTAGTCTATATTGCTTTTTTTCTAGAATTATGCAGTTCATTACTTCCTCAGTAAGGTAGACAATAAAAAATAATATTCTTTTGTGTTATATTTTCTAATATATATATTCCTATTTTGGCTTTATTAGATTGACTGAAAAGACATCACTGTTTTAATTTTGATTGAAGTTGCTTTAGATTTTTGTCATTAGTAATTCACATATAAATGCTTATTATGTGAAACAAATTTCCTTTTATAAAGTTATTATTTTTCTCTTTTGATGATAGGATTAGTTTTATCTACCTAGTTTTTGGAATTGAACCATCTTTGCCTTCTTGGAATAATTGCTACCTGGTTACTTCTGAAATACATTATTTTTCATTTCATTTATTTTTTCAAAATTATTATCACATATTTTATACAAACTTGTCTCTGACTATTTTATATGCAGTCTTGTTTCTAGCTGTATCCCTTCTCTAACGAGCATGTGTTTGGAGTTTTTTAAATTGCTACTTGAAACTTAATGGTAGCCAAAAGACAGAGAAATGATTTCCTTTGTATGGAGAATGAATCATTTTTTCCCTACTATCTCTCTGGTTTCACACTGATCCTCTAGTCCTAGCCATGTATTTAATGTCGTTGATTGGTTTAACTTGTATCTCTGTTTGTCTGTCTTACATGTCTCCTACCTATCTATCTAGCCACATATCCATGACATAAGAATAGAATCATGCTCCGACTTGATATATTTAAATTATCCTCCTGAGAAAATAAACAACACAAAACACATTCTTTAAATGAATGCTAAATATTCCAAGGCATATAGTTAAAGGTCAGTGAATTTAAGCACTTCTTTACTGATGGTTATTTCTAGGTTTTTATTTTCAAACAATCCCGCACAATCATATGGATAAATATGTGTGCTGGAGAGTTTATTGTTTATGGTGAATTTCCACGAGAAGAAAAGTCTGCTTACATTTTAAGGAAATATGAGTTTAACACTTCATAGATATGCTGGTATATTCTTTCTAAAGTGTGTGTGATCCATGTTCCTGTGTATATTGCCTGAGACTGTTCTTTTCCAATGCTCTTTCTCTTATCAGTGCTGAATGTTACTGATACTCAGAATTTGTGCCAGAGTGGGACAAGGAGGTGTTTTTATTGCTTCAGCTCACATGATTGTGATCACACATTTACTAGTTATTTGCATTTTCTCTTCTTGTCATCCTAGAAGTTTGTCCATTTTTTTCTTGCTCATCCCCTAATAAATTGTAGTTTTAAGTGTTTTAGGATATTGATATTTGTCTATTATATAAGAAGTATAAGAGATTTTCATTAGTCTCTTGGTTTTGTTTATTATACCATAATGTATACAGTTTTGAAAACTATTTAGAAGGGGATCTATTTTTTTTTTTTTATATTGACTGGTTTTTCTTGGACAAGAATTTCCAGTCTTACTGCTATACAAATATTATTTTAAATTTAGTATAGTACATGATAGCTAGGTTTATTTATTCAGTATAAAATATTTGCAAAACTGATATCTCTACATCATATTATTTAAATTTAAAAGAGACTATAATTTTTTAAATGACCTTAAGAGAACTAGACTTTGGACTTCTTCTCAATTTTTCTGTTTTAATTCACTGATGTCTGATCTACTTATTATTTGTTCTTCATTTCTATGTGTTTCTAGGAGAAAGGCTAAGTTCACAAGTTTTTATTAATTTTAGTTTCATAATTAAATCATTAGGCTAATGAACTGCTCTTGGAACAGTTTTACCAATAGAAAATGACTTGGCTGGGGATATTTTAGGTCACAACAGTTTTTTTCCTCTTTGACATCTTCAGATGTAGCTCCCTGGTCTGGATTTCATGTTCTAAAGGGTGAATTTGAGGTCATTGTTCATTATTGTCTTGTGCAGATAAGCCCTGGGTTATCTGGGGGAGCTGCAGGGTGTGCCTGCTCCTTCTTTCGTGCAATTTTTCATCACTTGCTAGCAAATATGTGAACATGCCTCTCATCTGTGGTTTGTCCATGGAACGCTGTGAATGTTCTCAGTCAGCAAGCCCAGACCAATGCAATTTTTCTGAGTGAGAGTAACATGTTTGATAATCACTTCTGTTCTTTGGGAGGATAAGAGATATCTTCCAGACTACTGGCTTATTTTTGTGTGTTTAGATTCTTTTCTGTTCTCATTTCTCATGTCCTTTTCTTTCGTCATTTTCATTTCTTTGTCCTTTTCCTCTGTGTTGAAAAGAGAATCTTAAATTTGTATGTATGTTGGTGATTACAGTTGTCATTGTTCAGTCTAACACATGGGTTTGAATTCTGTTGTTGCATTTAAACCTTTTTGTGTACCTCTTTTAACTCCTTTCTCTCTGTATTAATTCCCTTTCATGTTCTTATTTTCCTAACTCCTTTGAGTCGTATCTTTTCATTGAAGATAAGTTCTAGAGTATGTTAGATAAAATCCAGCTGCTCATTTCTGATCTTTGTTATGGTTTACACCCACTAGGAAGCTCTTTCTGTGAATTGTCATGGTATTCATGATTTTGCTGTTTTATGCTTTCCAAGTTTCTTTATGTTGTATTTTTTCCTTTATATCCCATATTGAAAAAAAAAAACCCACTAAGATGAAAGAAAGAGCTTCTGAGTCTGTATGTTTCAACTGCCTTGAAAAGTGAGCTGGGACAGGTGGAGGGAGCCCAGGTGGTCCCAGGTCCAGTTCAGTTCTTAGCTACTAGTGGCATGACCTCATGTACTTCTTTCTACTATGTCCACACTTTCTGTGCTCTAAGTGCACAAAGTAGAAGCTTGCTTCCAGCTGGGCCAGCAGTTGGTGCCCTCTTGCCTCTGTCCTGGGTTTTACATATCCGGATACCATGTGTGTCAAAGGAGCTGCCTCTCCCCCATCATCTTCTTGGAATTCCTCTTTCCATTGACACATGACAGTCAGTCATCTGGCCTTCTGCTTCTGTTCTTTGGCTGAAGTAAAGTCACTCCTACGATGTACTTTCTCTTTGGGCCACTGGTCTCTTTCTCATGAACCAAGGCCTGAGTTTATCATGAGGCAGGGCCTGGTTAAGGGGATATTGATTGTTTGTTTACTTTTAAAATAAAGAACCAGTTGCCTTGCATTTTGTGGAGATTTTGCCCAGATTCTGTCATTAAGCTCTCAATCTTAACTTTCAGTTATAGCATTGTGATTTTTGTATTTTTAAAGTCATCTTGTAAGGATCGTGATAGACATAAATCATTTATTTAATAAATGCTCTTTGAGAGCTCTTCATGTGGAGCTTGTGCAAATAAAGCCTAATTAATACAGGGTACAAGTGGAAAAAGTACATTGAGATTACTACCTCTTTTAAACCGGAAGAATAAAACAGTATTCAGGCCCGGGGATTTAGCTCAGTGTTTTGGTGGCCTGCCTTGCAAGTGCAAAGACCCCAGTTCGATCCCTGGTACCCCAAAAAACCCCTCCAAAACAAAAAACAAGCAAACAAAAAACAGTATTGTACTGGAAACAACTAGAACACTACTGATAAAATAGCATGAGCAAAAAATATTTTTCTTTTTCTCTCCTACTCGAATGCTTTTGTCATGATATGAGACAGGCAGATTTTGCCTTCCTTTTATGTGCTCACAACCAGCAAGGCTGGAGAAAATGCTATGCTCACAGGATGATGTCAGTGCTGGCAAATGTTCTGGTGTCCGGGACACATTTTCTGATTGCAGTAAGTCACTGTTCCACCAGTACTAGAAATCCTTGATGTCACCATGCTGAATTGATCAATAAATATGAAAACTTCACGAAGAATAACAATAGTCTTATGAATTTTTTAGAAGCTAAGAAGGGAGAGGATAAAACAAGTGATTCTGAGTTTTAGCATCATAAAGTTTCAAGACAACAAAACTCAGAGTTAGTTTTGTTTAAATAAAGCATGAGTGTATCAGTTGAGTGGGTAAGTTCTGGGAATAGAAAAATAGGCAGGCCGACCATCAGCTGCAATATGATAAGAGAATCCATGTTTTTAAAGATACGGTGTTGTAGTTCTTACAGGCAGCAGTTAGATAAAGAAAAGGATGGAAGCAAGTCCGGTTCCCTTTGGGATTCCCGATGACAACGTAACAGATGACTCCAGATGACAATGTAAGAGGGGGAATGGAAAGAAATTATATTAACAAACTGTTGTTGATGGTTATAATAAGATTTAAGCAACCAAATAACCGAACCTGAAAGACCAACATATTTTTCAAGATGATTTAGAAGGATCCTAACATTGAGGATGTCAAAAGCTGCAATTATGTCTGAACTCATTTCAGGAATGGCTTCCTGGCATCAGCTGTGTGGGGGTGTTATCATGTCTCTGTGAGGGCATTTTAGTACACAGCCAAAATTGGACCAAACTCCTCCAAACACATTATTGTCACTAGATGCATTTCCTGCACATTTCTCTGACCAATTTGAATTATATTTGTAATTTCAAAAATGATTGAGATTTTTCACTTTTTAAAAATCCAATATACTTAGAAGGAACTGTTTCAAGAGAGCTCATAATCTTCCCTAGGATAAATGTGTTTATGTCACTTCAAGTGATAACACAAAGAATATTTAGAAAGCTTACAAAATGTATTAATCTTCAAGTTTAAGATTCAAAGATGTTAGAAGATTAAAAACATGAGCAATAATTTCTGACTATTAGTTTTACTTTTTAAAATGGCTCTATATGCACATCACTCGTGCTCTGTATATACCTTTAATGACAGCTGGAAATTTTCTTTTGTTCTTATATTAGAAATTTTGCTGTGGTTTTTGATGAATATTTGTTATCATAAGTTGAAAATGATAAGAATTATGAGTGCTAAATATATTGTGAGGCTTAACTAAACCATTCTACTTTGTGAAGTTAAAGGTTCAATCTTCACACCATTTACTGGTTGAAAATCAGTTGTTAAGCTCAAGATTTCTTATCTGTGATACAAATGATACTTTGAGCCAGATTCTTCCCTGTTCTGGGGCTTTCCTGTGCATTGTGGGATATCAAGCAGCATCCTGGTCTCCACCCTTCCAATGCCAGCAGCATCACCCTTCTCTCATCACAACAAAAGTGCCACCAGAGATTGCCAAATGTCCCCTTAAATGACAAAAATCACCCCTGGTTGAGAACTACTATGGTTACTACACAAGACTTTCTGTGATTTCTGCCATGCACGGGGCAAATGTCCAAATGCCCCTGTTCTTGCATTCACAGAAACACTACCCCAAGGATCACAGTCCTTTTCTGATGCTCTTGGCTGGTCTAAGGGTTTAACTGTGCCTCTATTTTTCTTTAGTTTAAGTGACAACTTTTTTTAATTTTTAGTTGATATAATTTACAACTTAAAGAAGATTTGCAAAAAGGAGTTCAAACCCCAGGATGATTGATTGCTAACATTTTTTTGTTTCACATTGTTTTATCATATATCTGTATATACACACATATGAATACATATGTGTATACAAACACAGGCAATTATTTCTCCTGAGTGATTCCAGAGTGAGTAGTGTGCCTCCCTTATTCCAAAACACTTCAAAACATAGTTCCTGAACAAGAAAATTTGTTACATAATTATGAAAATGAGTAGATTTGACAAGGATGCACACTCTATTTTCAAATTCCCTCAAAGCCCACGATGTGCTTTAGAGCTTCATATATTTTTCTGGAGGTAGACCCAATACTTCAACTTTGGCTTGGGCAGCTCCTGATTAGTTCCTCTGGCTTTTTTTGTCTTCCTGGCCATGATATTTTTGAAGAGTATGGTCGTCCAGTTATTTTGTAGAAAGTCTCTCAGTTTAGGTTTATCTGATATTGTCTGATTTGGTCCTGATTTTGCATTTTTTGCAGAAATACTGCAAGAATATAGTGTCCTTCTCAGTGCGTTGTATCAGGAGATACATGAGGTCACTGTCACAGTGCAGATGATGCAGACTGATTATATGGCTAGCATGGTGTCTGCCAGATTTTTCCATTATAAATTTACTGGTTTTCTTACGATAATTAAAATTTGTGGGATGATAATTTGAGGCAATGTCATGGCCTGGTTCCCTATCAGAATTTCATCCATTAGATTTAGCATCCATTTGAGGGTTCATACCTAAATTAATTATACGACGATAGTTGCAAAATCAACAGCATCTCTTCTTCTTAGCAGCTGTGAAGAAAAGTTAATTGTGAAGAAAAGCTGTCCTTTCCCCTCCTTTATTTATTCATTCAGCTATTCGAGAAAAGACTTAGGAGCTCTTATTTTAATTCATGACTTTTAATCTGCGACTGTCACCATTTATTCTGTGGCTCAACCTGTCCTGGATTTGGCCAATGGGAACCCCTCTAAACTGGTTCTGCATTGTGTTGTCACATGCCCATCATTTCCTAAACACTTCCCTACCTTCTAGCATAAAAGCTGTTCCAAACTCATCTTTCCCTACCAGAGCCCTGGAATCAGCCTCTCTAGGCCAAAGAGCCATGGTTCCTTTCAACAAGGAAGAATATTTGAAAATCCCAGTGTCAGGGTTTGTCGTGAATGCTAGTTTTAAATAAACTCTGGCAAAAGATTAGGGTTGCTTCCAATAGCACTAGGGAGAAAATACAAGTTTGAGTAGTAAAAAAGGGAGGGAGATAGCTTGGGAACTGGTTAGTTCTCGAATGTGCTTGATGGTATAAATTCATTCACCTTGAGAGCTTCCTTTGCTAGCATATACAGTCTGGAGAAGATCGGTGTGCCTTTTATCTTCCAAGGGTGGACTTGGATATAGCCAGGCCAGGGAGCTCTGTCTATCTGGTGATATTTGGAAAGCTATCACTCTGGAGCCACCGTCTGTGCTGCTGAAAGGAGGAGCCACTGGAGGCAGCAAAAATGACAAAAGTAGGGTGACCTGAGCTTCCCCTACCTGGCTCAGAGCCCCTTGAACTTGGCGCTGTGACTGACTTCTTTGAGGGCTCAGAGTGAGGAGGGAAAGGCCCAGCAGGAGTGCTAGCCTCACTAATTGCATTATGATTGCATGAAATATTGCAAGGTTTACCATGAACTCTTGGCTTCAGAACACAGGCTGGTAAGCTCCGGGAGCAATTGGCAGCCGGAGAAGGAAAAAAAAAAAAAAAATTCCCGACAACCATTTGAAGAGTCAGTGCTGCGGTGAAGCCAGAGTGTGTGCACTTGGCTGGGCACTGTGACTTTTGGCTGAGGTGTGCGCTCAGTGGAAGAATCGCACTGGTTAAAATGCTGGCAGGTTTCAGGTCTGCTTCTTTTGTTGGGTTTTGATTGCAGTAGTTTGGGAAGCTGGCAAACAGTTTGGTTTTATCCTGAATATACTGGCTATGAGCCTAAGCCATGTCTTTCTTTTTAGCTCTTTGAACTTGAACCAACCAGCTACTTCATCAAGATAATATATCAACCCAGAACCACAATTAAAAATATTAAGCTTGCAAAGCTGCAACTTTGGACCAACTATTACAAGTGACCAAACCAGCAAATAGATGTCTCTCCTAAGAGATCCAACAGTAGCAGCTGCTTAGCTTCTAACATTCATGTTGACTGTTGGAGGCGCTGGAGTTTCTAAAGAAGGATTCAATCAGGTTGACCTGGGACTTTCCTAATGATCAGAAAACTTTTCTCTAAGTGAAAAACCTTTATGGTATAGTGAACTTTTGGTGTTACCTCACTATATAGACACATACAAATCCTAGGTAAGTCTGCGCACCTGGGAGAAGGAACGAGTGTGGCCACTCGTCCTGCAGGGGAGTTGAACACACATGACTTTTGGCTGTGCTGCGAGGAAAGGTCCAGAAAGGGCAATCTTGTTAGAACCACATGAACAGCTCATCTCATGTGAATATTTACTTCAGGCCTTGAAAAATTATTTCAATGAAAACAAATGTGGATGGTGATTGTGATAAATTTAACAATGTGTGCAAGCTAGCCTAAGATTTTAAATGTTTCTTATGAGAAGGTAGTATTTAAAAAATTCATTTCATTTTATTAGGACACAATTGTAGTACATAATGATCACATTCATTATAGGGGATTGGTACATGTACATAACACATCTTAATTCTTCTTCTTCTTCTTTTTTTTTTTTTGGTCCTCTTCCCCTCTCCTCTCTCCAACCCTTCTTCCCCTCTCCATGTACAAAAGCTCTATTTCCATTTTTCCTTTAATTTTTTAAAATCTCTTTTCCTTCCCCTTCCTCCCTCCTCCCATCTTTTGAAAAAGTTCTTCCAACTTCTTAATATCTATTATCCACTTTGCTCCTTATTTATACTTGTGTTTTCGTACAAGAGAAATAATTCAATATTTAAACTTGTGTGTCTGATTTATTTCACTTACTATTACGGTGTTGAGATGTACCCATTTACCCGAAAGTCGCCCGTGTTTATCCTTTTTATGACAGAGTAGTGCTCCACTGTATATATAAGTACCCACATTTTCTTTATGCATTCATCTGTTGGTGGGTATATGGACTGTTTCCACGATATAATATTATAAATTGTGCTGTTATAAATATTGGTACATATGCATCACTAAGGCATTATTACTTTAACTCTTTTAGGGAGATACCTAGATGGGGATCGCTGAGTCAAATGGAACTTCTGGTTTTAGTTTTTTGAGGAATCTCCATACTGCTTTCCATAGCAGTTGTGTCATTTTACAGTCCCACTGTGTTGACTCCACCATGTGAAAAAAAAAGTGAAGAAATTTGTGTGGCTCCATAATAACATTCTCTGATTATTTTGTGGATGGGAAAATATCTTAACGATCTTAGAAATGAACCATATACACTCTTGCTGGGTTTATGAACATTTTGAGAAAAGAGAATAAAATTTTTTTTTCATTCTGAAAATGAGCAACAACAAATTAGTAAATTCAGATAAACCAAATTTGTGTTAATTAATTTATTTAAAATATCCAATCATGAAATGTAATTAGCAACTTAACATCTCTACAGGGATGGCCCAGAGATAAAGAAATATAAAAATAACAATATACTGGGATCTAAATGTATATTATTAAAACAAAGGATATTCACATAAAAGTTCTTGATTATTCTATTGTGATACCAACTCTTTAGCTCTGGTTCAACTAGCTCCAACAGAGTTAAGCATTTTTCTCAATGATCTTTGCAGCAGACAGCTGTGCCTCAAATGAGAAAAAAAAAGTGCCAGCAAAATAACTGCCTAATGACACTCTATGTCAGTTATTTCATTTGTAACTAATTAAAAGCAGTCAAAACAGTTGGCTAAGGTATGAAAATTCTCTTAGCTCTATAGTTTTAAAATTGCCTTGAGGGTTTTTCTTATCATGAATATAGTTGGGCTTTTGATGTAGTCTGGAAATCTATTTCACAAGCAAACCATTGGCTATGATACTCACATTGCTACTTCCTTGGGGAAAACAATGTCATACAACAACTCACTGTGATGTAGTCACATGGCAATCTGACTTGTGTCGGAGGCAAGTTCTGACTTAGTGAATGGTCACAGGTGGGGTCCTGTGGAGCATAACACCAATTTTCTGTAAAAGCACATAAATGTGGGTGTATAGTACCCATGTTTATTCTTGAGAATATTTCTATTGATTAATTAATTTTAATTTTATGTTTTATTATATTAAATAATGAGTATGTAACAGGAAAAATATCAAAAAAGAAAGTCTTTAATATTTAATATGTATTGTTTATAAAACAAATCAAAATGACTGTTTTTGGTGTACAAAGCCTAAAAAATAAAACCAGAAATAAATTCCTGTATTAACTACCATGAAAATACCAATAATACTCTACAAAAATTTTTTAATTTCAATTATTACACCTAAGGCAGGCTTCACACATGGTGACAGCGCATTTCATACACATGTATCGCTTACATGGGCAGCACATGTGTTTTGCTTTCCTGGCCTTTTTGTAGGACATACTGGACATCTCACTGGTCTTACTGTATTGCCAGGAGGGTCTTATTATATTATACAATGTGTAGTTATCAGAAACATAAAATACCAATAAAACAGAGCATTAAATTCTTAATATGTTTTGTGTATTTAGAATAAACATTAACATTTTCACATTAGTTGTATACTTACAAAACCTAAAAGATCATCAGAAAAAATTTTTATATGAATGGCAATTAAAATACAATAGAGCCATACAACAAAAATAATCTTTGCCTCAATTGTTACATTTAAGGCATGCATCATCTCGCTTACGCTGACAGCACATGTGCTTAGCTTTCCTTTCCTATGCTGCAGACTATTCTTGTCACCCCTCTTCTCTTTCTGTTTTGTCAGGAGCTTCCTACTATATTGTACAGTGTGTACTTAGCAGGAAAATAAGATCAATAAAATAAAATATCAAGTACATAATGAGTGCTTAGAATAGGCATTAACATTTTCACATCAGCTGTTAACTTCCGTATAAAACCTGAAAGATAACATCAGAAATAAAAACCTATGCGAACAACAATGTAAATGCAAACAAAAGTCTACCACAGCAATAATCTTTGCTTCTACTGTCATAACCAAGAGAGTCTTCACATATGAAAGTTCCATGGCTCATACACAAATATCACACTGATAGCATGTAACTTTTGTTTTCCTGTCTTTTCTTGTAAGGCATAGTTGACATCTTTTTGGTTTTCTTATTGTAGTAGTAGGTGTTTGTGATGTTGCACCTGCCTATTAACCTGTCAGTTCACTAGTGTGCTCCACAATTTTCTTTGCATAGTTCCCAGGGCAGAAACACTTTGCTTTTCCTTTGCTGTAAATAATCTCTAATGAGTTCCAGTCTCAATCCTCTAAGAAAAAATTTCAGTGGTATTTTGCATTTGTTATTTTGTTTGTAAATTATCAAACTATACATGCCTGTTTAGAATTAAGTGATACACAACCATTGACCAATACTTTGTGTTTCAGTGACATCATAGTTGCTGCATAACTCATCAACAACACCTACTGAACCTTTGATTTTGTTGTAGAAAGTTTCTATCTCCAGCATCCATTTTGTCAGTGTTCTCTATCAATGTTTCCATCCTGGTGCAAAGTTGACATCTGCAATACCAGTTTGTTTTTCTTTGCCATATATGAGGCCAATGTAAATCTTTCTGAAATCAAAAGACTGTACTCTGCAATTCTCTGTTTTGAAATTGCAACATTTCATTTGGAATTTCTGGTTTGTTCCTATGTACAGCTCCTATCCTAGTCAACTTGTGCTCTGATAGCAAATGTAACTTGATTGGAAGCTGTTAAACCAATTGTTGAATATTGCATTTTGATTAGTTTGGGAGATGGGACCAACAAGTCTGTTCACAACATCATTCCATTTATTAATATATGAATAAGGACCTGGTGGTTGAGTTCCAGGATAAATTTCTAAATAGAAAATGTAATAAGCCTTTGCACCTACAGGGGCATACCTTTTCATGCCATGTTGTCTCATCACTTTTCCATAAGTTTTTTACATTCCTACAATTACTATGAGAAATCCCTGCTAAGTATAGCAGACCTATAAGTGTTTTCAGTTCAGCCAGTGTGGTGTCATAATAAATACATTTCTAAATATGTCTATTGGTGCATACATAACATTTTACTTTTATTTCAGCCTTTGTGTGTTTCACAGCATCTTGGGGCATTTCATCAGTTACAATTTCCAACACTGAATGGTTAGTGCTGGCATTCTGTTCAATAGATTTCACCCCTGCCAAGATCTTCATTATATTTTTAGATCTAGTTCTAACATTAGATCATTCCATTTGGTTGCAATACCATTTTGCAACATTTCAACTGTTAAATATGCACTCACATTGTTTTCTTGGTCATCTGAATCAGGAAAATCTGCATCCTCTGTGTCTGTGTCAGTCAACTCTTGCTCCATTTCACTGTCACAAGAACTTTGATTTACATGGTCAACAACAAAGTCATCATCATCTTTATTATGTATGAGTTATCTGATGACTCACTTTTGACCTCCTCCAAAACTTGCAAATCTGGTTTTTATGTGCCGCTGTACTGAAATGGGATATTTTTACCAGAAAAAATGAAAAATAAAAACCTTTTAAAAAACAAATCCAAAAAGCACAGATATTTAGCAATGAGCAGTCACTCACCTATTACTGCCTCAGAGCTCTTGTACACAACTTGCTGTTCGTTGTACCAAGTGGGTAAACAAAAAGGTTGCATTCTGTGGGCTACTAAAGTGCAGCTACCGAGATGCACAGCTGGCTACTAATATGTTAGGGTACAAATTTATAGTAGAAAAGTATGGGATGGGTTATTGGAACCCAATGTTGTGCCTGCAGGGTTTTGAAGGAACATTTTCAGGTCAATCTGGAGGGGTGGAGACAGGTTAGTATGTTGTCCTTACAAGAAGATAATGTGACAAAATGAAGCCATTAAAACCTAGAGAAGGATATAAGAACTACCAAATTAATTGTGCTGAACACAGAAAAGACAAACAAATGCAGCATATTCTTGTTACTTGGATCATTTTTATCAGCATGGAAAATTGCAGTTTCCTCATTTATAAAAAGCAAGATGCTATTGTAACACTGAAATTTTTGGGTAATTTCCATCATGGTTTTTCCTTTTCTTCATGTGTTCCTCCTATATATTGTGTCAGAAAATTTGTGTCAGAAAAAATGATGGTATCTGCTTTAATAATCTATTCAAATTGTCAGTCTTAATACAATAAGAGATATTTCTTTGTCATGTCATAGTCTTATGTAGTTGATTGACTTTTGCAAACAGTTTTCCTCCAAATGGTGATTCAGGGACCCATGAAGCTATGATTTTGTGGTTCCATTGTATTATAACTACCTTGATAATATCCACTGGTAGAGTGGAAGAGTCAAGGGAAGAAATGAGTGTGTATGGGTGGGAGAGGAAGATGGGAAGATGAATGAATGAGGAAATGTAAGTTTTCTCTAAATTTAGGAGCTTAACCAATACATCATTATTTCACATTTTATGAGTCAGGAGTTTGGGTTTACCTTGACTGAAAATGTAAGGAAGACAAATAAGTGGAGTGGTGCATCATTATTGTGATTGGAAGAGTCAATACCATACCACAGGTATGGTAAAAAAGGTGAATGTTTAAATATTTAAAAATTAATTATTATGGCAAAAGATATATTACACTTTGGACACACTTATTCAACAGTTCTTGCTACTTTATGAAGCCATTCTGGGAGTCCTCTTTCACATCTTTAATCGTGCTGTCATGGCTCTTTTGACGTTCTGAGTTGATTTGAAATGTTTACCTTTCATAGTCATTTTGAGTTTACGAAGAGCCAGAAGAGCCATGTCCAATAGTGTGAAATAGGAAGAAAAGGGCTAAAGGTGTAGGGAAAGTGGGAAGGGTAGGGGAAAGGGAACAAGGGAAAAGAAAAAAATATGAGAAAATGAAAAAATGGAAATAAAGTGTTTGTAAATGGGGAGCGGGGAGAGGGTGAAGGGAGGGCAGGGACAAGGGAAAAAATGAGAACCAAGACCTGTCATGTGATGGTACAGGATCCCAGTAATGAATGTAACCATATTGTATAACTAGATTGTACCAATAAACTCAAAAAAAAAGAAAAAAAAATACCCAATATATACAATGGATAAGGCCATGCTATAAATGTTTTCATAAGCCTGCTTTTCCATCAGATGGTACTTGGCAGTAGTATTTATTGTAATTCTGAAACACTTTCATAAGGACACTCATGAAAGAGGACTTCCAGAACTGCTTCAGGAAGCTGCAAGAATGATGGGATAAGTTTTTTTTTTTAAGTGAGGGGGAGTATTTTGGGAAGAATTAATGGCAATGTGTCTTTTACTGTAATAAATATTTAAAATTTAGACCTTCACTGCATATTTTGATTTAACACAATACCCCATAAAAAATCCAACAAGGCTTTTGTTTATTTTTTTAAACCAGCAAATTGATTCTAACATTTTATGTTAAATTCCAAGGACTAAAAACAAGAAAAGTCAATTTTCTTCTTAAATACAGGAAAAAACAAATTACTATATATCAACAGCAATAAAAATATGTATCACTTAATAACATCAAAGCAAGATGAAAATTCTTGACCTCTGCCTGTGCGTAACTAACCAATTCCAGATGAGTTATAGAAAGAAATGTTAGGGGGAAAGAACCCTTAAGAAAACAAAAAGTCTATTTTTATGACTTTGAGGTCAATGTTTCTTTAATAGGATGCGAAATACATATTAACATAGAATAAAGCAATCAGTAAACTGAAATACATTAAATTAAAACTTTCTGTTACATATGTCACTAAGATGGCATATACAAAATCTATAGCAAAACAATAAAAAACAGTCCATCCAATAAAAGAGTGGGCAAAAATCACCTACACTCTTCTACACTGATCATCAAGGAAATGAAAGAAGCAGTTGTGTAAAGCGCTGATGAAGATGTGGAGCGACTGTAAAGGTTATATTGTTAATGGAACATAACTTTGTACCATGTTGGAAAGCTGTTGGGCAGGTTGCACCAGAACTGAAAATATATATACCTTGTGATACAGCAACTGAACAACTAAGTATATATCCAACAGAAATGCACACACATATTTGGTAAAGGCGACATACAAGGATTTCTTAGCAGTGCTATCTTCCCCAAACCAGGAACAACACTTATCTCCATCAACACTGGAGTATATGACAGCAATAAAAACAAATAAACTACGATTACCTGCAGACAACATGGATGAATCTCAAAATATCACCAATATCACTTATCTATCAATGCCACTTCATCCACATTTTTATTTTGAGTCCCTGTGTCCCCACTCCCCTTTTTAATAACAGCTTCATTGAGATAAAATGCATATATCACAAAATTCATCGTATTAAAGTGTCCAGTTCAGTGGTTTTAAATATATTCATAGAGTCATGCACCCACCACAACTAATTTTAGAGCCTTTTCATCACTGTGAAAAAAAAACCCCAATGGCAGTTACTCCTCCTTCCTCCCACTTACCACCGCTGGGAAGTAATAATCTACTGTCTCTTGTAGATTTACCTGTTCTGGGCATTTCCTATAAATGTGTTATGCAATCTGCCACTTTTGTGTCTGGATGCATTCACATAGCATCATGCTTTCACAATTCACCCATACTGTAGCATCTATCTGTGTTTCATTCCTTTTTATGGCCAAGAAACATTCCATTACATGGATATACTATATTTTGCTTACTCATTCTTTAGTTGGTAGATATGGGCTTCTATGCTTGGTAATGATGAATAATGCTGCTCTTATCATTCATGTACAGGTTTTATGTGGACACATGTTTTTAGTTTTATTGTTTATGTGCCTAAGAATAGGGTTGCTGGGTCATATAGTAAATCTTTGTACAAGAGTTTGAGGAGTCATTTTGCAATCCCACTGGTAATCTATACAGGTTCCAATTTCCTCATGTCCTTGCCAGCACTTGTTATTGTTTGTGCTTTTCATTTTTGCCATCTTAGTGGGTAGAAGGTGATATCCTAAGTGAGTTTTGACCTGCATTTCCCTTGAAAGCTTATAATATTAAGAATTTTTATTGTGCTTATTGGCCATTTGTAGTTTTAGAGAAGTGCCTATTCTGATTCTTAACCCATTTTAAAAATTAAGTTTAACTTTTATAGATGATTTATAGTAACATATTAAATATTCTGGAAACAAATTCCTCTTCATATGTATGTATAATTTGTAAATATATTACCATATTCTGCAAATCATCTTTTTCTTCTTGGTGTCCTTTTAATTTTTATGAAACCCAATTTATCTAATTTTTTGTTGCTGGTATTTTTAGTGTCATATTTGGGAAGCGGTTGCCTAATCCAAGGTCACTAATATTTACTCTTCCATGATTTTTATTTAGGTTTTATTATTTTAAGTTTTATATTTATATCTATAGTACACTAGGAGTTATATTTTTGTGTGTGCTGTTAAGCCAAAGAGATATAATTTCATTTCCTGGCATGTGCTTATCTAGTTTTACTGAGGTCATTTATTGGAATGACTGTCTTTTCTCCATTATAGTCTCTTGTTAGAAATCATTTGAAGGATTTCTTTATGGTCTCTAATCCAGTCTACTGTTGCATATATTTATCCCTATGCCAATATCACATTGTCTTGATTACTGTAATTTTGTTAATTTTAAAATAGGAGCTTATATATCCTCCAGATTTGTTTCTCATTTTTGATATTGTTTTTTCCATTTTGTATACTTTCATTCCCATATGAATTTTAGAATCACTTTTCCAATTTCTACAAAAAGTTTCAGTTCAGTTGAAATCTTGATAGGGATTTCATTGAATCTATAAGCTTGTTTTGGTGGTATTGTCAGGGTAGTAATATTAAGTTTTCTAATCCATGAATGTGGGTGTCTTTCTGTTTCTTTAGGTTTTTGAAAAATTTCTTTCAGCATTGTTTTATAGTTTTCAGTGCATAAATCTTATTTCTTTTACAGAGTCTAATTCCTAAGACTGTTTTGATTCTATTGTAAATGAAATTGCTTTAGTTTCATTTTTTGATTATTTAGTGATGATGTAGAGAAAAACCACTGATTATTTTTTAAGAAAATATCAGTCTTGTATCTGGAGGCATTTGCAGCCTTGTCCCAGTTTCTGAGTTTCTAGTATGTGTTGCTTTGTCCCAGCAAAGTGTCCCTTGAGGACACTGGCATCCCTGGTACCCTGGCACCTGGCACCCTGGTACCCTACAAGGCTGCAGCCACCATGGGCCTGAGCATTTGGCATATTTGTATACCTGTTAAATGGTCATTTGAAATTAACACCCCTAAATCAAACCAAATCAAGCCACAAAAGGAAGGGACTGGCACAGAGAGTAATTCATCCTAAGGAGTAGAATTTAAAAACTTAATGATGTTGCAGCAGGGACAAGGAGTGTAATTCTTTCTACTTCTTCTTTTGTAAAAGCCCACAGAAATGACAGCTTATGCTGTATACATAGCCTGTGCATGCAAGTAGTATACATACTTCTTAGATGCCGCTGAATTATCTGAAGTTATTTTCGGACACTGATCTCTTTTCTTCGCATTTATTGTCTCTTCAAAGTAGTTGTTTGATGCACACAAAAGGTTATATATAGCACATATACTTCTGATAGCACTTGATCATACAATAATGCCAACTCCTAATGTAAGAGACATGGCATTACCCAAACCTACCTTTCTCTATATGTCTGATGCCCCCACTCCTTGCCCCAAAGATCCACTTTAAATGAAAAGAAAAATGGAAATTTAAAATATAGTTTTATCAGAAATGTATACATGTTTGATAATGTACTGCTTAGATTTGCTTATTCTTGGATCTGTAAAAATGGCATTGTTCCCCGTGCAGCCTTTTGGAATCAGCTTTTTTATAACTCCCTATTCCACTGCAGAATTCATCCAAGTTGTTGGAAGTAGCTGCAGCTTGGTCATTTAAATTTTGCGTAATATTCCATTGTGTGAATATGCACCCATTTATATACCACTTTTTCTGGGGTTAGTTCCAGTTTTTCTATTATGAACAGGTTTGCTGTGGACATGCGTGCCTAAGCTGCCCAGGTGCATGATCAGTTTCTCTAGGCCTCTGTGCAGGGGGAGATTGCTGGGCAGTGGGGATCTCCATCCCCTTATCCTTCTATGCTCCCTCTGACTTTCCTTTTTATCCATTTTTTTTTTTGTTCCTGTCTTTGGTCTTCTGCTCCTCAGAAGTTCCCAAAGGGCTTCCTCTCTGCCCCTCTCTGCAGCACTGATCAGGGGCAGGCTCTTTGTGATTTCCCAAGAAGAGGCACTGATATCAATTTGTCTTCCAGGATTATCCCAGACCTTGTACAGACTCCACTGGGCACAGGAGTCTCTTGCCTTGTGTAGGTTAGCAATGTTTCCTAGGCAGGAAATTAGCTGGAGAGTGAGAGTGGAGACAAGTGGTGTAGCCTGGGGATAATTTTGAAGGAAACAGGCTTCCTAAGCCATAGGTGCTGAACAGATGGTGTAAAACACTTTTCTTTTATAGATTAAAGGACTTTCAGTTTTGCTGATAACGTAGACATGGTCATAGTAGTAACAATAACTATAGTCAGAGCAACAAGCTTGGATGCAGACTTTGCCACAGGCCACTACTGTTCCACATGCTCTAGTATATACATTCTGTAACCCGGCCACAGTCCTGTGAGGCAGGTACATCCAAAGTACTCCCAAGGCATAGAGCTGCTGAGGGTCTAGGAGACTGCCCAAGGTCACACAGCCTGTCAGGGAAGGCTCAGGTGTCCTCCCAGCCCCTTGCTCTGCGATCTTTGCTCACTGTCATTCATGTCCCCACATTGCTCCTGATGCATTACTGACCAGTCACATGAATGGATTAGTACTCCAGGACCTGCAGGGACCCAAGGAACCTGAGATGTGGTCACTGGCTGCAAGAAACCTAGGGTTTATTAACTGGAGTCTTAGCTCTCAAGTAGAGGCTTTGATTCCTGATGTTGGAAACCTGCTGAGCGCAGGCTGCATGGTTCAGAGGAGAGATGACTATCACTGTCTGGTTGCCGGCCAGATGGGTGGAATCCACTTTGTTGGACTTTTGACCTTGAAGGAGTGAGTAAAGTTCAGGCAGGAGACCCAATACCTTGGTTACTACTGTCTCCCAGAATCTCAGTTCAGACCTTGCATGCAGGACAGCTGCTCTTCTCCAGGACTCTATTCCTGGGTAGGGTATGTATCTCTGATGCCCTGAGTTCTGCTTTCTTTTACTTCTCAATTCAGCTCATAGGTGTCAAATGCGTCATATGACTCAAAGTGATCACATGGTTTTGAAGCCACTTGGAAGTTTCCCGAATGATGTAACTTGTTCTCACATTAGGAAGGAAGTAGAGGTAGTGTCTTTGCCTAGGTCACATTTCCAGAATGTCTTTCCCTCTGAAAGACTGGAATGAATCTCCAGGAATATATGGAAATAATAGAGAAGAAAGAATGCAGAAAGGAAGGAAGGAAGAAAGGAAAAGAAAAGAAGAAAGAAATAAAACAAATGGGTGAAAAGTTTTCAGAGCTACTCAAGGGTAATATTAAAATTTTAAAGAGCTGTAGAATTTGCTACCTTATAATAACTTCAGTGGCTCTGAGCATATGGAACCTTGTGTCTGACACATGGGAATTTCAGGCAACCTAACCCAGGTCACTTGTATTTTCTACCCTATACTTGCCCCATAGTTATTTGCAAGGCCTCTTACTACCCTGCTCCAAAATGCTTCTTGAGGAGAAAGTTCCACACAGTTTTGAAAAAAAGAATAAATTAAATAAAAATAAAAAGGAAGCTCACATCTCCATCGTTCCTGGTCGAGCACATAGTAAACAGTTTATTCACAAGAAGTCCCCAATCACACTTTCAGAAACATCACTTGGGAGAGTCTCATTGTCTTTTGTTCCCTGCACATCTGGAGGCACAAGCACAGATAACATGTCTTTTCTTTTTAGTTTCTTATAAAGGTATGATTTGTCAATTGTCCTTATCATGAGTACACTAAAGTCGGTATTTGGGTTTTTAGATGTTTACGCAACAGCTGTCACAATTTTTACCACAGTCCAAAAACCCCTAATCCACTGATTAAGAAATTGTAAGCTCTGTTATAATTTTAAGTATGTTCAGCTGGAGACATTTAATTTTAATTTTTTCCTACATCTTGAACTCCCAATTGTTTGGCTCTCCCTTTAGAAGTACCCATTAGCACAGAAGCAGGGACACTGTTTTATTAACAGCAGGATGCAGCTGAGATAGGGCCCAGGATGCCTGTCCAGGCCATGCCCAAATGATTATTCTATGCCATCTCCCTCTGAGTTCACACCAAATTATGTTTCTTTGCCCACTAAGCTTTTAGCAACTGAATGTCTATGGCCTCCTGATTTTTAATGCAGCTAGTTCAAACCATCATAATCTTTGCAAGTCATTTGTAATATATTTAATATATTTATAGGAAACCATCACTCCATAGCATTGTGAATTTCCTGCTTAGGATGCAATGGTGAAAGTCATTAAACATTAGCAGTAATAGTATTTTCCCTGTAATAAAGTGTTAATTACTTCCACATGTTAATAGAGTTGGGGGAGGGAGTTTTTGCTATTGTTACCCTGCCTAAAATAATTTCCATGTGATAATTTTCCAGGATATCAAAAACTGAATAATTATGCACTAATTAAGAAAGTAGGGCCTGCTCTAGGAGTTAAGACTGCATTAATTTTAATGTTTTTACAGTCCTTTAATTGGGGAAAGGGCTGTAAATTGGGAGCTGAGGCACTGTTCTTCCTTAAGTAGGCCTGCCTTTGCAATCTGCCTCCTATATACAGCAACCCAAGGTCAACACAAGTTTGCAAAATCCCCCTGCTCTTCATAGGAAATGTATCAGTGGTGAAGCATGCATCGATCACTCTGACAAGCATTTAACTCTCCAAGAGCACATACTCTCACTTCTTAAATTATTAATTGCATTAAATACATTTTCATATTGTGAACGGTTTGCTACAAACTGTTTTCGGGTAGGGAGGTGCTATGCCTCTGCAGTAGGGCTGCCTCACCTTCTGTTGCTACAGAGGATTCGGCGGTAAGTTGGCAAATCTCACAAAAGAGCACCTCTATCAGCCAGCTTTGGCAAAAGGAAGCTGCCGTGAGGGAGTGGTGTTCCTATGCTTAGGGTCGCTAAGTGCTTTGCTGTCTGGTCTGTTGCTCCTTCCTTGGCTGGCTCTGCTGCCTTGCGGCCAGGTCCCAGGTGAAGGAGACTTCAGGTGCATCTTTTCTTGTGGATGCTTCCTGGGGATCATCAATCAAAGAACCTTCACTTGTTTTCTTTGGATGAAGAAGGTGGTAGGGAGGACTGGACATTTTCAAAGGGGCCATTTGTGACTAAAAGCAAGATTCAGGGCACTATTCTGACTCAGGGGTCCTAAATTGTTCTCTTAAGTAGTCATTTCTTTTTTGGGTATGTACATTGTGTTAGACACTGCGGCATGGAAAAAAATTTCCTTCACCGGTTGAGAGTATGAACGTCTTGGGATCGGCATGCCACTGAAATGAAGTGTAGAGGCCAAGATTGCCCAGGATACACACAGTATTGACAGTGAAGTCAATATTACCCACCCCATTGGTATCAGAGCTGGGCCAATACAGGGAGTGCTCAAGGAGGTCTCAGAGAGGAACTCAGGGTGCTGAGCGGGGAGGGTCAGACAGGGCAGGAAGGAACACACAGGAGGGACAGTGCTAAATTCATGGGGCATGGTCCTCAGACAAGCCAAAGGTTGCTGAGGTTGTGCCTGCCTTTCTAAAATCCCATTGCCTGGGCTTCTGAAGGACTGTGCCTTACCAGTCTCAAAGCATCTTTGTTTTCAGGCTGCCTTTTGACTCATGAAGTCTAAGAAGAAGACAGTGACACATCTGGGTTTATACTTGTTGAAATTATCATATGGGGATGCTTTTCCTACACATGTCCTTTGTGGATTTTGTGTTAGGGACATCATTGAAATTCTAGAGCACAGAGCCACAAACACCTGACTTGGAGGTAAGAGGAATGCGGAGCAGAAGGATCTGATTGGGCTCCTCATTGGGTTTAGAGTTGGTGGGAGTTTGCAGTGGTGTGGAGATGAAGGAACATATCATGAGGGCAATTTGCAGGCAAGGGCCAAAGTCACTGACATTCTTAGCAAATATTCTTTAATGTGGAATTTTTATCTTGGCTATGACCAATTCTATGACCCATGGAATCTTCCTCTTTTTCCCCATTCCCTCTTTCTTCCTTCCTCTTTTCCCTCCCTCCTCCTTCCTTCACATTCTTCCTTCTTTCTCATCTCCCTCTTCTTTTTCTCCTCCTTCTTCCTCTTCCCTTTTCTCCTCTTTTCTTTCCCCCTTTCCTTCGTCTCCTCCCCCATTCTTCCTCCTCTTTTTTTTTCCCCCTGAAACCACAATGCACATTTCTCATCTCAAGTAACTTTTCAAGGCTGCAATACAACTGCCCGATATGGACAAGCTGACATGGGCTTTTTCAGAGAATCTGGCTCTCATACAAGAAGCTCACATATCTGCGGATACCTCTTATGGATGAGTATTCACAGGAAATATTCTTCCCAGTATTAGTGTAATGAAATATAGAATCTTACTCCATGGAGCTATATCATGAGTTTATATCAAAACCTCTACAGTATCCACTTGATTTTCACATATGGATCTTTAGCAACTTTAGCATAAGGTCTGTGAACAGAACAATCCTGAGGGAAGACATCCATTTGTTTAACAAGTAGGTACAGAGTATTTGCTATGTACCAAGCACTGGCCTAGGTGTTGAGGGTACAAAAATAAACAAAGTAAAGAAATTTAGGAGGTTAAGAGGGAAGCAAGTAAGCCAGGCAGATGTCTGACACAAGTGACAGAGGCAAGACCAGACCAGAGGACCTCAAGAGGAACACATTGGAATAGCAAGAAACAGCAGTAAGAAATTTTGTCAGAAAATAATGGCGTGATTCTCCCAGGACTTGTGGACATCAGTCTGGACTTCGAATTTAACCACAGCAAAGCTAAAGCAACTTTTTAAAAGCAGGTCAAAGACACAATCTGAGGTGTGTAGAGAGCAAGTGGTGGCAGCCCCTGGAGCCCACTTCACTGTTCCAGGGGAAGGCATGGAGGTTTGTACCAAGGAGGTCAGGGGTAAACATAAAAAGGGATCAGAATGAGGGATGAATTTTTGAAATCAGTCCGTCTGATGTTTTTGGTGGACTGGATCTGAAGTGTGTGAGGGGGAAGTAAGAAGATAATGATGCCCCCAGGGTAGAGGCTAGAAGGTAGTGGTGCTATTCATTGAGGTGAAGAAGATGCTAGAAGATCTAGTTGGGTAGGGAAATCAGAGCTTAGTTTTATACATGTTTAGTTTTAAGTGCTTTTGAGACAGATAAGTGAAGATGCCTGCTAAACAGTTGATGCTACCTGGAACTCAAACTGAAAGGTGGCAAATCTTGCTTCATGATTCTTCACCTTGCAGTCAGCTTCTATCTGACACCTCTTGCCACTTTGAGACACTCTCCATTCTGGAAAATGCTTTCTTCTGGAAGATCAACATCTGGGGGGAAAATGAAGGACTTCTTTTAAGATTTATAAATTAGGTTCAGATTAAAGCAACTTTCCCCATAATAGAAAGTTGGATTAGCCAGATGACTACACTTATCCACCAAATGGGCTGGATCACAGAGTCTTCCTGCCATTTACAGTCAGTATTACACTTTGACACCTTGGTAATGACAGCCTTTTCAGCTCATGAGAGCTTACCCTGCCAATTGTCCATGATACTTATTACTTGGATGCTCATTTCAGTGCTTATAAACTGCCTGCTAGATAATACATTCTTGGAAGGCAGGGATCATGTGACATGAACTATTATTGTATTTTTTCCAGTGTCTGGCACGGTGCCCTGTGAAGAGTGTGTGATAAATAGTTGGTTGGTTGGGTAGCTGAATGAATAAATGAATATAGCCATAAAAATATAGATGAAGGCTGTTCTCATTGAAAAAAAAAAGAAAGATAGATGTGCACCTTTTATTATGCTTAGCAAAGAGATCCACTTATAACCCAGGGCTTTTTGGTTTTAGGGTCAATGGAAAGAAAATTGAAAGTAAATGTATTAGAGAGAAGATGTGGTTTGAGGTTTGACAATCAGGACTCTGATTTGATAGTTGAGTTGAAAAAATCTATTACTGATTTGAATGCTTATATTTAGAATATGACAGTGGGCGGTATGAGAACTGCAAAATCATATAATAAAGAGCAAAAAGATGGTTAAGAAGGATCAGATACATGCCTCCTTCTCTACCTGGGCTAACTTATGATGATGTTAAATTTCAAAAATGTACCTTTGATTTGGTAATGGTGGTTGGCTTATGATAGTCTTATCACTTGACCATGTATAGCTCTATTTTATGTATGTATACATGAGCTTACCACTGAATGGGAACCTGGCCTTTAAACCAGTGACAGTGACATACTGTCTTCTTCCCCTGAGAGTGGCTGCCATGTTTTTACTCTGAAGTCCAAGCAGATTTACTAGGACTACCCCTCTGAGGCCCAGGGGGGCGCAGTTTGAACAGAACCTCTGTATCCACCTATTTAACTCTTGCTTTTGCTCCTCTAACACACCATTAGCTTGAATTGTGTATCAATCCTTCCTTCGCTTTTTCAAAAATTTTTTTTTCTTAGAACAACTTTACTACTCTATCCTGGATTGTTAATATTTCCAAGGGAGTAGAGAAAGAGATTTCAAGGAAAAGCAATCATTAGAAAACATTTCTGTGTGTGCCTTAACATGTGGGAGTGTTATTGGAAGTGAAAAATTGCAGGTCATAGTTCACTTGATACGCTGTTTGATAGAATGCATTTTTACATGTTGCTGTGCAGTGGTAACTGATAATAGCACCAAAAGAAGCGCAATCAAAAATGTATTGAGACATATAATGTTTGTGCTGATACTTGCTTTCAGAACTGTGCCCACTTCTCTCCTCGTGTCACCTGCAATGACTTGGATCATTCAGAATTGTGAGTCAGTACTTCCTCCAGGAAAGATAAATGAGGATTCAGGTGGTGGTAGAGGTGATAAGGCAGTGGGAGTGCAGAAGTGAACATTAAATAACAAATGAGAAGAGAGCAATGAGACACAGAAGTCAAACAGATCATTGGTGTATCTTCCTAAAAGCTGGGGTCAAGATGCATTAATCAAGAGTTCCTCGTGTCTTGTGTCAAATATGTCCCATGTTCTCACTCTGGAAGTCCACATGCTATTTTGGTCCCTAAGAAAATCCAAAAAGAGGAAGAGGAGCTAGAGTGGTTTCTGAGTTGATAGGATTACCTGTGACCTTGGCAGCACAAAAAGAATCCTCAGGGCTGTGTGGTACTGCCCAGGAGTCTTTCTCTGTGGCCATTAAGGTTTGGCAGCTGAAAAGAAACTCTTTCTCTCTTGCAAAAATTTCTGCTTGGTCTCCTCTGTGCTTCTGCATTTTCACAGTGTGAGTCATCAGTGTTTAGCACACCGAGTGCCTGATTTTAGCCAGCGGGGAATCTTTCTGAAATTTGAAAGGTGTAGCATAAATTTGTGAGAGCAGCATTTTCTGAAGTGTATGGATCATTCTTAGTAAGCCTCCTTTGTTATATAACATCCTGGTACAGAGAAAAACCTCAGCGTCAAATTACTAACTGCAAGGACCTAGCACATAGTTACCAAGCTACTAAAATCTGGGCTCTAGGATACAAGATCTAATCTGTCCTCATACTGCTTCAAGGATGGAGGTAGAGACAGACAAACAGACAACAAAGACATGGCTATGGGTGTCACAGCTGTGGTGTCTCTGTGGTTGTGGGCACACTGATTCGGCCTGGTGAGAAACTGAGGGAATACCAGAGACAGCTAGTTTGGAAGCCATGGATTGCTGTGTATGGCGCCAATGGGAGATTTGCTTCATGCTTCATCTCCAGTGGGAGATTGACCCTTTCTCTACCCCAAGTATGAGTTTAAGATCAATTTCTTCCTTCTCTGGATAAAACATCTTGACACATGATGGCAAGGTTGCTTTTAGATCTAGTATTTTATCTATAGTCACTGCTTCCCAACCTCATGCTTGTAAATTTCCTAAACAATTATAACAGTAATTATGTGCATAGACACATTCATGGAGCATACACACTTGCATTTGCCTAGATAACAGATGGGATAATGCCATTTCTGGAAAACAAGGACTGTGTCTTCCTTGAGCAGAAGCGGCAGCCTGCTGTGAACCCAGAGAAGGTTGCAGACACCATCTCTGGTCCAGAAATGGTCAGTGACTTTGATTCACTGAACAAATCAGTCACCCTGGCTGAGAGCCAGTCCAGGTCCTCAGGCTGCAGCAAACTTGAAGACGCCAGCAGGGCACAACACTGAGGATGCCTTGGATCTATGCCCACCCTGGTTAGTGAGAACCAGCCGGGAGCACCTGAGGCCCCCCTTGGCAGGACTCATGAATGCCTTTTTAAGAAAAGGCAAGCTGCCAACCACAATGAAATATGCAATTGTCCATCTGTTGCTTAAATTAAAAAAAATTTTTTTTCTTCTTCCATTGCCAAGAATTTCTCTAACTACTGTCCAGTGGTCTAACCTTACAACTGGGGGAGGGGAGTAAGGAATTAAATAAGTTATTATCATTTTGGGGGAATAGTTGGATTTGGGAACAAGGACTTTCACTGTCATAAAAGAGATAATGGTAGGAATCTAGATGAATACCATCATCTTTTAAAAGAAAAATACCATCATCATTTAAAAACAATTTGAGAACTTAAAATCTGTAAATGGGTTTGTTCCAAAAATAGTCCAAAGTCCTAAGAAGTTATTTTTCTCCTTTATTCCAGGTGAATTCTTCTTTGGGCCCCAAGAGGAGCTAGCACTGGGATTTGCCTCAGTAATTCCCTTTTTAATAAGTGGATATATAAAATATACTCATATATGAGAGCTTTCTTTTACATATACAAATTTCCTTTTGCACACCTAAAATGAGACTCACGTGTCATATTCTTAAAATGTCAACAGACTCCAGCCTTAGTTTGCCTCATGTCTAGTCTCCTTTTTTCTGTAGTAGACCTTCTGTTTGACTCAATTATTTTCTTTCATCTTTTTTATAGGTACATATTCATGAATGAAGAATGACCCTGAACATTGCAGAAAGAGGTCAGATATATTTCTCATGATTAACGACTCCCATAAAAATCTTAGTAGTTAAAAACAAAGGGAAGGTGCAAGCTAAAGCATAGTCATCATTGGCTTGCCTTCTTGATAGAGCTGGATATGAACTGAGAGAATTTGCCCTGGTGGTTTGGAGGACAGTTTCCAATAACAGACCTTACAAATGGATGAACTCAAGACCCAGAATTAGAAGTTGCAACAAAGAAGTTATTTTCCCTCCTGCATTAGTACCTATTGTATTTATGGCAATTTAAGCTAGAGGGCAATGCAGTAGGATCCAGGCATATTCCTGGACTGAAGCTCTACATAGTGTTAAGGAGGCCAGAAAATCTAGATAAAATAAATCCTGGGGACACAGAAGAGAGCCAAAGTTGAAGACTACCACCAGTGTATTTCTCTTTATTTCCCCATCTGAGCTGGAAAGTCTTAATCATGAAATATTTATTCTCATTCATTTTATTTGTTTGTTTTTTATATTATTATTATTTTCTTCTCTTTTTTTTGAGAGTATGTTCAAGTTCAAATCTCATCCACATTAAAATATTCCCCTTGATGGTTGAGACTCTCTTTAGCAGTACTTTGTCCAATTTCCCCAGCCCCATTTATTGAAAATACTTCCTTTCTCCAGTTCATAGCATTTTGGTAAAAATCTGTTTTTTATAGATGCATGGATTTACTTGTAGACTTTATACTATTCCACTGTTTGTTTTTATGCCAACACCATGCTGTTTTGATTACCAAAGTCTAATAGTATATTTTGAAATCTGGTAATGTGATAATTCTTTTTTTGTTCTTTGCCCCCACTTTGGCTATTTGGGATATTTTTGTGGTTCCATTTAAATTTTAGAATTGGTGTTTCTAGTTCTGGAAAAGAATGTCAGTGTTATTTTGATAGTAATTGTATCACATCTTTTGATTGCTTTGTGTAGTATAGACATTTTAATATTATTTATCCTTCCAGTCCATGAACATAGGATATCCTTCCTTTTTTTGGTGTTTTTTCACGTTTTATAGTTTTAATTACATATATATTTCACCTCTTTGGTTGAATGGAGTTGTAGGTATTTTAATTTTTATAGCTAATATAAACAAAATTACTTTCTTGACTTTCTATTTCAAATAATTCATCATTGGACTATAACAATGCTACTGAATTTTGTATGTTGAGTTTTTTATCCTGAAACTTTACTTTACTATATTCACTTAAAAGTTTCTAATAGCTTTTCTGGTAGTCTGTAGGATTTACTATATATTGCATCATGTCATCTGCAAACAGTGACAATATGACTTCCTTTCTTCCAATTTGGATGTTCTTTACTTTTTATTTTATTTTATTATTATTTTTTGCCTGATTGAATATTTCCCATACTAGGTTGAATAAAAGCAGTGAACGTGGGCATTTTTATTTTGTTCCAATTTTAGAAAGGAAGTTTTCAGCTTTCTCTCATTCAGAATAATGTTAGCTATTGGCTCATTTTATGCTCTTTATTATGTTGAGTTATGATCCTTCTGTACCCTATTCATTCAGTATTATAAAGTTGGCATGTAGTTGTTTTTGGTAATTCATAATGTTCCTTTGTGTTTCTTTGTATTTCTGTGTTATCAGATATAATGTCTCTCTTTTTATTTCTGATTCTGAGTCTTTCCTCTCTTTCTCTTGTTCTAGGTAAGGGCTTGTAAATTTTATCTTTTTTGAAGGGCCAGTTTCTCATTTTATTGATCTTCTGTGGTTTTTCTAAGTCTATATTTCATTTATTCCTGCTCTAATTTCACTATTTCCTTTCTTCTACTAATTATGAGTCTTTTTCCCCCTAGCTTTTCTAGATCCTTACAATTCAATGATAGGTTGTTTGAGATCTTTCTGCTTTTTTCATGAAGACATTGATTACCTTAAATGTCCTTCTTAGTAGTGCTTTAGCTATATCACATAGGTTTTCACGTGCTATATCCAACCCAGTTTTTATTTACCTTAAGAAATTTAAAAATCTCATTCTTAATTCATCAGTTGTTCAAAAGTTAGGTATTTAATTTCCATATATTTGTATAATTTATGAAATTTTCTTATTATTGTTTTCTATTTTATCATACTGTGGCTAAAAAGTACTCAATATGATCTCAATTATTTAAAAAATTGCTGGAGGAGTGCTGGGGCCACATGGAGCTAGGTTGCTACCTCATCCCCACTGCCCCAGGCCTCCAAGCAACACAGACCCGTGAGGAGTGGAGCCACTCAGTTGCCCCTGCAGCATCATCCCAGCACCCCTCCCCCTTGCCTCTGTTCTCCTGGTTGTTCTGGTACCAGGATTCACACCACAGAGGCACTGGGGTCATAAAGGCCATTGTACTGAGCTCCAGAAGATAGAGCAGAAGTGAACAACAGAAAGAGGGCCTCTTTCAAACTCCTTGATGAAAAATGAAACACACTGGAAAAGTGCAGAGAATCTCTGCAGTAAAGGCACATCAGAGCACCATTGTTAGAAAGTTGGAGGGATCACCATCTCCCAGTGGAACCCTGCCTGTCCTCAGGGGAAGGACAGCTGGAATCTGAAGTAGAACCTTGCAGAGTTCAACCCTGAGGGAGGGCAGAGAGCTCAACCTGGGCCTTGCAACCAGAAATCAGCCTGAATCTCAGGGTCTGCTGCTGGCTTGCTGAGACTAATTGACTTAGATCTCCACACTGCTACCCATGTTGTCTAGTGTGACAGCAGACATACCCTGAAGGAGGCCCATAATTTTTTTTTTACAATTATTATTTTTCTTCTTTTCCTCTTAGTTTTAATTTTATTTTTTACCCACTCTTCAAATTCTTCCTTTTTCCTTCTTTTTCTCTTTTCTTTCTCTTTCCACTCAATCCCTTACTCTTCCACACTGCTCTTCATCTCCCTTTATGTTCCTGCCCTAATTTGGATTTCTTCTTTCATTTTCTTTTCTTCTCTTTCCTGCTCTTGATTTTCTTTCTTTCTTTCTTTCTTTCTTTCTTTCTTTCTTTCTTTCTTTCTTTCTTTTTCTTTCTTTCTTTTTCTTTGTACTGGGGATTGAACTCATGCCCTTCTGTTGCAAGGGGGTGGTAGAACCACTGAGCTAAATCCCTAGCCTGATTGTCATTCATTTCAAAGGAAAGTGAGTACACTTTCTAGCTTCCCTGTTGTTCCTAGGAGGTTCTATTCTTGTCTTTGTTCTTTCATTCTGTCTTTCCATCTTGTCTTCAACAGTTTCCTAGAGTTTGTGTGATCTTTCTGTGTCTTCTGACCTCACTTCTGACCTTCCCCTATCATTCTACCTATCTATCCCTCTCTTCCCAACTCCTTTTAAGTCCCCATCCTGAAAGGTAAAGTTGCTATATTGAAGAATTTATTCACTATAAGTATATTTTGGGCTGGTCCTAGATTTTGATTTGATTCACACATTTTAAGGAGATAGATTAATAACCAGCACAAATTGTCATTTTCTAGGCTGTGCTTGATGCTATTGGGTTGCTGACTGTATTGTTTGAGCTAAGGTGTTGTGATTGATTTAATCAGCTGTCCTTCCTGGTATTATGAAAATGAGAATGTCTCAGAGTCATTAGAGACTCAAAACCTAAAGACCAGCTATCTGTAAAAGATCAAAGTATTAACCCAGGAATCTAATCAAGGACATTACCAACAACAAAAATAGAAATTAGAAGACACTTAAGCAGGGCGTAGACACAGACTCCAGCTCACCAAAGGCAAATTCCGGGGGAAATAAAATTTTCTGGGGAAAAATTAGGAAATCAACCACGTGGACACCTAAACTGATAGCACAAGAAGTAACAAAACATAAATGAGGCTCTAGAAAATTCAAAACAGAAATAGTTTCTCTGATAACTACAGAGATGGTGAGTAGAGTGAAAGACATGACTAGAGACTAGAACAGAAACAGATTAAAAAATAACATGAGCTCAGGACTATGGCAGAAGCCATGAATGCCCAGCATAGGAAAGAAATAGAAATCATGAAAGCCCAACATATGAAAGAAATGGAATCCATGAAACAGATTCAAATAGATATCCAGGAGATTAAAAATTCTGTTGAAAGTATACACAACAGACTGAGTCAATCTGATGACAGAATATCAGATATGGACAACAGAATGGCAGTCAGTGACCATGAAAAGAGAGATCTCTTAAAAACAGTAAGGGACCATGATAAATCAGTCCAACAGCTCCTAGATGATGCAAATAATAATATAAGACTGATAGGAGTCCATGAAAAAGAAAGAGAAAGTACAAATGACATAAAAAATTCTTCACAGAATTAATGAGAGAAAACTTTCCAAACCAAGCCAAAGAATTTGACATACAAATAGGTGAAGCACATAGGACTCCAAAAAGCCATGATCAAAAGAAATCTACACTTAGTCATATAATAAGATCCCAGAAACCCCACAGAAGAACAAAATACTACAAGCAGAGAAAAGAAACAAACCAGATGCAAAGGAAAGGCCATCAGAATCACAGCAGACTTTTCAACTCAAACACTCAAGTCAAGGAGAGTCAGGAGTGAGGTATTTCAAGTCCTACAAGAAAACAACCTCTAACCTAGACTGATGTATCCTGAAAAAATATCTTTCAAAATTGGTGGGGAAATAAGATAATGCCATGACAAAGAACACCTGAGAAACTTCATGAATACCAAACCACACTCCAAACATTTTAAACAATTTCCTAGAAAAAGATAATGAAGGACACAATTCATGAGGTCCCTAATGGGAAAACCCACACATGAGACAGCTGAGATGGGTCCTATAAATTCTCCCTTGCTTCATTTATCATTTATCATTGAGTTGCCAAAAAAAAAAAAGAAAAGAAATGGTGATGATCTTCTGTGTCTTAACTCTGATTGGATTTTGGGATGGCTCTACAGTAGAAGCCACATGATAGGATGTTTGATTTTTCTAATGGCTGGAATGTCACAGTACTTCATGATGATGGAGTTACTCACCTGTGGCTGGAGAAATCAGGATTTACTTTAGATGTAATGAGATGCTGCCCATTGGAGAGGGCTACTCATCATCTACTGGTGATAAATTACTATGCAGGGGACTCTGTCATACTTTTAAGGTGACTTTAGGTCTATTGAACTCTTTACTAAGTCTGCTTATAAGGAAAATTATACTTGTTCTTTTTTTTTTTTCTTTTGTACCAGGGATTGAACTCAGGGCCTTGCAAGGCAGGTGGTGGCACAGTGGCACCACTGAGCTAAATTCCTGGCCCCCAACTTGTTCCTTTTTTGGAAAAGAATCTTTGCCAAAGTGGATTATTATTTGTCCAGTCACACCCAGAACACTAATCCTTTAATGTAAAGAATGATTAGGATGAGTAGTGAGGATGAAATGAGATTAAGAAATAAGACTCATGACTTAATTGTTAACAGTAAAACTATGAACAGAATCAATAAGACCACAAGTATAATAATGAAGCTAAGAATATTGACATCACTACTATGCTAGAGTTTTACATTAAATAGGAATGATTACCCATTTCTGCAAGGTAGAAAATGCTTCCCTATAAAAACATCATGCATTACTTTTGACATTTAACTGTGTGTTTCAGGCCCAGAAATGCTGAGTTTCTTAGTTTATGGAGGAAAGGGAATATTTGTGTTTAGCAGTGAAGAAACAAAGGGTTCCACTTCTGGATAGATTAAGGTTTCCAAACAGCACAGATTATTTTTCAATATGCATTTAAGTAACTGTTCCTTTCCAAGGAACTTTTTGAAGCCAGAGAAGACCAGATGTGACAGAAATGTCTTGGAGGAAGTCAGAATTTCAGTGGTATGGTATAAAGAGCTAATTTATCTAAGAAGCCCGAGCCAAAATCCTGACCTGAACTCAGTGTTCATTGACACCTGGCAGCAGGCCAATCATCTCTCCAACTCCAGATCTCATTCTATAATGTGGAACAACCCTACAACAGAGTGTCATTATGAGCATCAAATGAGCCATGTTTGGAAACAACAGGATCCAATGACAATACCACTGTGACAATATAAGAGTGACCATCGTCATCTTAAATGATTTCCATATAGGGCTTCTTTCAGGCCCCTTACTACAAAGCATAATGAAAGCAGGTGAAAAAGGGCCTTAGTCAAGAGCTGGGAAATAAATTGGTGTTGGAGACCTGGCTGTATTCCTCTAATTGTCCAGGTAAGCTTAACTTAACTTACGATAATCTCATTTTCTTCATTGGTAAATTGGAGAGGTTTGAACTGGATAATCACTTTTATTGCTTTAATATAATACAGTTCAATGATTTAAAAAATTCACACTTCACATAATAATAGCAGCACTTGGCATGTTTAGTGAAAATGAATAAAAAGGCTTTTAAAAATAGGCACTGCTAGGATAGTTTGTGATAATTGAAGCTATTATAGGTAGAAATGAATCACACTGAGGAAGGGTTTGGGTTATTTTTCACTTAACAAATAGGAAACATCCTTTTCTATATTTTTGCTGAGGCTCAGTAATTAGATTCTAGCTCTTGATGTTCTTATGTGACAAGTCTAGTCTTCTAGTGGAGAAACCAGTTGCTTCCTTTTTTGTTTCTGAAACGTGTTTGCCTTTGGTGACCAGAGGAAGAAAGCCGCACTTCCTTTGTGATTTCTCGTGTTATTGGCTAGTCACTGGCTAGTCACACCACCCACAGGGGGTAGAGTAGGTGAATGGAATGCTTAGAAAAATTTCTGCCAGGACAGGATGTGGTGAAAGCATACCTGGAAGTTCAAGGAAGTTCAAGTGATAAAGAAACACGAACAAGTGTGTGGATTCACCAGGGACCACATCAATGAGAATGAAAGCAAGGAGCAATGACCTGGTGGATCATGTTTCATAAATGTGCTGATGGAGGGGGGCTGGGGAGGACCCTGGAAGGCACTGAACTGTTGGCATTCCAAAAGAAGATATGATAGCATCCTAACCCTCACAACCTCAGAAGGTGACCTCATTTGGAAAGAAAGCCTTTGTAGAGGTAATAAGCTAAAATAAGGCCATTATGGTGGGTCTTGATCTAGTATGATTTATAAAAGAGGAAAAGTTTGATACAGTCAGAAATGCAGAGAGGGAGCAGATGTGAAGACATACGAGGAAATGATGACCAGGTGACTAGAGAGATGTGAATATAAAGCAAAGATCACGATGAATGCTGAAAAATACAACAAGTTAGAGCCTAGCAGGAAAGGATTCTATTTGACTCAGCTATTCCCCTGCTGGGTATCTTCCCTAAAGAATTAAAAGAATCATACCATAGTGATACATGTGCACCCATGTTCATAGAAGCACAATTTGTAATAGCTAAAAATTGGAAGCATCTCAAATGACCATCAATGGGAGACTGGATAAAGAAAATGTGTGTGTGTGTGTGTGTGTGTGTCTGTGTGTGTGTCTGTGTGTGTGTGTTTATAAAATAGAATAATACTCAGCCATAAAAAATGAGAAACTAGAGATATTTGTGGCTAACTGGATGCATATTGAGGTGATACTCTTAAGTGAAGTCAATAGTACACATATGTGTAAATACCTAATAGCTTCACTAGTGTGAGAAATTGAAAGTGTAAATAAGAACTAAAAGGTATAATAGATAATGTGAAATAGGAAGAAAAGGGACAAAGAGGAATGGGAAATGGGAGGGGTAGGGGGAAGGCAAGAAGGGAATGGAATTAATATGGGAATAAAAAATAATGGAAACAAAGTCTTTGTATATTTGGAGGGAGGGGATGAAAGGAGGGCAGGAGAACGGGGAAAAAATAAGAACCAAGACTGATTATGTAAAGGTACAAATTTCCAACAATTTCATTATATTATACATATTAAATGTACCAATAAAATTAATACAATTTATTGCAGCAATAAATATATAATAAATAAATAAATTTACTGTGATTGCTTGGGTTTTATGCAAAGAAATTATAGTATCTTATCTGTCCTTCCATTTGTTCCTGGGAGAAGTTGTAGAAGAAAGAGATTGGGTGGAGGAGAGTAAATAGACCACCACTGTGGTAGATCCAGAAAGATTTGACAGTGGTAAGACTAGAGTATGGCTGGACTAGATCTGCTCAAAGAGGATGTGGTAGTATAACCTCCAGCTAATGGATTGGGTCTGAGAATGACAAAGCAATCAAGGAGGCTATTGTGGTTTTCTATATCAGAAACTGGATGGATACCATTATTATTGGCATAAAAAAACTAAGTTGGACTACACAGTTTGGGAGTGGCAGGAGATTCAGAAGTCCTATTGTACATGTGTAAAATGTGAGAGTTGTCCAAGTAGAGCTCTCAAGTTAAATATAAGTATTAGCTGGACATAATTTGGGGATTATGAACACGTAAATGACATTTAAAATCACAGAAATGGGCACCTGGGCATATATTGAAATAAGCAAAAAGAAAGAGAAGATGAGGTGAAGACTAAATGGTATTACTGTGCTTCCCATTAAAGCTATTTTGTGAATATCATTGATCAGGACTCAAAATCCACCAACTTTAAGGTCATTGGATTCTTGGATCTAGAGAGTAAATAAACATAAGTGGCACTGACTTCTCATGTAGGGTTCAGTGCAGGATGCCATGTTGGAGAAAGGTCCCTTGGAAGTGAAATTTATAGGGAAGATGCTGACTGGTTTTGAGATGTGGAGAAGGCTTGCTGTATACATTACCATTATGGGAATCAGGAGGGTGAGGTTGGAGGACGAGTGTTTTGAAGGTGGGGTCAGCTGTCTCTTCTCACTTATGTTAGTTCTGGTCTCTGATTCTACAAGCTGCAGAAGGCATAAATTTCTTTGGTATAAAGAATAATTTATCCTTCCTTCTTTTGCACTAAACAACTAGCATTTATTAGACATTTACAATTTCTCTTAAACCAGTTATTAGCATCATCACTAGAATGGATTGCTTCACAAACTGGTAACTATATAAGGATTAGACTCCACAGATTTTTTTTCCTCCAGGATATGACTTTTTAAATGAACTTTATTGGTACATTTTAGTTAGACAATATGATGGCATTCATCATTGGCAATTTGTATCTTCACATGATATATTTTGGTTCTTATTTTTTCCCTATTTCCCTGGCCTCCCTTAAACTCCTCTGCCCTTGCCTATTTATAAAGACTTTGTTTCCATCTTTTCCTTTTCTCATATTTATTCCTTTCCATTGCTCCTTCCCCTTTGGACCTTTTCTTCCTATTTCACATTATCTATTATACATTTTATGCTTATTTATACTTTCAGTTTCTTACATCAGAGAAACTATTCGGTATTTATACATGTGCATCCTATTTATTTCACTTAAAGAGTATGGCCTCAATGTGATGTCTCTAGTTTCTGATTCTTAATGGCTGAATAGTATTCCATTTATTTTTCTAAAAAAAAAAACACATTTTCTTTATCCAGTATCCAGTTGATGAGCAACTGGGCCATTTCCAAGTTTTAGCTATTACAAACTGTGCTACTATGAACATGGGTTGGCATATATCACTGTGGTATGATTCTTTTAATTCTTTTGGGAAAATACCCAGCAGGGGAATAGCTGGGGCAAATGGTACCTCTAATTCTAATTTTTTTTTGGTGGGAGTGTAGACTGGTCCAACCACTGTGGAAATCAGGATATAATTTTTAAATGTAAAAATAAGGGTTGTAAGGTCAAGTACATTTGGAAAATGGTGAGTTAAACGCTTTGAAAGATAATTTTTAATATAAAACTTCTCAGACCCTTCTATATACAAATGGACATTATCTCTAAAAAGAAAAAAGTTTCCAAATTATTAGAATTGTTTTCTAACCAAGAATCTCATGGACTCATTATGAACACACACTGGAGAATGGTATTTGCATTATTTTAGCTCCACTGGTATCAGCTATAATTATGTTTCTAGACTGTGTTTTTGCTTCTGTTTTCAAAGGAATGATTGTGAACTGCAAGAGAAATGTCATCAGGCATCTATCAGAGTGTTAAAACTTCAGTGATAAGAGCATATTTTTACAACTGTGCTTAATTCTGAGAATTTTCAAATATCAAGTGGTTTATTGTGTGCCAAAGGTTTAAAGTTAGTAGTCTAATTGCGGATTTGAAGATTATAATCTAAGCCTGAGGACTATGCATGAGCTGTATAGATTTGGCTGAATATCTCCTCTACTTGGCCGTGGTTAAATGTACACATTTTTCAGGAAATGCCAACTTGATGTAACTCACCTTTTGGAGTGGTGGGATTTTTTTTTGTGCGTGTGTGGCTTGTAAAGAAAGCAGCACCTCATTTCCTGAGGATCTGAGCCAATGATATATACCTCTCCCTCCTCCTGTTGAAATAGCCTGACATCTAGTTAGTGATCAATCCCGAATACCTACTTTTGGGGAAAATGGTGCAAAAGTTAACAAAGACAGATTACACAATGCCTAACAGAGACATTTTTCAACTTTTTTTTCTGCTCTAATTTCTCTTTTGCCCATTGCATTAATTAGAAATTTAGGTAAATGACACAAGTGCCCCATTTTTTTATATCTGCCAGGAGAACAATTAGGCCATTAGAAGTAACAAATGATCCGGACTCATGTTGCCTGTTGAAAATTTTCAAGCTACATTATTTCTGACAAGAAAAAAACAAATAATAGTTGTTTTGGCCAATTTTTACCATAAGCCATGTCAGTGCTAGCAGATGCAGCCCAGCCCTGGCTTTCTCCCCACAGTCATGCTTCATTAAAGTGTGCTGACTCTGGTGGGCTCCCATTCCTTTAGGTAAACAGTTATTTACATGAACTGTGACATTTTTCTTTGGTGACAATTTCTAATTGTTCAGGCAACCAAGGGTGATATATTAAACCCTCAGAAAAAAAGCTTCACCTGTGAAACAAATTACTTTAAATTAACTATCCTTTCAGAAGAAAGGCAAAATTTCAAGACGGACAAATTAGACCCTTCTCGTGCACATATGGTTAGTGCTTCCAACACGTCCCGGCTGGTCCCCACTCCAGAGAACAATTCCTCATGATGGAGTGAGGGACTCCCTGGCTCATTTGGGGGTCCTTTCTATGCCAGCATTTGCCTTCATTGTGCTCAGAAGGGATCTTGCAAGGCTGAGCACTGCACAGTCCCTCAGCATTTGTAGCTTGACTAACTCTGTAGACTTTGCTTTATGAGTTTAACTCTTTCTGAGGCCTGGGTTGATTCAAGGCTCTCCACAAAATCACGAGACCTTTCCTGCCCTTTCAACATGATTTCTGACAATTTAAATAGTAAGTATCTGCTGAAGTCTATTCACTGGTCATACCTGCATGTTTTCCATGCTGGATCCATTGAAATCTCCAACCATGACAGAGATAAGATAGGGTAAGTGAAAATTAATCACCCACATATAATTCTGGATGTTACCTAGCTTAGAGTACTGGACTAGGTGCACTGAGAGTAGCATGTTTAAAATCAAGGTCAAATCCCAGTTGTACTGAGTTGAACAGTGTCTTCCTAAAACTCCTCAGCTTCCTGGGGCTTCAGGATATGATCTTTTTTGGAAATAGAGTTTTGTCAAAGGTAGTTAATGAAGACAAGGCCATATGAAGTAAGAGGGGCCCTTAGTCCAGTATGTCTGGTGGTCTTATGAAAAGAGGAGAAGAGATATAGGGAGACACAGAGGGTTCAAAAATAAAGGCAGAGATCCCCAAATGATGTGGCCACAAGCTAAGGAGCACCAAGGACTGACAGCAGTCATCAAAATCCAGGAGAGGTACAAAACCTTCAGAGCCTTCACTTTCTTCCCCTCTAGTTGACAAATGTTCTTTATGTGGTATATGTGCTGCCGAAGTGAGCATGGATGTTCTCTATGTGAATACAGCTCCCCTGTCATCTCTCAGGCGAAGCAGCTAGGACTCTTGTCTGTAAAGTGGAAGTCTTTGCATCTCTGCCCCTTTCTGCGGTCATGTGAACATGGACTAGGAAATAGGTGTATTGAATACTGAACCTGAAGCCTTTTCTTTTTGGAAGGAGTTGTTCAGCATCATCTGACCTAACAACCAAACACCAGGAGGCAGGAGGAATAGGAAATGAGGACCATGTATCCTTCTCTCCACTGCTGTGATAGTATGTATTGCAGATCTTGAGCAAGTGCCTGGGGAGAGTGATCTGGGATGGCTCAGCCATCACTTTTTTCAGTAGAATTTGCTCTATGAACTCCATGAAGGCACTCAGTTTTCTCAAAATCAAGCTCCTATATACAACCAGCTTTAAGATCTGCCCAAGTTGCTATTGTCCTTTGAAAATCCCATGCCCAGCGCAACTTTTTGCTTAATAACACACAGGTAGGTAAGAGGAATTTGTTTTAGAATCTGAACACTTTACCCAGAATTCCTGTCTCAGTGAACAGATAGAAATGAACTCTGCTGATGCTGAAACAGCCACTGGGATAGCTAGATGGTGACTGTAGATTTTTTAAACAGTGGTTTTTAGCTAAGGTAATAAATACTTTTCCTTCCAATTTACTGGAATCGAGTTTCTTAAGTGCACTTTACCCTCAGCTCATCTAAAACTATGCTGATGGCCCTGATTTCTTCTATCTTCAGTTTATGAGCTACCCTATTTCTTTCTGGTCTCCCTTTATAGACACTACTGTATTTTCTGGAAAAAGCTGAGTCTTTTCTTATACTTGGTTTGGTTAATATGTTTTTTTATGTTTTACATAGTTATCACTTTAGAAATCTAATATATGTTTTCTACCTAAATAGTTTAGACAGTATTTTCCAAAGCCCATTTAATTATGTATATGAAATTTTATTTATTACTCTCATTCAAATAATAAATATCTATTTATCCTATGAATAACAATATCTTATTTGAGGTGTCGCTCATAGTGAAGCATTTTTAGGGAGTTCATTCACACCGTTTATGAAGAGATGAGGATGGGCATTATTGATTGTTCATCATCTGCATGTCTGGACTGCTTTCAGAGTTAAGTAAAATTCACTGAAAAATATTGTTTTCATTCTCCCACAAGAGCTTGGATGTTTATTAATTAAGCTATAATTAATCCCTACTCTGTACAAACTATTTCTGAGCAGAGAAAAGGAAGAATTTTTTTCAACCTATTTGATAAGATTCTTAGCATCAGAGCTTAATAAAATATATAATTTTACTATGAAAATAGATGTGAAAATCCAAAATCATTGCTGCACTGAAAGCAACAAGATGTTAAAAATGACAAACACTAATATTTGTTAAGCTCGAGCTTGTGCAAGTCCTTGTTTATATGAACCTCCTTTAATTCTTTAGGGTCCTATGGCTTGGAGAAGTCAAGGGTGATACCCATTGTCACAGGGCCAGGAAGTAGTAGAGCTGAAATTCAAATCAACAGATTTCTGAATTCATTTTCCAAACTTAAGCAAGATTCATAGTAACTTCATAATATTCACAGTATGTAAACAAAGATCAGCATGAAAAAATTGATAGGTAATTATCATGCGTGTAGGATACAGGGAAAAAAACCACATGAACATTTATCTTGTGTGATGCTGAAGAATTATTTGGAAAAACTGCACAATTATTTCCCCTACTAATAACAAGAAAGAGGGAGATGCATGTGAAACACAGATATAATTTTTATATAAGATCATCAGCTCTCTACCTTCTAGCCTCTCACATATCCTGTCCTCCAGTTAGGAACAACACGAGAGAGAATACTGCAATTATTTTTAAAGGGCTATTCTGTAAGATTCACTGAGTTTTTTTAAAAGCAAGAGAAATGACATGTAAATACTGGGGCAAAAGAGATGAAATTAATATTCTTTGTGGTTGATGTAACTCTAATATTACGGGAGTCTACTGAAAACATATTAGTGCTACTGACACAGTTTTAGCTATTTTTTTTTAAAATATAGCTAATTTTAAAAATTTTAACAGAGGCTTAACAATTTTAGCTAAAATTAAACTGATGTGCAGAAAATACTGGGTTTTTCAATAAAAGATTACCAAGGGCGCAGTGGCAAAGTTATTTTGTTTTACAATAGCAACAGTAATAAAAAAGAAGTCTGAATAAACTCACAAAATGTCCTGGAAAAGTATTAAAAAATGTAAAACTTTGCCAAGGGACAGAAAAAATAAAAAGACTTAAATGAACACAAAGAAAAAATGTTCCTGCAGGAGAAGATTTAGTAGTGCAGATGTCAACTTTCGCCTAATTCATCTACAAATTCAATGAATATCCAATTCTAGTTCCCGTGGGATCTGGGGTGGAACTTAGCAAAATGTTGTTAAAGTTCATCTGGAAAAATAAATGGCCAAGAAGAGCCAAGGAAATTTTGAAAAATAAGAATAATGAGAGAGGACTTGACCTACTAGATATTAAAATACTAGAGTGATTAAAACAATGTGCTTTTGGTGCAGGGATAGATGGATCAATAGAAACAAGAAGAAATTTCAGAAGGAGATGTAAATAATTTAATACCTGATAAAGATGGCATTTTAGAGTGTAAAAAGGGATGGATTATTTAGTAAATAGTTTGAGGCAACAAGTTAAGCATTAAGAACAAGAAAAGTTAGATCTGGATTTTATAATTAGACCAAAAAGGAACAAGGAAATTTAATATTTTAAGCTTTAAGAATGGATTTGCATTGGTATCAGCAAATATCAACATAAAACTTTATTCTGTGGCCAGAGGTTTCCTAAGTGTGACATCTCATGTAGGGAATAAGAGAGAAAAGTATGTGAATTTGAAGTTATTAAAGTGTACTTAAAAGTTTTAAAAGTTACAATATAAAAAGTATGTTATGACACAATGTTTGCAACTATAGGTCAAGTGTTAACATCTCTAACATATAAGGAATTCAATCACAGAAAAATATTAAGCAGAAATGCATGTATCCCTATTCTCATAAAAGTCTTTCTTTCTCCCTCTGTCTACACACACACACATCACTTTTTTTTATTCTGATTGCTGTCAAAATGAAAATAAAGACAATGTGTTCTCCATGGAGAAGAGCTGAATAAATTGTAGCAGCATCAGAACATCATTTAGTACAAAATCAGGATAAAGAGTATGGCTTGTGGTTACATGGAAAAATCTGTTATTAACTATGAAATCAATATAAAGAGTTGTGTTTATGTGTGTGTGTGTTTTTGGTTTCTATTTTTAGTGGCCATTTTTGATAAAAGGACTTGAGATTGGTTTGGGGAAAGGAGAGATGTTGGGGCTAGGGATTTAGCTCAGTGGCACCCCACCTGACTCGCAAGAGCAAGGTCCTGAGTTCAATTTCTGGTACTGAGAAGAAAAAAAAAAAAGAAAGAGATTCTACTGAATTTTCTAATTTTATACATATACTTGTTAAAACAAATGTGAACAGTCATTATCAAAATGAGATTATCATCAAGATTAGGTTTTTTGTACTTCTCTGTAGCTAAAAATTAAACTAATAAATATTAAATAAAAAATTAAGTATGAAAACAAAATATGTATAAGATTTAAAGACTGATTAAATAAAAGAAAAATATAAACGCCTGATAAGCATAAAATGTCTAAACTTGGCTAGTAATAAAAAAGGAAATAAAAATGAAGTATTTATTTACTTATGAAGTTACATATATGTAATTCTTTTTCACTTATAATGGCATTTTAAGGATAATGCATGTTGTTGGAAGAGTGTAAGAAATGGGCACAGTTGAAGATGAAGCATATTGGAACAATCTATCTGGTCAATGACTTCATGCTATTTAAAACCCTAAGCTTCATCCTATGGAAATAATTACAGATGTTAACAAAGACAACTCAGAGATTTATATTACAATACCTTTGGTGATGGTAAAAAGTGTAAACAGTGCTATATTTATGATATACTTGGACCATGATATACTAGGAAACCGTTAAACATTGTTGTGGAAAGAAGTTAGAAAAACTGTTTGATATAAAATACTTAGCGTAGCCCTCTGTGCTTCAGCAGAGGAAGGGTGAGAGGTGCAGCTGCATGGGCTTCTGCAGCTCCCCCACAACAGCAATGCTTCTGGCCTCCTGGCTGGGCTGGTACCTGGATTCATACCACAGAGGCACAGGGGTCATAAAGGTCATTGTTCTGATCTCTAGCTTCGATTTTGATTTAATTCACACAGTTAAAGGTAATACATTAATAACTACCACAAGTTCTCATTTTTCTAAGCTGTGCTTGATGCTATTGTGTTGCTGATTGTATTATTTGGGCTAAGGTGTTGTGATCGATTTAATCAGTTGTTCTTCCTGGTACAATGAGAATGAGATTGCCTCATAGTCATTAGAGACTCAAAACCTACAGAGAAGCTGTAACAGGAAGATCAAAGTATTAACACAGGAATTAAACCAAGGACAGTACCAACAATAAAAATAGAAATGAGAAGACATTCAAGCAAGGCAGAAGCACAAGTAAGGCTGCCTGTTCATCAAAGGCAAATTCTGAAGAAAATGAGGTGGAAAAGTCTGCTAATCAACCACCTGGACATCATAAACTGATAACACAGAAAGTAACAAAATGGATAAATGAGGCTCTAGAAAAATTCAAAACAGAAATAATTTCCCAGATAAGTACAGAGATGGTGAGCAGAATGAAAGAAATGATTAGAGACTCTAGAACAGAAACAGATGAACAAATACATGAGCTCAGGACCTTGACAGAGGCCATGAATGCCCAGCAGGAAAAGAAATGGAAAGAAATGGAAACCATGAATGCTCAACATAGGAAGGCAATGGAATCCATGAAACAGATTAAAATAGATATCCAGATTAAAAACTCTGTTGAAAGTATACATAACAGACTGAGCCAATATGAAGACAGAATTATCAGATACAAGAGACAGGATGGTGATCAGTGACTGTGAAAAGAGGGATCTCTTAAAAAAGGTAAGTGAACATGAGAAATCAATCCAATAGCCCCTAGATGACACATATACATATGAGTTACCAAAGTTGAATGAAGATATAAAGAGATTCTAAACACCCCAATTACAATCAGTGAAATTGAAAACATAATTAAAAATTTACCAACAAAGAAAAGCCCAGGACATGGTGGCTTTACTGCTGAATTCTAAAAAACATTTATAGAAGAAGTACTGCCACTACTTTTAAAACTTTTCAGTGAAACTGAAAGGGAAGCAATATTTCCAAATTCACTCCTTGAAGCAAGTGTTACTTTTATTCCCAAACCAGGAAAAAACCCAACCAAGAAAGAGAACTATAGGCCAATCTCACTAATGAAAATAGATGCAAAAGTCCTCAAAAAGATACTGGCTAACAGAATACAGAGGGTCATCAAGAAGATCATACACATTGACCAAGTTGGATTTATCCTAGGGATGCAAGGATGGTTCAATATACATAAATCAATAAATGTAATACACCATATTAACAGAGTCAAAGACAAAAACCATATGATCATCTCAATGATAAGAAAAAGCATTTGACAAAATTCAACACCCATTCATGATAAAAAAAAAACCCTACAGAAAACTGGATAAGATGGTCATTATCTTAACTTGATAAAGGCTATATATGAGAAACCAACAGCCAACATCATACTAAATGGTCAAAAACTGAAAACCTTCTTGCTAAAATCAGGAATAAAACAAGGATGTCCACTGTCACCACTCCTGTTCAATATAGTTTTGGAAATATTAGCCACAACAATTAGACAAGAGAAAGAAATAAAAGGAACAAAGATAGGAAAGGAAGAAGTTAAACTGTCATTATTTATTGAAGATATCATACTCTACATAGAAAACTGAAAAACTCCACCAAAAAACTTCTAGATTTTATTGACAGATTCAATAGAACAGCTGGATACAGGGTTAACACAAAAATCAATAGCATTCTTGTACACAAATAACAAACTCACTGAGAGAGAAATTAGGGAAACAATCCCTTTCATGATAGCATCCAAAAAAATGAAATATCTAGGAATTGACCTAATGGAGGAAGCAAAAGAACTCTACGTTACATTGAGAACTACAACACTCTGAAAAAAGAGATTGAATAGGATATAAGAAAATGGAAAGACAACCCTTGTTCCTGGGTAGGAAGAACCAATATAGTGAAAATGGGCATACTTCCAAAACTGCTATACAGATTCAAAGCAATCGCAATTGAAACCCCAACAGTATATTTCACAGACCTTGAGAAAACAATCCAAAAATTCATTTGGAATCAGAAGAGATCTAGAATAGCAAAAGCCATTCTAGGCAACAAAGAGATGGTAGAGGGTATCACAATCCCCTACTTGAAACTATACTACAAAGCCACTGTGATAAAAACAGCAAGATACTGGCAAAGAAACAGACCAGAGGATCAGTGGAATAGATAAGAAGATGCAGAAACAACTCCAGAAATACTCAGCTACCTCACTTTTGAAAAAGGAGCCAACCATCCTCACTGGAGGAAAGATAGCCTCTTTAATAAATTGTGTTGGAAAAACTGGATTTTAACTTGTCAAAGATTAAAACTAGACCCCTATCTTTCACTATGCATTCAACTAAAATTCAAGGGGATTAAAGATCTAAATATTAAAACAGAAATACTAACCTTGCTGGAAGATAAATTAGGTAGAACTCTTGAAGACATTGACATAGGAAAAGACTTCATGAACAAATCTTTAGTAGCACAGAAGCTAGCACAAAGAATTAACAACTAGGATCTCATCTTTTTAAAAAGCTTCTGCACCGCCAGAGAAACCACCAACAGAGCTATGAGACGACCTATAATGTGGGAAAAAAATTTTACCAGCTGTTTTTCAGACAGAGGTCTACTATCCACAATATATAAAGAGCTCAAAAAAATCAGACCCCCCAAATTTATAAACCCAGTTCAAAAATGGACATCAGTAATGAATAGACATTTCTTAAACAAAGAGGTAAAAACAGTAAATAAATATGAAAAAATGTTCAATGTCGATGGTCATTTGAGAGATATAGATGAAAACAGCACTGAGATTCCACTTCACCCCAGAAAGAATGGCTGCTATCAAGAAATCAACCAATAACAAATGTTTGCAGGGTTGTGGGGAGAATACAGAAAAATTCACTGAGCATCTATCTGTCTCCAGCACATGCCAGAGCCCCTTAAGGCAGCATAGGAATTTATAGTCCAATGAAAGGACTATGGAGCATAAAGACATCTCTTGATTTTGCAAAAGATCAGATGAGAAAGGATGGTTTGGCTGGGAGCAAACAGGGAGGACAGAGTGCATGATGTGTGCATAAACAAATTTGGAAAGAATGTTCCCAGCATCTCCCAAGTTCCTGTCTTAATTTTTCAAATGCCGTCTAATTCTGAAGTGTGCAAATATCAAACGGGTGTGTCTCCTCTGCAGGCTCACCAGTTCTGTGTGGAGGAATCTCTTACCTAGTCATATCACACCCTCCTGCCATCACCTCAGCTTCAGGTGTACCCGTTTTAGGGAAAGCTGCCAAAAGTGAGTCCACACTTGCTCACTTCATATGCTTCTCCTGGGTTAGGCTGCTGCAAAGATCAGAGCCAAGATCAGAGAGAACCTCCTGCGATAGTCCTAATGAGATACAGCCCTTCTCCTATGCCACTGTTAATAATTTCATTATTTCCATATTTCTTTGAAAGGCATCCAAAATCTGACCAGTTCTATAGAAAATGTTTGGGAAATAGAAAAGGCTAACAGATCAGATCCATAGCACAATACCTGGTGAACGGCAGATGCTCAGAGACAACCTCTGAATGTTGACTGAGGGGCTTTAGTACCCTAGCCTTGCCCTCACCTGGTCAGGCATCTTTGCCTCAGCCAGATTGGACCTCACACCCTTCTCAGGTACCAGGACATTCACAGCCCTAGATTCTCTGCCCTGAAGAGTTTTTCCATCATCTTTCTGAACTCTGCCTCCCCTGCTTGCCTTCGCTGTGAATTGTCTTCTCCATTCTTTTTGGCAGAGTTGGATGCTTCTTTATTGTCAATTTCTTGTTTTTAAGAGAGGTTATTGCTCACCTGGCTTGATCCTTCCTAGGACCAACACCTGGTAGTTATTTCAAGCATCCATGTGATTTCTGCTCTTCTTTCTAGCTGTTTGGGGCTTTATATTTGTTAATAGCCTTGTGTCAAATTCATCCTCTGCATTTAAGTAAAGTGACCTAAAGAGGTGGTATACCCTGAAATACTGCACTATTTCCTCAAACACATGCACAAGTATTTGTATGCACATGTGTTTACATATGCTTGTGCTTTAATTGTTTCACAAATCTAAAATTCTTAAAACAAAATTTCTAGGAAAATAAACTTTGCTATAAGACCTTGGAGAGAGAGGTGTCAGGAAACAGTAGGCTTGCAGAGTTTGCTCATCCACTTTATCTCACAGGGAGTCTTCTAGGAACAAACCAAAGGGAACTCTCCAGGTGCAGCTGCAGAAGGTGTGGCTCCACATTAGGAAGCCTGGTACACTTGGCTGTCTTGGTCCCAAGAAGCCAGATAATTTAACCATATTGAGTTGCTCTACTCAAAGTGCTTTGAAAATGAAGCACTTTTGTCTTGGAGCTGGTCAGCTTCATCGTCTAGCCTTTCCCTGCTGAATAATTGAAACCGGCTTTCATTTTTATTTTGTTGTTAGTTTCATGCCTTATGTTAAGCTTGTATTGCATACTTAATCTTGTTAAGAAACATCCACAGATATTTATTACTGGGAAACTTATTTTATAGGTAATTGCATCTTACTTTTTAAAAAAATCTTTTATTTTATGCCTTTTGTGAAATAATTAAAAACATCATTTTAGTTTTGATCTTTTGGGGATTAAAACTATATTTAATCATGCATTGTTTTTTATTATTTTTGTTCTTGTGTTATAGCAAATGTACAGTGGTTTTTATCTCCTCTTTGTACTTGCAATAACATATTATTTGACCATGAATCACTTTAATGGATTGAAACATAAGCACGTGAATTGAAAAATAGATACATTAGTCAAATCAATAAATAAATATGAAAATATATTTCTATGATGAAAAACCATCTTGGCTACTGTGTCCTCCAACTTGGACAGAGAAAGCTGAAATATATGGCTGTAAAATATAGCTTGCCATGTCAACTAGCCAGTGCCTGCAGCCTAAAAGGAATTTTGAGCACTGGGTAAGAAGTATTTCATCAACAAAATCATAAAATAAAGACATTAAAATGAAGGGATGATGGAGTGCTGCAGGACGTTTGTAAAATCACCCTTCAGTCTAAGGCTGGAGTAGTTTAGTATTAGACATTGCATACTTTTCATATAAATTTGCTTACAAATAGCATGCCTTAACAAGCAGCGTTACCAGGCTGCCCCTGTAGCAAATATATTTCTACTATTGTTGCTAAACAAACTCTACTTGCACTCTATGGTATAGCTGGGGTCAAAATAAATAATTCATTCTTGGTCCAGAAAAGTACAACTATTACAATCTTCACCCAGAGTATTTGTCTTTGTTAATTAATGAATTAACATAGCAATTCAAAAGTGAGCTACCCAATTTTTATATACTTCTCATGTGCTGTCTTTATTGGATGAAATCCCCTATTAGTCATAATCAATGCTCAATCTCTAATTTCATAAGATAATAAAGTGGGCTGCATGGATTATTAGTAGTTACATTGTGTAACTTATCAGTTATTTGTCAGATGAATGTAGGAATATAATTAACATGCGTTATTTTAACGAATACAACTGAGAAATAAGGATTTTAAGTGACTTGACTTTCTCAGAAAGTAGGCGCAAAATACAGCAAGGAAATTTGCATTTGCATTTATTTACATATCTGTGTAATTTTTCTTGTAGCACATAGCACTAGTTAATATCTTTCAATTGCAAATTACTATAATTTGCTGTTTGATTATATTTTTACCACATTAATAAGATCAAGCAGTGCTAATTAAAATTGGTAGGTTCCGTTGGATGGAGGAACATTTATACAGCAGATGTGAATGAGGTAAGAGAATTAGAGATTTAGGGTTGCATGGGTGTTCTAAAATTCTTGTGACCCAGTTCCCATTTCCAGTCATCCCTTCATAAACCATTACCCAGTTCTCAGTTTGGGGACCACCTCTGAGGAAGGAGGGAGTATTTCCTCAGCTTCCCCCAAAGCAACCTCTGTCTTCACCTTCGCCCCCTCTGGGTCTGTGTGAAACACTGAGAGTATAGCCTTCCGGTCGACCTCACCCCACAGGAAGTGAGCACTGGAGACAAATCTTCCAAGGCTGTAGAGAGTTCTCTCAATTCTGAAGCAGACTAACTGAGCTCCTCTGTGATTCACTGAAACTTGAAACCAGAGGACACCTGACTGAGATTTTAACATAACTTATTTTTCTATTTCCTGCAAGGTTTGTGATATAACCTGTCCCAGAATTTGGACTCTGGGAAGCAGGAGTGGGTTTTTACGACTCATACATGCTCCGGTGTCCAGCCTGGTGTGCATGTGTGGCAGACTCTGACGATCCACCTGAGGGCTGTTTGGGGTAATGGGAGGGAAGGATCCCTCCAAACAGAAGATGTGCTTTGGGGCTTAGACATAGGTGGGACCCACACAAAAAATCCCTGCACAACAGCCTTGACCTTCAGCTTCTATCCCTGCTGGGTCATACTACCTGGCTTCTGGAAACGGGGTCTGGAGCGGCCACATTTCTGCAATTAGATACAGTGGTGAAATCCTTAACAAGAGGCGGGATGCTGGGTCCTTCCCTCCTAAGTCCTAAAACCAGCCCCCGACCCAGCAGAGGCAGAAACCCCCAGTGCCGCTGTCTCAACATCTGGCCACCAGTAAAGGAAAGATACAGGTTCGGGGTCATCTTACTGCCCCAGATTCTCCTGTGCCAGTTTCAACGTGCATTTTTAATGAAATGTTTTATTCAGGGCAACTGGTGTGACACCGACTCTGCTTTTTTCTTTCTTCCTTCCTCCCCTGTATTCCCTGGTTTATTCTCTGTCCAGTTGTTTCTGGTTATGGTGCAGCCCACCCACGCGCAGGTTGCAGAGATGGTTGAATAAAAGTCAGAAACAATTCTAGGTAATTGCGGTGAAACCTTTATAGAATGTATGCAGATGGATTGCATTTGTGGAATAGACCAGCATATGATTTTGGAATCAATAGCTCAAACTTCTTTTTCTTTTTCAATTGATTGATTGCTTGTGTGTGTGTGTGTGTGTGTGTGTGTGTGTGTGTGTGTGTGTATGGTGGTGGTGGGGAGACATGTAGAAAACTCTCCAAGTAAAAATTATTTTTTAATCTCAGATATCTTAGTACAATTTAAATGCCAAATGGGGATTAGTGTATGTACATAAAAATTTAAAATAATGCCAATAAAAATTATAGTGACTCATTGTATAGACCACCCTGTACCAGCAACTGTGGGTTGATTTTGAGCATGGAGCTATTTCTGGATCGACATCCTGCTTTATTTAATATACTGACCTCAATATACTGTTGTCATTAAAGTTACTAATAAATGCAATTTAATCTTTTAAATGCAGTAAACTGTTTATTGTACAGTTACTGTGTTCTTCTTCTGAGGAAATCTTAGGGTCATTTCTTATACAAAGCACCATCTACTTAGGGAAAACCCAGACTTGCAGCTTTAGCTGTATTTCTTGTGTCTGTGTCCTCCTTCCCCGAGTGTGAAAACTTTATTGCTCATTATCTACTGGGCTGTGATGAAGTGACAGATGATTTATTGGGAGCCAAAAACTGTGGTTCCACGGTGAACAATTTTATCCCTTCGTATTTCAGTCCTGCCAGCCTCCTCTAACTGCCGCGGCAACAAATAAAGAAAACTCAATGCTGGAGGGGCCGGCACTCTTGCTCATAAAGGTCCACGTTTCAGATCACACTCTGTTTCTAATTCCATTCAATTCCCTTTTGTTGCTTAAAAATTCAATTTGTTTAATTGAGCTGATTGACAGTAAAATCTGAATTCCATGCATTTTAACCATTCATATTAAATTTCCCTCTGTATAGTACTTTTATTAATGTGCTTTACAGGCAGAGGCTTAATTTAAATTTGGTGACCTCACGAGCTTATAAAAAGATCTGAATTCTTGTTTTTTTCCCAAGTTCAAGTTATAATGAATAAATGTAAACCAATGGTATAGTTATTTCTTCAAATGAGTTTATTTAATGAGTCAAGGAAAGGGACTAGGGAAAGGGAGGCTCTATGTGTGTGTGTACGTGCACTTTCAATGTGTTTTCATGTTTTAATAGATAACATTATATTGGGGGTAGAAATGACCTGCCTTTTATGGTTAAAAAGCAAGTCTCTATCTCCCATTAAAATAGTAGGTGAAGCACTGTGTAATGGAACATACAATGTCTGCTTTTTATGGGGTTACACATTTATTGACATTTAAATAGCAGAACATCTTTTCCTTTAGGCTTAATAAGATGCACAGATACCCATGTCAGATTTTTGAGGTTTACTAAACTTTAATCTGTAAAATTTAATACCAATATCCAAGTCATTATGTATATGTAGAATGCAGTGTGACTTTACAAACACTTTTAAGCAATGAATTATGTTACAAGAATGGGGTGGCTGTGTATCATTATGTCCAGGTAAATGCCAGAATGATGACATAATTGGTAGTTGGGAGTAAAATACAACCCCTGTAAAATGTTACTAAGGTGAATGCGAAAGGATTGTAATTCATTATACACAAACATGGCTCCTAGGTATTTATCATTTTATGAAGTATAGACTCACTTGATCTCACCAGGCATTGTTTTTCTCTTGCCTTTGTTACTTCTTTCGGCAGTGTAACATGTCCTGGTTTCAAAATTGCTAATTCCTTTTTATTCAACCATTTTCCAGGGTACCCCAGTGGATTTTAAGTCTCTTTTCATGCACTAGAGACTAAGAATTCTGTAAATGCTAAATCCAAAAGACTGACTGTAATAAGAATGATAATCCACCAATTTCAGACAATGATAAATTTATGACTTTGGATTAAAGGTCAGATGGCTATTCCAGACATTAAAGCAGCCCAATTTCATAATACCCAGCACCTTAAGGAAAGACATTTTTGCACCCTCGTGCCTGTTAGTTCCTGCTAAAGACATATAATAATAGTTTGGAAGTCAAGAAGCCCATTTCCTACCTGTGCAGGGTGCTTTCCCTTAGCCCTAGGCAACTGTTTAACTTTTAACCCTCTTGTTCACACAGCGTACATGCATAAACGTACAATGTACCACATAAGGAAGCAGGTCTTGCAACATTTGTTTTATGCTGTTTGCTGTAAGACACATTACTCATGTTTTCAGACATTTTCTTCTGTCCCAAAGTCAGGAATCATTTTCTCTAAATGGCCACTTTGCTTTAAATTCATTCTGTTTCAGGTCTTCTTGTCCCCTGAAACATCAACAAGGCATCTGACTAGGAGAAAGAGTCTGGCATAAAAATGTCTCTGAAGAAAGGCTTTTGTTTGACCACACTTTTGAGGGATTTGCTTTTACAATATTTCATCTAGTTTCTCCTCTATGCCAGCCACTCTCCTATCACATCAAAATGAGCCACTTTCTAAGAAAGAGGCAGTTCTCACCCAATGTCCTTGAGCTTCTGACCATTACACCATCTCCTGACCATTGCTCTTCTTAGGCCTAGCAATGTTCCAGAACAACTGTGACAGGGTAGACTGCCCAGGTGACATCTGTGTAGTACCTGGCAAACCCTTGGTCCACAGCTTAATTAATGGTACTAGAGAGTATATCATGAAGTTGCCTGGAATTATCACTCTTTCCTCTCCTGAGATCCATTCTTCCAAGTTTGTGGGGGTAACTACTTTATGGACATGCAAAGCAATGGGGGAAGTGAGGCACTCAAGGACCCAATAGAACCCAGACAAAATTATTGGTCCTCCAGATGAAGGGATGAAGTGATTCAAAAGGGGTTCCATGTGGAGGCCTTCTATTGTCATCTGAAACAAAGGTAACATATTAATTTATCTAAATTGTTTACTCCTGCATACATTTCATTTATTTATTTTACTTGTTTAGCTTTTCTCCAAAAGACTGTCATCCAACTTTACATAGTGATAAACAGTAGAATTCAGTGGGTGAGTTTTTCTCCATGAAGATTCCAGAAGTGATAAGGATAAGCTTATGTCCTTTGCCTTTTGTCCAAAATCTATCCAGTGGGAAATTGAGACCTATAAGCAAAGAGGGATCCACACTTTTAAATTGAACAAAATATAGCAAATAGGCCTTTCAGGATATGGATGAATTAAAGGGAAAGAAAAATTGCTTTTATCTATTATTTTTGTTGGTTAAAGCTCAAGATAGGGAATCTTCTTTCTAAGGTGGCTTCCATTGAAATAATAAATTTTTGAGGTCCTAATGCAGAGACAAAAATGATTAGAGAAATACAGATGAAGAGTACATAGATGGATAACAGAAATTTAAAAGATATCTCCTAAACCTCTTTGTAGTTCTTTTCAACCCCAAAACTTTCTAAAAATGTTCAAGTCAACATTTTAGAGCCTGAGGGAAGAAGACACTTTATCATAGAAGAGATAAGCTTTTTTCAACCGTATGACTTACCTATTGCCAGACGAACAGAAGAATTTTGAAGCCTTGTGTAATTTGGACAACTGAACACTGACGTTAGATTTTAACATACTTGAGATTACAACCTATGAAGATATCTTAGAATTTGTGTTTATTCCTGCAACTACCTGAGTTAGCGTCTTTCCTCTTGTTTCTTTTGCATAATTTTTCACCCCCACACTGGATTAATTTTTAGAACAAATTTGTATTTTTATTTTTGGTAATTCCCCATTAAATGTTCATTGTGTAGTAGCAGAACAGTGGAGTACTCTGAATTCTTTGGCTCTAGGTAGCTCAAATTCTATACAATATTAAGGTAGTTAAGAAAAGACGGTACGGTCAACTGGCAAGACTAATGTCAAAACAGTATAATTCCTAAATTGTGAATTATCTTTAATTCAGATGAGGTACAGTCCTCATTTAAATAACTGTATTAGATGACCAAATGACATCCCAGTTGCCTTTGATCCTGAACTGTGATAGGTTGGTTGGAAGGAATTAAATTTGATGTTTCTTGGGGTAGGAAGGGAAGGTGCCATGTACCCTGTTCTAAAGGAAAGGTTTATGGGCCTCCTCTTTGAGAGTTCTTGAATGTTTGTTTCCTTTAATAATTGAATTCTTGTTTGGTTGGATAAGAAGCTCTTGAGTTAGTGCTTCCTTTCCCTGAAGATTTAGGATGGCTCTCAGTGGCTCTAAGGCCTGGATGCTCTATTGTTCTTTCACATCAAGTGGTTCTTAGAACTGACAGATCTTCTCCTAGATCCCCAAAGGATTCTTTCTTCTTTTGGAGGATCAATAACTTTACTAGCATGTGTCTCAGTATTGATCACTCAATATCATTTTTCTTGGTCCACAGTGTACTCTTTCTGTCTGTAGATTGAAGTTACCTTTTATTTCTGGAAGTTTTCTTAAATTATATCTCAAAGTTTTTTGTTTTCTGTCCCAGTTTTGCTGCTGCCCCCTGTAGGAATGCCACATGTGTGGCACAGTGGTGCTTCTACCCATGCAGCCCCTCATTTCCCTGATAGTTTCACTTTTTTTAACCTATTTCTTTTTCTTTTATTTATTCCCTATTGCTGCAACTTAGAGAATTTTCTGAAATCTTGCAGCTTTGCTTTGAAATTTTGTATTTAAGGAGTAAGTATTTCATTGAGATTTTAAAAATTCATGGGACGTGTTTGGTAGCAATTTTCATCTTCTCCACCAAAACCTCTTTCTAGTGAATGTTTTTTTAATTGATCTTTTATTTTGCTCTTTGTTTTCCTCCTTTAAAGTAGTAATTTTTTAAAAATGTATGCTTATGTGTTTATTCATTTAAAATATTACTGAACATGAAACAAGGTGAATTATTTATGGGCTGGTCTTTTGAAGAAATTTAATGTTGGCATGGACAGAGCAGAGCAGGCCTCTTTTGGCAAAATTAAATCAGAAAAAATTTCTCAGATAACAGAGGAATTTCTGAAGAAAATAAGCCATCTTGGCAATTGCTTTTCTCTAACCAAAGAGATCAACAATAATAATTTGGCATTGTGTAGCAAAACTTTGCTGGTCATATGCTTTATTTCAGAAAATAGCTTAATTGATTTCTTTATGCATTCAACAGGCATTTGTGTTTGTAGCCAATCAGGTTATGTTAGTAAAAAAGTGGTGAACAAAAAGGACAGATGCCACATCATGGAACTTGCATTTAGTGGCTGTGTTAGTCAGCTTTATTCAGAGAAAGATAACAGACAAGATGTGCCTACCAAGTGAGTGGTTTAGTTCTAGCCAGAAGTCTGAAGGTCTGAGGATCAGGAGAGCTGATGGTATTCTTCCAGTTGGAGGGCTGGCAGGCTTAGATTCTAAGAAATGATGTCTTTGTACAGGTGCAAAGTCAGGAAAAACCCAGTTTTCCAGGTGAAAAGTCATGCACAAAGATAGGATCATTTCTTCCTGGAAGAGAGCCATCCTTCCCACATATTTTAGAGGATCTAATCTACTTCACTCGGTCTAACAATGTCAATTATGAATTAATCTAAAAAACATTTTCATAGGAACAGACATAGATTTGACCAAATATCAGTGTGCCTCATAGTCCAGTCAAAATTTACATATACAAGTAACCAGAGAGGCACACAAACTTCAACTAGAGTCCAGCCATACCATTGGTAAGTGTGTGCAGATCCCAGGGAGAGGCTGTGTGGACCAGAGTGGCGCAGCTGCAGGCAGATCCCAGACAGGTCCCCTCCCGAACCCCAGAGACATGGGCACATGTACCCAAGCCACAGGCCCACTTAAAAAAAAGCTGCACAGGTGCACAAGCTTCAGCCAGAGACCCACCATACCACTGGCCACAGCCAAGGGCCCCCCTGGAAAAGAACTACACAGATGCACAAGCAATAGCCAGAGGCTTGTCCCAATACCATTTATAAGTGTGTGGAGACCCTAGGCAGAAGCTTGTGCAGACAACAGGAACTGGGGTGCACAGCCCCCAGCCAAAGGACTTCCCAGGCAATATTTACATAGCGGCCCTAGGCAGAGGCACACCTAGAGACTATACCAAGCTTGCATAGGTCCCAGCCAGAAGCCCTCCCATACAACAGGTGGGCTCAAGGATCTAGAAAGCCACCATCATAAATCTAGGAGTTGGTGTACTGGTGAGCAGCAGAGTAAAAGCTGCTTGGTGGCTTGCTGAGATTTGAGGACCACCAGGTGAACAAAAAGTTGCCTCAACAAAGGAACAATTAGTTGCATCTGTTGAAATGAGAAGACATAGAAATAAGTCTCAAAACCAGACTTTCAGATCACCTAAGGCAACTGCAAAGGGCAAGAAGATGGAACAATCTGATACTCAACCAGCTGGACTCCCTGAACTGGCAACAAAAGAGGACCTGGACAAAATTAAATCAGAAATAATTTCTCAGATAACAGCAAAGATTATGCCTGTAATGATTAATAAATATGATTAATTAGATATGATTAATAAATTTAGAGCAGATACAGATTTTAAAAAATAGAGGAGCTGAGAAACATGTTGGAATCCCAAAATAGTAAACAAATGGGATCCATGAAACAGATTCACACAGATTTCCAGGAGATAAAAATTCCATTGAAAGTTTTTGCAGCAGAACGAGCCAATTTGAGGACAGAATTTATTCCACATATAGAAGATAGGATTACAGTTAGTTACCAGGAAAAGAAAAAAATTCTTAAAAATATCAAGGGACCATGAGAAATCAATCCAGCAGCTGCTAGATGATTCAAAGATGAACATAAGACTGATCCTGAATTAGTAAAGAAACAGGAGAGAGTGCAGATGGCATTAAAAAAAAAACTGTTCACAAAAGTAATGGCAGAAAACTTTCCAAATAGGGGGAAAGAACTTGACATACAGATGCTTACAGGACTCCAACTAGCCATGATTAAAAAAAAAATCTACACATAGACATATAATAGTTAAGATTCCAGAAACCCAACAGAAGAACAAAATTCTATAAGCAGTTAGAGAAAAACAAATCACATACAAAGGAAAGCCCATCAGAATCACAGCAGACTCCTCAACACAAACATACAAGGCAAGAAAAGCATAGAGTGACAAATTTCAAACCTTAAAGGAAAACAACCTCTAAACCAGATTGATGTACTCTGCAAAACTATCTTTCAAAAATTAATGGAGAAATAAGATACTTTCATGAAAGAGAGCATCTTAGGGACTTCATGAGTACTAAACTAGCACTCCAAAAATTTTTAAACAACATCCTAGGAAAAGACAATGAGGATCACAACCCCAGGAAATCCAACAGAATGAATCCATGAGGCACAACAAGAAATTAAATGCAAAGGGGAGAATCCCACAAAAAGAAAAAGTCATGACAAGGATAAGTCAATAATTATCAGTTATAACCATCAATGTTGATGGTCTCAATTCACCAATGAAAAGAAATAGGCTGGCAGACTAGCTCAAGAAGCAAGAACTAACAATGTGCTGCATACAAGAAACACACTTAATTAAAAAAGAAACTCATAGACTGAAAGTCAAAGGGGGGAAAACAATACTCCATGCCACAGGAACCCCACCCCCTGCAGAAAAGCTGGAGTAGCTATTCTCTTTGCAGATCAACTAGATTTTAAATGAACACTGATTAAGAGAGTCAAAGAAGTATACTTCATCATTATAAAGGGAACAATCCAAGAGGAAGAGATGGCAATCATAAATATATATGCACCGAACACTAGTGCACCCACCTATATAAAACAAATACTAATGGACATGAAAAATCATATAAACACTAATACAATAGTAGTGGAGGACCTCAATACCCCATTGTCATAAGTAGATAGATCAACCAGACCCCCCCAAAAAAACCCAGAAACAAACAAACAAACAAAAAACAGAAATACAAGGACTTAATCAAACTTGAACAAATGAATTTAACAGATGTTTACAGGGTTTTTTAACCCACAAAATCAGGATACACATTCTTTTCAGCTGCACATGGATTGTTCTTAAAAATAGACCACATACTCACTCACAGAACATGTTTAAGTAAGTGCAAAGGAATTGAAGTTATCCCCTGTATATTATCAGACCATAGTGAGATGAAATTGGAGATAAGTAGCAAAAGAAACTGCATAAACACATGGAAATTGAACAACACACTTCTGAATAACCAATGGGTCACAGAGGAAATTAAAGAAGAAATCAGACAGTTCCCACAATTAAATGACAATGAATGCAATATATTGGAATCTATGGGACACAATGAAAGCAGTCTAATGTGGAAATTCATAATAGTGAAATCTCATATTAGGAAAACAGAGTGCGCTCAATTACACAACCCAATGCTGAACCTCAGGCTTTTAGAAAAAAGAAGAGAAGGACAATCCCAAAGCTCATACAAGGGAGGAAATTATAAAGATCAGGGCAGAAATTAATTCAATGGAGACTAAGAGAACAATACAAAAAAAATCAAAGAAGCCAAGAATTTGTTCTTCAAAAGGATAAACAAAATTGACAACCCTTAGCCAACTTTATTTTAAAAAGGAAACAAAAGACCCAAATCCATGCAATTAGGAATGAATAGGGAGAAATTACAATGGATCAAGAAGAAATCCAGAGGATTATCAGTACCTACTTTGAGAACCTATACACCAATAAAATGGAAAATACAGAAGTGGATAGATACCTAGATACATATGAATTAACAAAGTTGAATGAAGATTACCTAAAAATTCTAAACAACCCAATATCATTCAGTGAAATTGAAAACATAATGAAAAACTTACCAACTAAGAAAAGTCCTGATGGCTTTACTGCTGAATTCTACAAAACATTTAGAGAGGAACTACTGCCACTACTGTTTAAACTCTTCAATGAAATTTAAAGGGAAGCAATACTCCCAAATTCATTCCTAGAAGCAAGTGTCACTTTGATCCCCAAAGCAGAGAAAGACCCAACTGAAAAAGAGAACTAAAGGCCAATCTCACTAATGAACATAGATGCAAAAATCCTTAATAAGATACTGGCTAATAGAATGTGGAAGATCATCAAGAAGATCATACACCCTGACCAAGTTGGATTCATTCCAGGGATGCAGGGATGGTTCAACGCACACAAATCAATAAATGTAATACATTATATTAATAGAGCCAAGCACAAAAACCATATAATCATCTGAATAGACTCAGAAAAAGCATTTAAAAAGTCCAACATGCATTTATGATAAAAACCCTCCAAAAATTGGAATAGACAGGTTCTACCTCAATCTGATAAGAGAAATTTATGAAAAACCAACTTCCAATGTCATGCTAAATGGTCAAAAACTGATATCCTTCACACTAAAACCAGAAGCAAAGGCTGGGATTTAGCTGAGTGGTTCCTCCACCTGCCATGCAAGCACAAGAACCCAAGTTCAATTCCCAGTACAAACAAGAACAACAGTAACAACAACAACAACAAGACAAACAAATGAGGAACAAGACAAGCATGTCCACTTTCACCATTCCTGTTCAACTGAGTTGTGGAAATATTAGCCAAAGCAATTAGACAAGAGAAAGAAATAAAAGGAATAAAGATAGGAAATGAAGAAGTTAAATTTTCATTATTTGCAGATGACATGATGTTTTTTAGAGGACTCCGAGAACTCCACCAAAAGTCTTCTAGATTTAATAACTAAATTCAACAAAGAAGCTGGCACAAGGTAAACACATAAAAATCAATAGCTTTCCTGTATGAGAAAAGCAGACTCACTGAGAGAGAAATGGAGCAAGCAATTCCTTTCACAACAACATCCAAAAAATTGAATACCCAGGAATCCACCTAACAAAAGAAATCAAAGACCTCTACTCTGAAAATTATAGCACTCTGAAAAGAGCTTGAAGAGGATATCAGAAAATGGAAAGACATCCCTTGCTCCTGGATAGGAAGAGTCAACACAGTGAAAATGGCTATACTTCCAAAGCTACTATATAGATTCAAAGCAATCCCAATTGAAATCCCAGCAGCATACTTCACAGACCTTGAGAAAACAATCCAAAAATTCATTTGGAACGGGAAGAGACCTAGAGTAGCAAAAGCCATTCTAGGCAACAGAGACATAGCAGGGGGTATCATAATCCACAATTTAAAACTATACTGTAAAGCTACTGTGATAAAAACAGCAAGGTACTGACAAAGAAACAGACCTGCCAGTGGAACAGATTATAAGATGCAGAAACATCTCCAGACATGCTCAGCCACCTCATCTTTGACAAAGGAGCCAAACACCCTCACCTGGAGGAAAGATAGCCTCTTTAATAAATGGTGCTGGAAAAACTGGTGTTCAACTTACCAAAGATTAAAACTAGACTTATATCTCTCACCATGCAAACAAAAATCAAAATGAATTAAAGGACTAAGTATTAAAAGAAAAACACTTAAATGACTGGAAGATAGGTTAGATAGAACTCTTGAAGATATTGGTGTAGGAAAAGATTTTATGAACAAAACCTCAGTTGCCCATGAACTAACACAAATAATCAATGAGTGGAATGTTTTCTTATTGAAAAGATTCTACACAGCAAGAGAGATGACCATTAGTGTGAAGAGACAACCCAGAATGTGGGAAAAATGTTTTACCAGCTGTTCCTAAGACAAAGGACTACTATCTAGACTATATAAAGAATTTAAAAAAATCAGACCTCCCAAATTTAAAGATCCACTCCAAAAATGAGCGTATGAATTGAACAGACACTTCTCAGACAAAGAAATAGAAATAGCAAATAAACATATGAAAAAACATTCAACATCACTGGTCATTCAAGAGATGTAAATGAAAACAGTGCTGAGATTCCAGCTCACCCCAGAAAGAATGGCTATTATGAAATCAACCAATAAAAAAATGCTGGTGAGGCTGTGGGGAAAGAGGAATCCTACTCCACTACCGGTGGGATTGTGCCTGGTGCAGTCATTGTGGAAATCAGTATGGAGATACCTCAAAGAACTAGGATTGGAGGTCCCATTTGATCCAGTTATCCCTCTGCTGTGTATCTTCCCCAAAGAAAGAATAAAAGAATCATACAACAGTGATATATGTGCACCAATGTTCATAGTAGCACATTTCATGATAGCTAAAATTTGGAAGCAGCCCAACTGCCCATCAACAGGAGACTGAATAAAGAACATGCAGGATTTTTTAAAAAAGGGGGTACTGTTCAGCCATAAAGAATGAGAAACTAGAGACATTTATAGCTAAATGGATGTACATTGAGGTGATACTCTTAAGTGAAATAAATAGGACACATGTAAATACCAAATAGTTTCTCTTGTGTGAAAAACTAAAAGTGTAAATAAAGACTAAAAGGTATAATAGATAATGTGAAAGAGGAAGAAATGATACAAAGGTGAAGGGCAAGTGGGAGGGGTAGGGGAAAAGAAAGGGGAATGGAGTTAACATGAGAAAAAGAAAAAATGTAAACAAAGTCTTTGTAGATAGGGAGGGATAGAGGAGTTGAAAGGTGGGCAGTGGAATGAGGAAAAATAAGAACCAAGATGGATTATGTAAAGGTGCAAATTCCCAATGATAAATGTCATTATATTGTATACCTTAAATGTACCTGTAAAATCAATTAATTATTTAAAAAAAAAACCATCACCAGTATACCTCTTATCAGCTTGGCACATATACGCATCTCCTTAAACCGTATTTAAAATTCAAATAAAGGCAATAACCAGGTCATAATTCTGTATAATTTTATACAACTACCCTATATACAATTGAAATTGAACTCTTTCCTCAGAAGAGGAGATAAAGTCCTTGAATGATATTTACTCTTCCCTTTATTTTTTATAATCTGAATATTATTACGTAAAGTTAACAATAATTTATATTTTGTGGTACTGCGGGGGGGTGAACCCAAGGTCTTTGCACTGAACTGTATTCCCTGCCCTTTTTTGTTTTTATTTTAAAATTTTGAGACAGAGTCTTGATAATTCACTGTTACCTACGCTGGGCTTGAATTTGCAATCTGCCTGCTTTAGCCTCCCAGGGGGCTGGGACTACAGGGATGTACCATGGCACATAGCTCTAGCTGGTATTTATAATAATAACTTTTAACCAGTACTCATCCCATGATTCCTTTGCCTCCAGCAAGCATTTCAGCTGGCCATGGATCTTCACCTATTCCTGAAGAGTCTGGGCCAGCTCTACTGTAGCTTTACACTGACCTTAACCACAGGGCATGATAACACTATGCAAACTCCTGAGGAGACAGACTCTTCCTCATTTTTATTGTGGAATAGCAATCCAGCTTCCCCTTGGAAATCAGGCTTAGTTGCCCAGCCAGTGTGGTAAGTTCCTTCTTTGCTTGTTGATACAGAGCATAGAGAGCGTCCACATGCCATATTAACTTCCACCTCAATGGCATCACTGTTTGTGTCTCAGGAGGAATAATTATTTCCTTTGGAACCAAGACCCATAGGCCTGCATAGCCTGGAGCAGCCGTGGGGACAGGATACAAATATTTTGCCAATGGGTCACTAGGTGCCATTCCCATTTCTTTTCCTTCATTCCTGTACTTATGAATCCTGGATACAAGAGAAATTGTACCATATATTAGATGCTAATTCAGAGCATAGACAGAGTCCTGCAGAACCTTTGCTCTGTCACCCACAATATTGCCACCCAACTGATGCTGTCATTAAATTTTCAAAAGAACAGTTCACACTATTCCATCAAGCCAACTGCTTCATCATGGTAGGAAACAAGGTAAGAGTAGAGAGTCCCATGAGCATGGGCCCATTGTCATAGTTAATTTGCTTTCAAGAGAGTTCCTTTCTCAGAAACAGTAATGTGTGGAATACCGCAATAGTGGATAAAACACTAATTCCATGGACGTTAGTTTTGGCAGAAGTATTGCACAAAAAGAAGGCAATTCTGAATCTAGAGTATCTATCCAGTAAGAACATATGCTGTCATTTTCATGGTGGAAGTAGTCCATTGTAATCAACCTTCCTCTAGATAGCTGGCAGGTCACTCCAGGGAACAGTGCCATGCTAGGAACTCAGTGTTTGTCTCTGCTGTTGGCAGGCTTGGCACTCAACATAAAATGTAGTAGATCATTCAGCTTTGGTAAGTGGAATCCCATATTGAGCCCATGTACAACCTCCTTCTTTCCCACCATTGCCACTTTGTTCATGAGCCCATTCATTGATGACAAGGTTGCTGAGAGAAGAAGCTGCCTGGTATCCACAGAACAGGCCATCCTGTTTTTTAAATGATTGAAATCTTCTTTTGTTGAGGTCACCCTTTGGTGAACATTTGTATGGTACAAATATCTCCACTTTTTTGCTCACTCAGTGAGATCTATACATATAATTCTTTCTTGAATTTCCTTATCACCAATTTTCTAATCATTTTCTTTCCAAACTCAAACCATTAAGCCAAACAATTGGCCACAGCCTATGAATTAGTATATACTTTAATGTTTGGCTATATTTCCTTCTAAGCAAAGTGAACAACTAGGAACAATGCTTGAATCTGTTGGGAGGATTTCATTTCATCAGTGTCCTTATGGATGCCCTGGAAATAAACTGTAGTACTGCCACCATCTATCTACCTTTGGATGGAAGCTCTATGTTGTGCAACATCACCTGTAAACCAACCCCATTCCTCAATTCTTCTTTTTCTCTGTCTCGTGATTATAGGGAAATCTCCATAAGGCCACAGGTACAGGTTAGGAGAGAGAAGGCAATGCATCAGGAGCGGACACGATGGGCATTTGGGCCATTCCTTCATGCAACTTGTGGTTTTAGGGCCTGCTTGGGCTGATCATGTATAAGCCACTTCCATTTGATGGTGCTGTGCTGCTCTGCACACTCAAATTTATGACTTGATGGGTCTATCTCATTGAGGAAGAACCAGTATAAAACCAATACTTTCAGCATATGGTAGATAGGGATGTTTATATGCTGTTAGAAATTGAATCTTAAGAGAAATAACTTCCTAACTAGGTATTTGTCTGCAAGGAATGGGAAGACTGACAAAAACTCATAGGTTGGTAGAAGTGAGTTCTCCTATTATGGAGGCATAGGCAACTTGGAAAGGGTAGTTTGGGCAAGAGACTTTCCCAAAGGTCCAAGCTACAAAGAAAGAAAGGAGAAACAATATTGCTCATTGCCTCATGCCACCTGCTTCTTCTGCAAATTCCAGAGTCCCAGCCATCAAATCCATGTACTTTATGGTGGAATCCAGGGCCTTTACCAAAATGCCTTGCCTTGTTTCTCCAACGATGTCCCAGGCTATGACTTTGTCTTCCTTGCCCTCAATGGGACACTTCAGACTCATTGGACCTCCTGCTAGTCCATGACCTTGTACTCTCTTTCTACCCTCTATTAATTTGCGTGTCCTATTCTTCCTGCTTCTTACTTGCCTGTGGAAATCTGAATTGTATTATTTTAAAGTCAAAAGTAAAAGAATTCTCTAAAATATTTTCAGGCAATTGAAATCAAATTTAATCACTTCCTTTTCTGATCTGGCTTTCTACCACAGTTTCTTTGTATTCTTAACTGTTTCTTTCTGTCACTTGGCTTTTTCTCTAATTATTCTGGTAGGCTTTAAGCACTATATTACAGGGAAGAATTATAAGCTTTGAAATTGGGCTCATCTGAGTTTGGATTCAGATGCCATAGTGTCCTGGGCATTTCCTTTGGGTGTTATTAAGTATCTCTGAACCCTCATTTTAAAAAGATGGTTAGGGTACTGGGGATTTAGCTCAGTGGCACCACACCTGCCTTGAAAGCTCAAAGTCCTGAGTTCAATCCCCAGTACCAAAAAATAAAAATAAAAAATAAAAAGAGGGTTAATACTGATTTCCACATATTTGCCTACTACAGCAGACCGTAAGATCAGTAAAGGCAGAAGGTCTTTCTTATTGATGCCTATATCCCAGGTATCTGGTATAGTATCTTGCATGTAATAGGCACTGAGTATATAGTTGATGGATGAATGAATTGTGAGATTATGACAAACAATCAAATAAATAGTCAACACAAAGTTCACGGCACACGATCAGCTTTCACGATATAGTCGCCATTATTATCCAGTTGAACATGGTTATTGATGCAACTCAAGCGTCTTTGGAGGCCTGAGACCAAGTTTTGTTCATTTTTTCCCCAGGCCTCTCCATGTAGTAAGTGCCTCAACTCACTGGATATCATTTCACGATCATTGCGGTTGAGAACAAAGCTCAGGTGCAAAACAAAACAAATAAACTCTCTTCTTTTTTGGAATTTATAATTCTCTGTGTCCAAGTGGCAATACTGTAACCCCAGCAGCCATTTAACAAGTATTTTTTAAATAAAGATCAACTGACAGTTTACATTTATTGAGCATTTAGTATGTGGTAGGGCCTTTTCTAATTTTACTTTATTTTATTTTTTTTTCTCATTGAGTTTATTGATACATTTAGGTGTACAGTACAGTTACATTCATCATTGGGATCTTGTACCTTTTACACGACACACGACAAAACAAATAAACTCTCTTCTTTTTTGGAATTTATAATTCTCTGTGTCCAAGTGGCAATACTGTAACCCCAGCAGCCATTTAACAAGTATTTTTTAAATAAAGATCAACTGACAGTTTACATTTATTGAGCATTTAGTATGTGGTAGGGCCTTTTCTAATTTTACTTTATTTTATTTTTTTTTCTCATTGAGTTTATTGATACATTTAGGTGTACAGTACAGTTACATTCATCATTGGGATCTTGTACCTTTTACACGACAGGTCTTGGTTCTAATTTTTGCCCTTATCCCTGCCCTCCCTTAACCCCCTCCTCCCCTCCCTATTTACAAACACTTTATTTCCATTTTTTCATTTTCTAATTTGTTTTATTTTCCTTTATTACCTTTCCCCTACCCTTCCCACTTCCCTTACACCTTTTGCTTTATTTTAAACTTATCTTACGACAGCTCTGTGGAAAAAGTTGTCATTTATATTATTGATAAACAGACAGGAGAGCAAAGCTCAGACACAGCGTGTCATTTTTCCAAGGTCATCGAGCTGGGAAGGCAGAGCTGAGATGAGAGCCTCAGTGATGTGATGTGGACAGGAGGGATGGAGTTCTTTGGTAGGAAGTGGAACAGACTTTGCGATAAATCCAAAGCCAGTGCCTGTCCTACCAGTATTCATGAAAGAAGAGCCGTAGGATTATAAATGGGGCACATTTGAGTGGGAAATCCTGGACATTGGAATTGGATATTCCTGGCTTTATTCATTATTTTTCAAATGACCTTGGGCAAGTCACTTGTAGCTGCACTTGTCTTATGTTAATAATGGGTCCAATAATATTTACCTCACAGGGAGATGATAATGTGCTTTGAATATGATAATCACAGTTTCTGGCCAGAAAAAACTGGCTACATTAATTTTAAAGAGTCATTCTTCATGGAGGCAGTTTGGGCAAGAGGTGCCCAGCTACAGTGGACCTGAATCCTTCTTTACAGAGCTTGCTCTCACTTCCTCAGGGCTTTGCAAGATGCTTAAATGGAAATACATCACTCCATGCTTTGTCTTAGAGTAACTTTGCCCTATCTAAACGGATGACACCATATGTGGTTTTTGGTCTGATTAGGATCATGGGCAGCCAGAACAGGTCCAGTTCTTCAACTCTCCAGCCTTCTTCTCCCACTATTTGAGGCCATCTGTTCTCACCGAGTGGGCTCAGTTCTGTCTTGCCTGGGGACCTGCCTCTGCTCATGGAGGATCAGTTCCTCCTTGGCGAAAACACACTTGCTGCTTCTCTTAGCTCCTTGTTGCACATCTGTACCAAGTGACGTGCTGCTTAAATTAAAATGATTGCAATCCCCATTAAATGTTCAACCAGCAGTTTGGGGAGAGGATATAGGCATTTGGGATTTTAATAAATGAGCAGATACAGGTGACCTGAGCATCCACAAGGAACTGCTCTAGATATGCATAGACTGACCAACTGCTCACTATTTGCCCAGAACTTCCCATCTTTAAATAGGAAATCCTATTTCCTAAGAACTCTGTCCCTGGGGAAGATAATCACCCTAAATATATATAAATTCAGGCTCTTAGAGACTGTGAGGAATCATCTAGTTGGGGTTGGGGTTCTGAGTTCCAGTCCCTGTTTTCTAAATTTCCTAAAACCACAGTTGACCAAACTTCCTGATACCATGCTCAGCCCATGGCTGAGACACATACTGGCCAGTTGCTGGGTCCCAGTTGCTGCTTGCTCACAGGGGTATAGTTGTAGGTGGTTCTGTCCTCTCTAACTACCCCCCTTCTGCCTTCCAGGCTTCGAGATGTCCCATGGCCAACAGGTGAATTCACCTCTTTCCACAGTTTCTCCACCTCTGGGCATACCAGTTGTTCCAGGCTCCCCTGCTCTTGGCCACAAAATTGCCTTGTACAGTCACATGAAAGGGCAGGACAGCATAACCTGTTTGGCAGAGAACAGGTTCTAAGTTTCCACACAAGTCCTTGTTTCCCAATTTAAGTTATTGCTGAGGCTGTAATACCTCTTCCATTCATCCGAAGAGTCACTGCTCTGCTAGAATCTAATTCATTACTCAAAGCAATTTGAAATAAGGTACAATGCTTACTAAAAGGTGCTATATAAAACCAAATTCAATATATTTTAGTACAAGGGCACTCAGCCAGTTGTTCCCAAGAAAATCTGATAATTAGGATTCTAACTTGGTATGATGGTGTAATCTAGCCCAGAAAAGATGCTGATTATAGCCATGCCAATCTTCTGGCATCTATGAAGCTTTCAATTACACAGACATATTTTAGGAGTATATATGTTGGCTCTAAAAGTTAGTTTCAATTGGAGGTTGGCATTCAGCATCTTGACCTCTGTCTCAAGTGCAACTTGTTCCATAGTTTTATTTTTCTTTTGTATTTTTTCCTCCTCTCCTCTCTCCTCCACAGTCCTCCTCTCCCTTCCCTTCTGTTCTCCTCCCTCCCCCCATCAGTTCTGCTTTTTCTGACTTTAAGCATAAAAAATGATGATTCTCATTTTGGGGTTCTCTGAAATTTTTTTAAAAAGCTTCTTTTGGTAGTCATTGTATCAGTCAGACCCAGCTCATCTTTTATTTGGAAATACCAACCTCTACAGCATGAGCGTGTGATCTGTGTGAATGCATCTGTCTATGAATGGGAGGCCCTTAGACAGATACAGAATTCCCATGATCCATTGCATGCCTATCCCTGTGTTGGACAAGTGGCTCACAGAGAGAGAAGAAAGTTCCATCTAGGAGGGCATAGTCACAAGTAAATCATGTGTGCACAAGTGCAAGTAATATGCCAAGGACAGGAACACAACTTTTCCCTTTTTGGCAACTAACAGGTTATCTTTGGGTTTGATCAAAATGCATAGAACAACACAGTGAGTAGCTGGCCCTGCTGATGGAGGTGTCCACTGTTCCCATTATAAATGGCATCTGGCTTCCCACCCAGTCTGGCATATGAAAGCTGAAGATGACCCAGCCTACCCTGATGACAGGATGAGCCCAAGTCTGTGGCTGAGGTGTATCATGGTCCTCTCTCTGCCAGGCTGATTCAATCTTTCTCTCACAGAGACATGTACATGAGGACAATGTGGGAAAGAGCGACTTAGTCTTGGTCTTCAGGAAAGTTGCAAATGAAAAACCTGAGAGGTATAGAAGTTTATGGTCTTTAAGATCCAAGACCATGGCAAAAATTTGCCACTTTTGAGATTCTCTTGAGTGGTGACTCCTTGTGACAATCAGGAACAGGGAACTCTTGCCACTAAATTTACCCAGTAGCCCAGGATATCTATTGTGTGGCAGACAGAATGCCAGGCCCAGACTTCACCCTCATCCCTGTGGAGGCTCAGATGATGTCACTCCTCTGGGTGGGTTTTCTAAGAGATATCTGGGTACCTGTTAAAAAATGTCTTAAGGAGCCCCAGCTTCTCTTTGAACCAGAAGAAAACCAGAGGATCCTTATGGGAAGACACAGCAGCATCTCTATCAGGCGGCTGTGAAACCCTTTCAAAGAAACATTGTTCTGTCCATAATATCTCTGTTAGGTCCTCAGCTACCATTTATGATGGTGAGAGTAGTTTTGTGGTTCTAGTCTCACATCACTCGGGCCGATTAGAAAATTCATAAATATTGGTCATTGTGAGACCATATTTTAAAGATTCATTGACTACAGTGATTTACCTAGAACTCTTTGCCTAGGTTTCAGGCATGAATCTGGTCTAAATTGAAATGCTTATGCCAGAAGTTGCTCTAAAGCCCACCATGAGTTATTTTAACTAGTAATTACTTGGTATTTGTGAGCTGAAATAAGACAGACTCACAACTGTATTTTCCATTGTTTCTTTCTCTTTTTTTTTCTTTTCCTTGTGTGTGTGTGTGTGTGTGTGTGTGTGTGTGTGTGTTTGGTAACAACAGTCTCCTTAAATCGTAGTGGCATATAGCCAGAGGAAAGAGAGGTGTTAATGAGACTCAGTATAAATGGAAGGGGAACAGGACTGACAGTTTTCCGTAATGCAGTTGGCACTGGATCGAAAAGACAGGTGGTGGCACAGACCTGACCAATCACCTTAGATAATGATGAAAGAGTAGTGACAGGGTGAAGATTCAAGGACTACTGAAGAATCACACAGGACAGGGAGGCAGGGAGAAGCCTGCGAGGGGAGAGATACATCATCTACTCTTCATCACTCCATGGCCCAGGGTGAAATGTGAGGGAGCTGATAAGCAGAAGCAGTGATGTTGATACCAGGATTTGTGAGGTGGTACCAGGAATGGTACTGTGTTTGACGGGAGGGAAAGGACAGTGCAGCCCAGATGCCCGGAGTGAGCAGGTGTTTAGGCCAACTGCATTCATGACCCATTGCTGTTTTCGTGAAGGTAGACTTCTTTCATTCTTTAAACGTCTAGCTATGAGATGGCTTTTGGATACTTAGGTGCTGTTTTCGTTGCTTGTTTACAGGTCTTTTTCTGGTGTTCTCCACTCTCCCATTTTGCTGCATGGTTATGTAATGTTCAGAAAGCAGAAAAAAATTAAGACACCTCTGTCCTATCACATTTGGAGAATCAGTGGATATGCAGGGTATGGGAGGAGGTTGAGCTGTGTGGTTGATGAAGACTTTGGAATCATCCCTTATTTTGAATGAAGTCACTTTCTAGCAGCTATAGAACAAATTTCATATTTCCTAGAGGCCAGAAGTAAACCTCTTCTGCTCCTATTGAAGAGAGGGAGGGAGGGAGAGAGAGAAAGACAGAGAGAGAGAGAAAGAGAGAGAGCGAGAGTGAGAGAGACAGAGAGAGACAGAGAGAGACAGAGAGAGAGAGAGACAGAAGATGAAGTAAAAAAAACATATATCCCAGGACTGGAAAACTAAATTGTTACTTTCAAATGACATAGGGTATAGGCAGCAAAAGAGTCCAGGGAACCATGGAGATTTCTGTCACCGATTAAAGTGCAGGACCTTTGTTCAAGGGAAGCCTATGAGGACCAAGGGCCTTCAGCAGCACATGATCTCAGGAGTTCATGGAAACCTGACACTCTATAGCAGAGATGATTATAATACTGAAATTTCTGTATTATCAGTAGTATTTTAGCATCCAGAATGACAGCAAAAAGGAAACATTCTATGACTGCCACCAGATGACATAAAGTTACCTTTCAGATTTCCTTGCAGAACCAAGTTGAAAACAATAGCACTTGGCCAGTATGTGGCAGAAATAGCCAGCTCCACACACCTCTGACTGATGTTTACCTATGAGGTATATAATTTCTATGGGATTTGCTTCACGGTTTTTGTCTTAATTCATAGATCAAGTTGAGCTTATGGTAGATTGATCAATTTCAGTTAATGTTAAAAATTAGTTCAAGACCATTTTGGAGAAAAATAGTCCTCTTCTACTGTTCTTCTGTAGTAAAGACCTGAAATATGAGCAGCAATCTTTCTCTCAAGCCTGCGTACTACTTGACTTTGTGAGATATTCCCCTAATGGGCTAGATTTAGCATTGCCACCCTTGAAATTAAAAGCTGGTGTTTAAAACTTCATTTTTATGAAAAGAGCTTGACATCAGTAATTTTTATACCTTTGATTAAATAACTAAAATACATTATTATTGGGTTAATAATTACTCTAGATATGGGCAGATTTTTGACCATTTCATTGCATTATTATAGCACAGAAGCAAAATTTCACTCATATATTTGACTTAAATGGCAGTCTTTAGGGATTTGAATCAGAAATTATAAGTTCTACTGTAATTTACATGTTAAGTTCTGTAACCCCGTGGTAGTTCAACCATTTGTTAAAAAAAAAACAGTAGGTGGCCTGTGGTCTGATTTTCAATGAATAATTTTATTTTACATCCAGCACAAGGTCCAGCTGAATGTTTCATTACATTAAAATTTCACCAAGTGACATAAACCTTGTAATTAAAAAGTGTTAACTTTTTACAAAGTGCCCAGGTAATTTTCAAAAAAATGTAACTTCCAAACGTGGTTGGTATAGTATAGCACTGCAGACATTTTGTCAGTTAACATCCTTAGACATGTTTTCATTTGAATTATTTAAGCTGTAAATTCCCCCCTTTCCCAATGAGAAACCTTAAGGAATTCATGGAAATAAGGAATTAAGTGACTACTTAGCACCAGCCTTCTGGTTCATATTTCAAAATCATTTAAACGTGGTTTATGTCACTGTATTGTGATTCTTTTCTTTGAGATGTCTTTTGTTATTTTAAAATAGCTCACAATGTATTATTGTTGCTAATTAGTAGTGCTTCACTGGCATACCTTCCTAAAGGGAGAAAATCAACATTATCATGGCAGTTCCCTGTCTCCTGTGAGGAGAACTCCCAGAATTACCCATGCCATCTGAGATCCCAAAATACCCATCTTGCCCACGGGCACCTGTAGGGTCTGCAGTGTACTGACATAATTCTTAGACACACTTCCTGGAACTTCTAGGAATGGTGTCCCAGCAACGACCAATCAGGATCCACCTATGATCCAGGCTTCTGTATACATTTGAGTAGGAACTACTACTTCTGGCAAACACTAAAAAAAAGAAAAAAAAAATTTAAAGAACACCTTACCCTCTGTATTCAAAGCAGAGGAGCCATGAAAAAAATAACTGGCAATGCCACCTAGCCATTCATAAGGGGAGAGTGCTCCTGGGAACCTCAGAAAGTTTCATGCAGACTCCAAAATGCCATGAGTCAGGTGAATTGATCTTTCTTTGTGGGCCCAAGAAAAATCCTTGCATCCCCCTCCCTAGGTAAAAGACAGAAGAATATTTTCTGATGAGGAGAAATCTAGTCTGTAGGTATTCTTGGGCCATTCTTGGGGTGTTCATCATTCTGTTTGTGTGTGCTTGTGACTGTATCTGTGTATAGTGAGAAAATGTATTTATGCTCAACAAATATGGATTTTTAGAACGAGTGGCCTGGGGGCTTTAAGAGAAAAAAAAACCCTAGTATTTAAATGCATAGATACAAGCTCTGAAAAGCCAGTCCCATTCACCCTGCTTGATTTTGATGCCTAAACTGTCTACAGATTGTGGTCCCTGAGTGTACAAGTGCGTGCCGTTCCTGTCAGCTTCTCTGTGTTCCTTTTTCCATGTTCTGTCCCCTGACTGCCACTGAAGTGCCACTAATTGGGATGTGAGTTCAAAGGGAAGTAGGAACAAATTAGAAAGTCACAGATCTCCACCCTAGTAAGAACAGAATGAGGCACATCATTTAATCACCACTAGAGGTAAATCAATGGAAAATGGATGAGAGCCTCCCTGGATGAGGTGTAGGACTCCTAGTTTTACCAAAAGATAAAAGAACAAAAGTGATATTTACCAACTGGTAAAAAGAAAAGAGAAGAAAGGTGAGATCCAGCCTGTTCCTTCCTGGTTACAAATGTGCTCCTTTTTAGACATCCCTCCTACTTCTGAGATGCTTGGCGAAAAATTCATGAATCATTGTTGAAAGATTTTTGCTCTTGGGCTCTACTAATCAGAAGAAAAACAATCATTGTAGAGTAATACGTAGTAGACAATTAATGTGACTCTTAGAAATTCCAGGCCAAAGAATATGGAGCTTATAGAAGTACCTCAGAAATAAAATGTAGTCCCTTTTTAATCATAAGAAACAATAAAGAGAAAACTTCCTCATATGATTTAAATCTAAAGTATCGGGGCAAAGTGCCAAAGCTCACAGATGCCAGGAAAGGTCATTCTCAGACAGGATGGAATACAGACATACCCTGAACCAGCCACAAGAGCTGTCACTGCCCACCAGGCCAGTGTCAAAGGAGGAGGTCTGAGGTGACTTCCTTTACTTCAGTATGAATTATGACTTCATGAATTATACCTGGAATCCTGACAGGGTACGCAGTACCATATCCTACAATAGATCTTTGCCATTATCCCTGGTAGTTTTTACATTTGAGGTAGGTAAATGTTCTTAAGAACTTTATGCAAATTGTCACTTTCCTTCCTGAGCATTTCCTACTTGTTTTTTTTTTCTATTTTATTTTTTTAACAGCTGAAGATCGTCTCCATTTAAAAACCATGTCTCTCCTCTCTCTGTCCCCAGCTTTCCACATCATTTGGTCAATCTGGAACTATCTGGTGTTGAACCTCTCTGAGGAAAAGAAAGAGTCACTGCACAGGTATAGGGGGTCAGTATCCTGTTACCATATACACACCCAACAGGTGGCAAGGACCAGAAGCTTGGACCACGTGTTTAGTTTGCATATTTGTACTTTTTTTTTTGGTGATGATGATTCTGTCTTGCAAGGAGTTTTGTGACTCAAAACACTTTGAATATTTTGGGCAAAATTTTACTAAAACTTTTCTGAACATTTCCTTGAGAATGAGTCCCATCTTTAGCCTAGTCACTATGATGTAAGTTCATTCCTTTCAAAACTTTGAGCTCGTTTTCTGTCAAATCCTGTTGAGCAATTTGTAGTTCCAGGAGACCCTGGACTTTTCCTCTCTATTGCCAGTGTCTTTATGTGAAATAGCAGTTTTTTTCCCAGAGAAGAAATATCTGTGGAAGGTAACAGACAGTATTGTAATTTTGGCACTTAAGTATTAGCTAATTGGGAAATATTTATGAGTTGTTCTTGACTCATCATTAGGGTTTTTAAAAATTCCCCGGCCAATATAAGATAACGAGTGAAAGTAATACTGTACTATCCTATATTCTATTGAAACTAGGATCGGTTTAAGATTTAGGGAGTGTTTCTGATGACAATTTCCCTTTCAGTCCTGAAAAATTTACTTTCATCTCATTTACCCCCTTCCATACCTCTCTTGCCCCTACATAAAAATTAAATAAAGCTAAGATCTAACAGACAGGGGAACCATCTTTACAGAACCGTCTCAGTGGTCTATTGAATGTGACAAAAATTCAAAAAAAGGTTTTTCATCTAGTTTCTTATTCAGAATATCTGGCTTTTAAGGATTAGAGTCCTAAATAAATATACACAATGGTGATACCAACCAGAAACACTTTTTTAAAGGTAAATGACTATGATGTGTGTTTGAAGCCTACAGAGCTTCCACAGAAAGCACATACCACAAACAGAAGTAAGGAGAAAATTAAAGTTAAAATATATTGCCAGGTCCTCTAGACTGAAATGCTTCATCAGGATTTCTATAGAGGATGAGGCAACCTGAAGACTCATGCAAGCTATGTTGGTGGGATTAAGAGGAGAATTCACCCCTTCAAGATGGGGAATAAATCCAGTGAAAACCTCAATAGATCTCCACTCACTAATGTGCCCCTGTGGTGTAAGAGATATTTCTGTTCAATTTGGCCTGATAATTTTTTAAAAATAAAAATGCTGCTTTAGTTTCATTGTATATCTTTTTCTCAGAAAGGAGGAAAATACTCTCCAGAGCAAGAGAGGTTGGTCTGGCAGTGTTCTGAAACAGTTTGGTTGCGAACTGCTCTGTAGGAGTATTCCCCCTCCCCAGCCCCCAGCCAATTTCCCCCCAGGCTAACAATTTTATATCCAAAGTAAATCTAGCTAAAATTAAGAAACAGAGCATACAGCTGCCCTTACTCATGGCCCACAGATGTTACCAAAATCTGATTAAAAAGCCCTTAATCTCCTGCTGCACCTTTTCATTAGTGTAATAATCATTTTTGCCAAACATCTAGCAGAGGGGGAAGCAAGGAGAAGGAAGAGAGTAGATTGGATAGCCAGGATGCCCTCAGACATGCCTGGAACTGAACGAGAAGATGAGGAGTTGAGGTAATCCATGTGCTGAAATATTTTTGCTTCTTTTTCTAGAAAATGTGCAATTTGGTCAGGCAGAAAAAATTGAACAGAGCCTTCCAAGCAATAAATCACTGGATTGCTGGTGACATTCATACAATGCGGATATAGTGTTAACTGTAGGAGTCAGACAGCCCCTCCTGCACTCAGCCTGTCCCTAGGAGGTGACCTTGTGACGGTGCGGTAATCAATCATCCTGGCGTAGGACACACTGTTTTTGTTTAATATTACACTATTGGAATATATAGTAAACAAAGTGTAAAGGAAATTTGGAGAGCAAGCACTATATAAGGAATGCTGTAATATGTTTGCTGCCTGTGGAGACTCACCTTACTCTCTGCAGCCTGAGGACGTCTTCTTCTCCAACTTCATGGCGTCAGATAGCAAACATATCTGCATCTCCAAGGCTGTATTTCTGGAAGGAGCACCAAGCATGCAGACAGTAGTTAAAATTTTAAGGGAAATAAAACCAGAAGTTTGTACAGACTGAAGCTATAATTTACAGCCTTCCATTGGAATGGATGTTTGAAGCTTAGCCTTCGTCTTTTGTTTATTTGTTTTTCCTTTTCGACTCCCCCTTAGTGTTTCTCTTGTCAAAACACCTGGGAAGAATGAAATTTGATTTTAGACACACAAATTCAGGCATACATCTTGTCAAATCCACATCCTCCAGAATATTCCGGAAAACAAATGAACCAGGATTGTTTAGTGTCTTGTGTATTAATGCAGACTAGTCCCTCCAAGCATCATGCACTCAGTGTGGAGAATCTATTGTCTTCAAAGTGAGTTACACATATGAAATGTGAACATGGGGACATTTATTAACCAGCTGAGTTGATATTTTCAGTATGGGCCACTCTGGGGCCGGCCTAATCCACAATATTCATTGTTCCTTATGAGACCAACTTTTATTGAGGAGATTTTCAAGGAGAAAATGGTTAAATAAATTAATCATGAAAGGTAAAATGGTTCTCGTTTTTTCCTCAACCCTTAAGTATTTCCTTCAGGTGGTAAAGCCTTTGAGCAGGATGTGTAGTGTATTTTGATTATGAAACAAACCTGTGCATCCCATCTAAAGTGTTTGGAGTTGCTTCGTTTGGGGTGAAACATCATCAGCAGGGATTATGAGCCTACACCAAGGGGAAAATTGGGCTCTAAACACACATAAGTGGAGAACTTATCACAGCCCACTGAAGGGGCACGTTATAGTTCACATCACATCAACACAATTTCTTCCCAACATATCTGAGTTTTCTCTGTTTTTCATGGAAAATCAGCAAGTCAGAAACACTCAGTTGAGTTTTACAATGTGAGTTGTGGGGCCTCTAAATGAGATGATAATCATACCATGCAGAGGAAAACAATGGCAGAGTCTTTAAAACTAATGTTGTGAAATGCATTCAGAAAGAGTCAGCAGCCTCAAGTTTCCCACATGGGCACAGAGCTCATTTCAATCACTGGAAATGATTTCCCAGGACCACACATCCATCCAAGTTTCTCTTGGAGCCTGCTGGGAGCAGCATCATTCTGGGAGGTGGGGTGTCAGCAAAACCCTCTTACATATAGGACCAGGATGGTGGGAGAGGTGACCAGAGAGATGCTGGGTCAGTGGAAAACTTCAGGATCACTGGATAGTGCTAAGAAGTCTGAAAAAGAGGGGAAATCAGAGGTGACAAAAGTGACCGGCCATTGAAGAAGATTACTTGGTTCAGTCATGCAGGTCCCACATGGACCTCATAGCTCGAGGTGGATTGGTCAGCTTTCGACACCAAGTCAGTCTAGATTTTGTGTGTGTGTGTGTGTGTGTGTGTGTGTGTGTGTGTGTGTGAAGAAAGTTTTCATCAAGCCAGTAGGAAATCTCACTTCATTTTTATATCAAGCATTCTCAGAAGAGGCAGCATACAACATATTTTCCAGTGGGAGAGAGAGATGGAGGGACATGGAAACAGAGATAAATAGCCCCTTTGTCTGGAACCAAAATTGCCTCTGGGAGGCAAGGACAGAGACTAGGGAGCAAAAGGAACACACACACACACACACACACCAAGCCTCCATCCCACAGTTCCAAAGCACAGTTCCTGGCACCTGAAAGCAGTTCACACCCAGTTGCAGGGACTGGGTTCTACTTCCCTGTGGCCAGTAGAAGGCACTTGAGATACAATGACCCCTCCTTTCCATTCCTTTGAGATAATCCAGGAGCCCCAGTAGCAACTACTGCATCTGCCTTTGTTAATTCATATGCTTAAAAAAATCAGCTGTCAGGAAACATGTGGTCTTCCAAACTGTTTCTGAGGAAATTTTAGCCCATGAAATATAAACTTTTGGTAGTGAACGCCTCGATAAACTCTATTAGTTGGAATCAGTAATATTAATTTCTCTTCCTTGCTGAAATATATGTGGCTGCATGTTTTGTTTTCATACTGGGAGATTTTACCTCCTTTCTCTGACTATTCCAGAAATATGGTTATATTAAATATGTTATCCTTCCTGCCCTCAGCACTGTTTTCTTGTTGCTAACCCTTCCTGGGGCAGAAGTTGTTCCAGGTTTCATGTCTCAACATACAATGTTATTCTTGAAGAAACTACTGTTCCCCCCAGCAGGGGTGACTTGAGAGCTAGTGGTCTTAATATGCAGAAAGAAATCTACAGGCAACTGAATCCAATTTGCATAGCTTTATCTGTGCTAAAATTCTGTTCTCCAAAGGATAAATGAAAAAAAAAAGTGGTCTGTCTTTGTGTGTTTAATTATCTGACTTTAGACTAGCTAAATTATAATTGCTGCAATGAACATTTGAAAATCTGGGGACAAAAGTAGTGGGCATTTTTAAATTACTGGATTTAAAAAACACTCAGTGAAATTTAAAAAGAGAAGAAAAAGGAGGACCACATAAATTCATTTACTGGGGTGGTGAAAATGAGAGATCTCATAAATTATTAGCATCTCGTGATTCTGCTTAATCTACTAACATTCCCAGAAGCCCCAAACTTAATATAAACATGTTTATGTAGTTTTTAGAAACAGAAAGTTAGGGTCTGAGACAGAATACTATCTCCTCTCATTAAAGATGATATGCATTTATTTTACTATTTAACATGTACAGTATTTATTTGAAGAGCTCATAGTATATTTTAAAAGGTAAATCAAAATGTAAGATTATTGTTTAGCCTGGAAATTCCTCACAAACAATACAAATAGAGTACCTATAAAACACGTGTTATTTTCAACCTTAAGGGGAGAAATGAAAATGATTCTTCAAATTTGGCTTTCCTGTAAAAGTACAGAAGGAATGAGGTTATGTACAATGTGACTCCAAAAACAACTCCCTCATTCAAAATACTAGTTATATGTACTTTAGGATCTTCCCACTGATGATTTTGAAAATGAAATAGTCTAAACAAAATATCAAGCAAACAATGTTACTCAGAGCAATTCAATGAGAATATGTTCTGAGATTCATTTGCTTTGGAGAGTGCATATTCTAAGTACCTCTCACAAAGATTTGCTCAAGAAAAATAATTCAGATTTTTGTCAGTCATGTTTTAAAGAATGAACATAAATTAAAGACTTCCTAGAATGAGGAAATATTTGTTAGTCTCAGGTACCTGGCAAAGAAAACAGGGCAAAATGTTTAGAGGATTTTTATCTTTTGTTTCAACTGCTATTGTCAAGTCTGTGACATTCACCCATTAGGAGGAAGAGAAAGATCTGCAGAATTATTTGTTTTGTATTACAAAATGCATTGATAAGCTTCATCAGGTATCCAAATTTTCCATAGTTTTCTAAATGTCAAAGGCATTCCTAGTGCATTAAATAAAAGCAAGATGAGAGAGAAGTCTGCTGACAGATTACCAGGAATTCAACACACAAATACTATCAAAGCCGTATGGGTTCCTTTGCAGAATCACATTACATACCTATTGTAAAGCATGAGCTCTTTGGGGAATGTTCATTTTCGCTCCAGTACGGTTCCCGAGTCCCACCTCCTGTAACAATCATGGGTGTCAGGTAGAGTTGGACTAGACAGGATTAAGCTATCACCCCCCCTGCTGTGTGTTAATTTATTGCTTCAGACATTTTCATATCTGATTCATTTTCACTCACTCCAGCGCGGTTGCACAAAGTTCTCAGTCTCTGCCAGTCCAAGTGGCACTGGAGTGCGAATAGCTGGCACCGTGAAATGGCTTTCTTCACAGCGCACGCCCAGGTGGGTCCTCTGAGAGCACAGCTGTGCTCGCCCCGCAGAACCGGGAATAGGACTCGGCACACGCGGGCCAGCCAATATGCTTAGGTGTGACACAAAAGCCGAAATCTTGGCTTTTTAGTAAACAAGAAAGGAAATCGTGATGCTGCTGAGATCCCAGTGTGAGAGGTCTTTAGGAAATGGTGTTATTTCCTCAAGAAAAGACAGGGTCACAGCTGCTTGGAATTTACATCAAAAATAGCTTCTCCCTAGTTTTGATTGGAGATTAGCAATAACCTGCTGGAAAGGTGTTTGTTTCTGTTTGTCAGCTGAATGCACCCCACCTCCAGTTTTGCCCCAGGCTCTGCTGCCTGTGTGGCTGGAGCACAGCACAGGGAGGCACTGAAGGAGGCCACAGACAGCGCCCCCGGGGAGGAGGTAAAGCTGGGCTTTGGTGTTCGAAATTCTGTATGCTGTTTTGAAAAACACAAACAGAAACCACTAAAAGAACTTAATTCAGACAATTAAAAGGAATAAGTGGAGCAAAAGGTGTTTCTGCCAAAGCAAGGGGCAGTGGGGCCTTGGCACTGAGCAGGGACTCGGCGGAAAGCCGATTATGTCCCGGTGATGATAACCGGCGTGTGGGATCTGTCAGCTTTCCTTGGCACACACCTTCTGGGGAGAGAAGCGAGTTCGTGAGGAAAGCACCTGGTGAAGCTCCTGGGCCGGGGAGGGGCTCATCTCTCCTCCTCCGCAGAAGGAAGGCCAAGGGCTTTTGAGAATAATCACAGAGCGCCTGTTTCCTCTGCCAGCACACCTCTCCTCTCCTCCTGTGCTGATCTTACAACTTGCCTGGGAGAGCGGGACTTGAAATCCAGCTCAATCTTATATGGAAGCCTCCTGTTTAAAAAGCTGGCCGATAACTGAAGCAAATTCTTCCTCTTTTCCCCTTAATGGACAAACACAAACCCTCACCATTCCAGGTCTTGTGACATGGCCGGACAATGTCTTTTGGGCCTTCAACTTGGATGACTAGTTTAAAAAATCAGACCGTGACTTTTATTAACACAATAGGCCCGGTTTTGCCACTTAGGAAATAATGGCCAAGTCACACGTTGTCTGCGACACAGACCAAGCACTGCGTGACTCTTACAGAAATAGGAAAAGGGCCTCGGAGCCCCATTTTTGTTTTTGTTAAAATTAAAATGCTACTGTGAATGTGTTGAACAGCACAGGGCAGATGCTGACAGCTAAAGCGAGGGTGTGCGAAAGGATCCAGATGTGATATATATATATATAGGTACCAGTTCCCCACGGTGAATGTATTTATTATATATTGCAAATATATACTAATAAAAAAGAAAAAAGTGATTGTGTACATACAGTATACATAGAGCTAATGTCTGTGATATATCAAGTTTACATAAGGCAAGCTTCCTAAAAGTGAGTAATTATTTAAGAATCAAACACACTGAAAGGGACACGTGTCCCTCTCCCTATAAGCAGTGTGAATGCCTGCAGGGATGTGGACCCAGGCTCTTGTGTATAGATGTCCTCCATTCAACTCTATTGGATTCTGCTAGGATGGCAGGCTAAAGCGATTTTAACACTTACCAACAGGATTTATGATTTCAGTGTCATCCACCCTGTTCTGACATCAGGAAATGTTCAACATGAGGGACTCATTCAATGATTTTTTTTTAACTACACTATAAAACATTTCAGTCCTCTCTCTTTCTGAAATCCATAAATAGCTAATTTCATCTCATGGTCATACAGTTGGAATCTGAGAATTTCATCTGCTAATTATTTGGCACCTTTTTGCTGCTTTAAATCATTATGATATATGATGGGGCAGGGACATCTGCCTTAATTGTGGAGATAAACTCTGGCCTGCAGTTCTGGGTTTGTCCTTGTTTTGGGGTAAAAATATAACATATTTGACTGTGGAAGCTGCAGTTTGGATGAGGCTCGCTCGGTGAAGGCTGGGTGTTGATTCAGCAAATTTGCCCTTGGGATGTGGACAGAACAGAAACTGACAGTGTATGGGTCATCCGTAAATATTTGGGAATGAGTGGGAAGGAATTTCCAAACAAAGCAAAACAAATCCAAGCAACTCATATTTAAAGTGATTTTTAAAATCTTGAAAACTAAATTTTGCAATTTTTTTCTGCTCAAAACACTGGCTCTTAATAATAATCTCACTGCTGTTTTCCAGCTGGAATAAAGGAAGTAAAAATAGCTCACTTCTGTTTTTGAGCCCAAGATCCCTTACCTTTCAAACTGCAATAACTGGCTAAATTTTAGCATTCACAAAGAGATGGCCGGGCTTCATTTTGGTCTTTTTTTTTTTTTTTTTTTTTTTTTTTTTTTT
>NW_022900920.1:9800204-9809716 GCF_012274545.1 Fukomys damarensis
TTTTTTTTTTTTTTTTTTTTTTTTTTTGATACCAGGGATTGAACTTGGGACCTTGTGCATTTGAGGCAGAAGGCAGAACCACCGAACTAAATTCCTGGCCTCATTTTGCTTTTTTAAGGCAAATGGATCAGAGGACTTAGAAGGGAGAAGAGTGGATACTTGTGCATGTGAAAATCTCTCTCTCCCTCCTTCTCACTCTTTCTCTTTCTCATTAACAGCACGCTTGTTAGCTGGTTATATTTTATTTGCAACTTAGGGTCTTGCTGCGGTTTTCCGGAAGGTTGCTGCTGATTGAGCCTGATGCCTCTGTGTCTGGTTACAAGGAGCCTGCTCGGCACAGCAGGGCCAGCCTGTTGTACCTCCTGTATCGACTATGCCTTGGCCGAGGATGCCTCATGTCATATATCATTCCCAACTCGCAGTGCTGTTTCCTGAAGTCAAATAACCCTCTCCTTCACTCCCATTATCACAAATCATTTTGTAATCCAACTCCCCCAGTTGCGTTAGGACACGGGCAGAGCAATAGAAGTCACAGTGGTGGTGGAGTCACAGGGATGCCCCATTCTGGATTCCAAGAAATGTTTCTGCTCCCCACCTGACTGCGACATTGACACCACAGGCCACCTAGAATATGATGTCTTTTTAATTTTTCATTTAAAAATGATTGGAGCAGGAGATAGAGAATGGCCAAGCCCTAGAGGCCTCCACACTTCACCCTCAGGGGCTCTGCCAGGAGACCTAGGCAGGTGTGCTCAAATCCAGCAGCACAGGTCAAGCACTGGAAAGCTGAATTTGGGAGCCATGAACCTTCAACAGCTCTCCTCACAGTGCCCACTGCTACCTGAGTCACCCATCATCATTGCTAAGTTAGCAACCTGTCACTGCTCCAGCACTGGGGCTTTGAGAAGTGAGCCCCACGATTTCTGGGAGAGGGTTTGTCATGCATCTTACAGAAGGCCACCAATGTCCACCATCATGGGGGCTGTTGAGAGTTACACGCACTGGGTTGCTGTTTGGTAGCTACACACCCGCACCAATGTGGCATGCTGGAGGGCTCTGTGGATGGTTACTTTATCTGTTCCTATCTTTATCTCTAATTCTGGGACTATAAATTTTAAAGAAGGGTTGGAAGAAAGGCACAACAGAGTGACTAAACTTTTCATTTAACACACTCCAATGACATTATGTACACCCATATACATAAATATACGCACATCTGGTTATTCACAAAGTCTTAGCCACTCATAGAAAATGTTTGAAGAGCTGAAATGTAATGTGTCATCCAACACAAGCAAACCTACTACAAAGATAGTCCTACAAAGGCACCAGCTTTTGTGCAAATAAATAAATGCATGCATATATAAATAAATGGACCAAAAATAAAGAGAAGAAGAACTGCGGTTTCCTCCTGTGTGTCATTAAGCAGTTAAAAAGCCTGGGGAAATGGAGGAATCCTCTTTAAGGCAAAGCTATTGGGGTCTTGATGGACCTAATTCTAACATTCTATTGTTCAAATGGCCCAAAGACTGGTTTCTTCCTGGTTTTCTTACCCTGCCTCAGTGGAATAGTAGTGTGAGATGTCAAAGGCCAAGGGTTTACGCTATCTGCACTACTGTTGTGTTTCCAAAACCTGTTTGTTCTCCAGAATATCAGAGCAGCCTTGCTTTGGCGAGATGACAAACAAGATAAGTGGCTGTCTCTGTAATCTATTTTGTTAGTCACTGCAGGAACCCTTTCACTCCCTGCTTCTGTGAAACCTGCCACCAGAGGTGAAGAAAAACGACTCTTGCGGAGAGTAATTGGATCCTGAATATGGTGCTCTGTACTTGGTACAGCAAGCACACCTCATTGCCATTGTTGGATGCCTGGTGACAAGCTAGAGGGCTGCATGTGCCTTTTCTCCATCAGGAGAAACTGGGGAAAACCAGGCATGCTATCTAGAAGCAGCCAGCATATAGGTTGCCCTGGGTCATCTGTTTGTCTCGGAGACAAGGGACCCTCTGTAACACACCAGGTACACTGCCAGGCTTGGCTTTCACGGCCCTGTGGAACCATTTTTCCATCTGACCCAGCATGCGTCACGCATCACTGCTCAGACCTCCTTAGCACAAACTTTGTCAGGGACAGAGCCTTTACACACAGCTTTGCATGCCCATCAGGACCCTGGGGCTCACAAGCGCCCTGCCATCTAATGGAGGACATCGTTGGAGTGTACGCTTTTTCTTTTGTGTCTGAACTTTCTCCATTAAGAGAAATTCGCTATGGAAGGTGGCCCACGCCCCTGCTGTGCCCAATATGTCTATGTTCTAATTCCTAAAACCTGTGAATGTGTCACCTTACGTGGGGAAAAGGACTTTGTAGATGAGATTAAATTAAGGATTCTGACATTGAGATATCATCTTAGATCATTCTCAAACATCTAGTAGAGTCATAAGAGTTTTTTGGACAGTGAGGCAGGGAGTTTGAGTTAATCATAGAAGAGAGCAAGAGACTGGAGAGAACCAAGGAAGGAACACTGGCCAAGGAATGTGGTGGCCTCTGGAAGCCTAAAGGTAAGAAAGTAGATGCTTCATGGAGCCTTTAGGAGATATCTGGCCCTATAGTCACCTTGGCTGCAGACTTCTGACCTCAGAACTGAAAGAAGGTAACTTTGTGCCCATCTGAGTGTCCAAGTTTGTGGTCCTCAGGTACAGAGGCCATAGGAAAGGACTCCCCTGACTGGGATGTGCATCCCTTGGGAAGTTAGAGTCTCTGGCATGCCAGCTGTATTCTTACCCAGGCCCTGCATTTCCTGACTCCTCTCTGACTCTAATCATAACCCTGTAGTCCACTAGGGATATGAAGCACTAATGCTGACCTCCGGAGAAGGCATGAGCCCACTCAAGTCATTTCTGAAGCTCCAAGGAGTAGATGTTATATCTTGATGTTTGAAAAGTGTGTGTGCTTTTATACTTTCTGATTGGCTTCCTCTGAAGTTTTTCTGGCTGGGCTAAAACCCAACAAGGTCTCATGAGAAAGACCAACCATGTGAGGCTGTCCAGCAAATGGTATTTGGATAAGTTCTGGGTAAGCAGCTGAAATTTCAGATGCTCTTCCAACCCAAACTCCAGAGCTGTGTGAAATTTACACACCGTTCCTTAGTGGTCTGTGGGAGCAGAAGAAAGTTGTGAAATGGGAAACAGGAGCACTCTGAGAGCAACCTCAGTCACGACCTCAGGGCAGGGGAAATTGCTTAACACCCCATCCTCATATATTCTGCTCCCAAAGGCAGAGCCCTGCAAAGAGAATAGCACTGAGCTCTGAAGTGAATACCTGCACAGCACCAGTGTGGTTCACAGTAGAGTGATGCACTCTGCTAGGGCACAAGTTAACAAGCTGATCATACTGCCATGGCAAAACATGCTGGAAGAAGCACCAGAATAAACATACTGGAGTGCTACCAAGTCTCCCATTAAATAAGAAGCCCTCTGCTATTTTAACAACCCAGTTCCTGATTTCTAGGCTTCCCTGCCACTTACTAAATATATCTTCCCAGGAGATTTTTCAACCACAGAGGTTTGGAAGAGTCATGCAAATTGTTGGAGGTACAAATTTTTGAAGAGGATTGTCTTTTTGGGCCATTTCCTGGGACAGACTTCTTCATTCTAATGAACTAGACAAAGCAGCCCCAGAACTCTGCATTTTAAACATTATTCTTGTACTTTGTTCTTTCTAAGGCAGCTTATATGGATATACAGTTCATGTTCTAAGTTTTGAGAATCTGGTTAGATTCAACATCTTGAATCTAATTAAACATGAATTAATTAAACATCAGTTAATAGAAAAACATATTTACAGGATCCAACATATGAAATTTATTCACATAAGCTCCTATAAAATCACAAATGAGGCAGAATGACATCAACTTGAAATCATAGCTTGACTCTGCAAAAATCATACAAAACATTGCAGGAAAAAATATGCTAAACTAAAAACTTAATTCTGTAGTGATAATTCCATTCTGTACCACCATCGATGTTGGGAAAGATCTCAGAATGGTAATGTCATTCTTGTGCTGTTGAGAGCTATAGTCAGAAGAACAAGGAAGAGGATATAACAGTCTTATTTCTGATCCATCTATGAAATTCGTGCTGCCAATTTACCATGGCATAAAGCCTGAGCTAACTGATACAAACTCATCTAAGAGGTTTTCAGCAGAGCCATATAAAAAGAACTGATCGCAGTTGTACCTGATGAAATACTTGTCCTTTGTTTCAAGTGTTACATCAAGAATGAAACCACAGATGAATTAAAGTATCACATGATACCCTGAGCAGTTATTCTCTACAAATGAGAGAGAGGCACAAATTCCACAAAATGACAAAATATTTTAAAAATCAATTCAAGAAAACAATGGGAAAAAAACAAGAAGGATAGCGGATCAAAGATATGGAAGCATCTCTAAGAGAGAAGAATTAAGATGAGGACAGCCTTAGCCCAAAGTACATGGAAGAGATGCCTCTGGATAGAATCCAGGGGAACTTAAGGGGCTCTACAGCATGTTTGACAGCAGCTGTCACAGAGCAGCATTTTTCCAAAGCTCACCTGACTTACCCAATGCCAAGATACCAGTCTTCTGATAGAAAGACCAAGCACCAGTCTGGTGAGTGAAAAGATGAACATCTCACCTCTTTCCTGTGGCATTTCCAAGTACTGCCTAAGGGTGAAGAAAAGTGATTAAGGAAAGAAAGGAAAATTAGTCAAAACTCATATGTATTTGAATCTACTTAGCAACAACACTAAGCACTTGAGTGTTATCCCCAAAGTTCTGGGGGGTAGAAGGATTTTGACCTTCTAATTTTATACCCAGCCAAGTTGGCATCCAATGTATGAGGAACTTGAAGAACTCAGAAAGTTTGCTCTATTTAGACCCACTTTGGGGCAATAACCAGAGAAAGAATCCCTGGAAAAGCCAAAATGAACATATAAGATTTACTACTAAGTCTGCCTTTCATTAAAAGCAATCCTTTTCTTAGGCTGTTTAGCCTCCCAGAACCTTTGTTTTCTCATTTGTAAAGTTCAGGTAATGGCCTAAGCCTCATTTGCAAGGCCACTATGAGGTTTAGGGAAAATGAATGTAAACTTATCATGGAGCCTGCAACACAACAGGTGAGCAAGCACTGATGCAACAAATGAACAGGCCACTGTTTTTTGTTTGTTTGTTTACTTTTGGTATTGGGGATCGAACTCAGGGCCTTGTGTGAGTCACTGTTGTTTTTTTTTTTAATAGCCTCAATAGTCCAAACTTAGGTTTTGTGATGTTCAGAACAAGTTTAAATTGATCTCTGAGATTGCCATTTCCAACATAATTAGAGTCCTGTGAATGGAATTTCAATGAGTTTATGCTTTTTGACTCTCATTTCTTCCACAGATAGTTTGGTAAGATTCCTCTTAACATATTCTGCTTCTTTCTTTGCTTTAATTTTATCTGTTTTTTACATATTTATCTCAACTTTTGCTGGGCAGCAATGGTACTAAAAGTATATCTAGGATTAACTGAATTTAGCACTCATGAGATTATTTCTACTTGATAATCTCTGATTCTTTGCAAAGATTTGCACATTTCTATTCTTTTAGAGGATGTAGGCAAGCAGTGGGTGATTTATTTTCAACCACACTATGTTTTTATTATGAAAAATGTTCATTTTATTTTCTTCATGACTCATTTGAAGTTGATTAATGAGATAGTGTATCCAAAGAAAATTGACCTTTTCAAAATTTTTGCTATCCTAAAAATGTTGGACATCTAGCATAAAACTGAGTAGGTGGACAAGGATAAAATCAGGAAAAGGATAACCTGACATAATACGAATTGTTTTCTTCAGTGATCATGATCATGAATATGGTGGTGGTGATGTTCATGGGGATTTTGAGAAAATTTCAACTGTGTATTAAAACAAGAAAACAAAAATTGACCAGCCTCTGTGAAAAATAATATGGGCATTTCTCAGAATGTTAAGCTTAGAATCACAATATGATCTAGTAATTCTACTTCTGGATATAGATACAGAAATTAAAAGCAGTGTCTCAAAAAAGTATTCACAGCATTATTCACAAAAAAACAAAAGCTAGAGGTATCTTAACTGCCCATTAATGGATGAATGTATAAACAAAATGTCGTGTGTACATACAGTAGAATATTAGCCTTAAAAAGGAAGGAATTCTGACATATATCACAATATGGGTGAACCTTAAACATATGATGCTAAGAGAAATAAGCTATTTGCCAGGACATACAGGACATGATTCCTCCTAGAAGAGGTCTCTAGAGTAGTCAAATTCATAAAGAGAAGAAAGTAGAATGATTGTTGCTGGTGGTAGAAGAGTTGGTATTTAACAGGAAAAGTTACAATTACAATTTTTTAAAAGGAAGTATTCTGGGGCAGGATAGTGGTGATGGTTACACAGCAATGTGAATGTATTGAATGCCACTGACCTTTTACATTTAAGAATGATTAAGATGGCAAAGTTTATGTTTAGTATGTTACAAGAATTAAAAATAAGAAGAAAAAATAAGTTAGGCTAGTAAAAATAATTCAAAATATGGGTCTGGAAATAGATACCTACTAATTAATATATTTTAGTATTTTAATATATTTTATTGAAGCTAACGGAAAAAATAAATGGCAAAAATATGGTTGGCAGTCTAACATATGTATTATATATGTCACTCTTATTTCTGCAAAATATATTTTCATTTCTTTTGTCTTAGTCATAAAACGTTAAATTTTCAAAGCTGTTAGACTTTGATTTTTTTCAAAATTATAGTATTCATTGTATGAAAATGCCACAGCTTATTTATGCATATTACCTTTGTAGGCTTTTGGTTTTCATAAATATTGCTACTATGAATATTTCTGTATATACTTCTTTTGTGCATGTATGGGACAATTTCTGCTAAAGTGTGCCAGAATGAAATTGTTGAGTCCTGGTGTGTGCATATTTTTAATTAGTAGATAATTCCAAGTAGTTTTGGAGAGTGACAGTATCAATTTACTATGCTACATTCAACTTGTAAGAGTTCCGGTGCCTCCACATTCTCACCAATGCCTGGTGTTATCAACTTCCTTTATCTTAGCCACTTTGCTATGTAAGCAGGTTACTTATCGGAATTTTATTTGAAGCTTACTAGGGAGAATGATAACCTTTTTATATATTTATTGACTATTTGGTTCTCTTTGGTTACACTGCCCAATCAAGTTTCTTTTTCATTTTTCTGTCTTTGTCTTCTTCAGAGAAATTTTTTATGTATTTTAGACATAAAAATTTTGTCAGTTTTCAAAACTTTTTAATTTCTCAGTGACTTGCTTTTCCACTCTGTCAATGCTGTTTTGATGCATAAAATTTTGTAATTGCAAAGAATTCCAACTTTTCCATCCTTTTGGTTAGGTAGAAAGATTTTGTTTTATCTTATTTTTATCTATTTAAGAAGGATGTTTTCTAAGCCAAATTCTTTAAGATATTCTATTGTGCTACTGTCTAGAACTGTTATCATTTATCCTTTATGTTTGTTGCTATAGTCTCTCTAGTAGCTAGGTGTACAGAAATTTGTTGTAAATATTTTTCTGATTATATTTAGAAATATTAAAAATAAAAATATACTTATTTTGATTCTGCAAATCTTATAACAGATATTTTCAAAAAGTGAATTTGTCTATAATAGTACATAAGATCCTAATTAGATAATTGACAATGTGAAATAGGAAGAAAAGGGCTAAAGGCATAGGGAAAAATGGGAAGGGTAGGGGGAAGGTAATAAGAGAAAGGAAAAAATATGAGAAAATGAAAAAATGGAAATAAAATGTTTGTAAGTGGGGAGGAGAGGAGGGGTGAAGGGAGGGCAGGGACAAGGGTAAAAAATGAGAACCAAGACCTGTCATGTAAAGGTACAAGATCCCAATAATGAATGTAACTGTACTGTATGCCTAAAATGTACCTATAAACTCAATGATAAAAAGAAGTGAGTTTGTGGTGACTGCTGAATTTATATGCATCTGTTGATATACTCACATGATTTCAATATTAAATTGCAATAATGTGACGAACAACATAAATGCATTTTAAAATTATATTATTCCTGTTTTTGTAGACCCAACTAAGTCATGATGTATTCTCTTTCTCTCCCTCTCTCCCCCCCGCTCTCGACAATCTCCTCAAATGCACAGCAATCCTGCCTCAGCCTCCCGAGTGCTGGGATTACAGACGTGAGCCATCACAGTTGGCTGTAATGCAGTGTCTCTTTGAATGGCTTTGGTGGGATAATATTTTCTATGGGTTATATATGAATGTCTACCAATAAGTTTGACTTCTGGTTTCTGTATGGTACCTTGGTCTAAAGATCTTTTCATGACAAGACTGTTCTCACAGAATGAGTTGCAGAGTGTAAACTCATTGTACTCTGTGGAAGAGTTCCTAAAAGGCTAGAATAATTTTCTCCTTGAAAATTTGGTAAGATTCACAGGAAAACCATCCAGGCCTCATGTTTATTTTTTCTGGAATATTTTAAGTATTAATTTAATATTTTGAGGTCAAGGTACTTTCAATCTTTCTATTTATTTTTATTTTTGAGTCAGTTTGGGTCAAATTTATTCCTCTAGGAGTATTCCAATTTTATCTAAATTTTTAAATTTAGTGGCATAAAATTATATTTAAAAAATAACTTTAAAGCATTTTTGGGATCATTACTTAAGTTTAGTTTTATTTCTTTCTTTCTTTTTGGTACTGGATACTGAATTTGGGACCTTGCACTTATGAGGCAGGTGGCAGAAAGTTTTGTTTTATTTCTAATATCTCTTGTGTCCTTTGCATTTTTTTCTGGGAAAAACACTGCTAGACATTTGTCAATTTCACTTATCTTGCAAAGAACTGACTTTAATAGTCTTACTTGTTTTCTTATCTGTTTTATACCATTCTTCTATGCATTCTAAGCAATTCCAGTTTTTTCTCATGTAAGAAAGCAGGTATATGTATTTCCTTTTTCTTGCTGCGTTTTGTGTATCACATGTTTTATATGTAACAATTTCACTATACATGTGAAGCACTTCTACTACTTTTTTGTCTTTTCACTTTTTTTTTTTTATTGAGTTTATTGGTACATTTAGGGATACAGTACAGTTACATTCATTGTTGGGATCATGTACCTTTACATGGCAAGTCTTGATTCTCATTTTTTCCCCTTACCTCTGCCCTCCCTTCACCCCCTCCTCCCCTCCCCATCTACAAACACTTTATTTTCATCTTTTCATTCTCTCACATTTTTTTCTTTTCCCTTTTTGTTCTTCCCCTACGTATCACACCTTCCCTACACCTTTAGCTCCTTTCCTCCCATTTCTAAATGTCAGTAATCTTATTAGAATCTTATGCATTGTTGCAGAATATTCACACCAGGGAAACTATTTGGTATTTACACATGTGGGACTTATTTATTTCACTTAGGAGTATATCTTCAATATGTATCCATTTTCCTATGAATG
>NW_022900920.1:9815365-9821060 GCF_012274545.1 Fukomys damarensis
GGGAGCTCCCGCGCAGGCCGGGAGCTCGCGCGCACGCCGCCGGGTGATCGCAGACAGGCAGGCAGGTAGGCAGCTGAAAAAAATCTACTACTTTTTTGATAAGTGAAATAATTTATTGTTTTCTGAATTTCCAAAACATAGGGGTTTTAGTCCTATTTTTATTGTTGGCTTATAATTTCAATGCTTTGTGATCACTTTTATGAGTTGTATGCTTATTTGTGTAATACTAATCATTAAGAGCTATTGACTGTTCTATCTGGTGACTTGTTTCCTTCTTGTATCTGATGGGTGTTATTCATTGAAAATCCTACCAGTCTAGTTGAGTATATTTTTCTCCATAGAAGGCTTTCATTTGATTTTGCTTGGGTTGGGAGCCAGGAATCACTACTCGCAGGGACCATTTGTTATCTGGTTTTAAAATCTTAACCTGAACTGTGAGCAACAGTTTGAGCTCCTTCTTTGCCCCAGTGATCTAAGGTGTGGTGCTGTCATTAGCATGTTGGACCATCCCAGCCCACACACCTACATTTCCTGTCTCCCTGTGCCTCCTCCTCTCACTGCTGTGATTGTAGCTCATGTTTTTGACACTCGGGCTACTTTGTTTACTTTCTGGGGTCCCAAAATGCAGTTACAATTATGCCTGATGAAGCATCTGATTGTTTGGAGTTAGGGGCTCCACTATTTCTAGTCCCCATCTACCTAGAACAGAAGTACTGGCTGTGGTTGTATGTGATCACCTCTGCTCTACTCTGACAGTTTTACTTTCTGGGTGTGCAGAGTGTGGTGTTTGTGTAGCTGAGAAGTACTGCTTCCAATTACTTGCTTACAAAGTAAGAGAAGCAGGAAAGTCAATCACTTTGTAGTCTCATTTTGGCTTCAGTGAATTTTCCCTCTTGTGAGACTGAGGCCTTGTCTGATTCCTCTGTTTTGTCTTCCAGGTTGTTTTGCAAACGTTTTGGCAAGTGCTCAATAAATATTTGCTAGTTGGCTAAGTCTAAATACTCTACTTTCTCTCCTGATCAGCATCTCCTGTCTATTTACTTTTGTTTGCCAAAGAAAGGCAGAAATTAAAAATTTGTAAATTATGCATATTAGAGATTTTAATATGCATAGGACAGTTACTCTGTAGTAAATACCTGAATTTATGACCTTAAAGGAAGGAATGGTTTTTAAGCTACATGGATTTTTTTTTTTTTTTTAGTAAAAATAGGAGCAATTCAATTCTGTGATAGGATTTTATGGTGAACCTTGAGCCACCCTGCTCGAGGTGTTCTACTGGACCCTAATAGATTCAAGGCAAGCATGGCAGGTAGATGTTAAGGTGATCGCATAATCCTGCTTCTAGGTTTACAAGCAATCGTGGGATGCCCCCCATCCCAAGTGAGGCAGGGCCTGTGATATGCTCCACCTGACGGAATGCAATGTCGGTGATTATATGCATGTGAATTCATGACATGAGGAAACTGAGTTTCTGCCTTGCTGAGAGATTCTTTTCCTTGCTGATTTACAGCAACTGTTACACTATTGTAAGGGTCATATGGTGAGGGCAGCATGGTCAGGAGCTAAGAGCAGCCTCCGAACAGCAGCCAGAGAACAACTGAGCCCTCTAGTTCTTTGGCCACAGGGAAATAAAATAGATATTTCACCCTTCCTCAGTGGAGCCCTCAGATGAGAACCCAGCCCTGGCCACACCTTGATTGCAGTGTGCAAAGGACCTAGCTAAACTGGACCCATAAAAATGTGAGATGATGACTGTGTGCTGTATCCAACCACTAAGTTTACAGAAATTTTATGATATAGAAATAGGTTGCTCATAACTGATGAGTATAGGATTTAAAGTCTTCTTTCAGATAATCTTCCAGTATCATCCAAATAGTATAGAGGGAAATCAGTAGTCCTTTCTTTATCTTTTGGCTGGATTAGAATCATGGAGTTATTCAACTGTAGAGAGATTGGAAAATAGGAGAAGTGCACTTGGATGTGAGCTGTGTCTAGTGAAAGAGCACTGCATAGTGCCCAGTGAGTTCTATTCTCTCTACAGAGAGCACCTCATTCTGTCCAGAGCAGGAAGAGGGCCAAGGGGGCTCCCATTGTCACAAAAGCCCAGCAAGAGGCTATGATCTTCATGTACTTACTTAGGAGCTGGAAATCATGCATCTTGTACCCTTGCTCTACGAGAGGGAATAAAACATCTGTCTAAACACTAGAGAGATAAGATCTTCAAAATAAAGATATTTGAAGATATCATGCAGAGAACACCTTTCCACCTGCTTGCCTAATGTAATGTAGTTATTATGGCAATAAATGTTTCTAATAAAGTATGAAAATGGAATGTTTGCTTTGCTGCTTGTATGAACTCTCATTTCTCTTTTTATGATATTGAAGCTGACATTTGCTTACCCTTTATCAGTGGAATATTTAATCAAGTCCAATCTGTAAAAAGGAAGAGGAATTTTTATTTTATTGAAAACATGTCCCCCATGTAAAAGGCCTGGGAAATAGGAGAAAGCCTATGGAACAAGTATGGCTGTTAGAGTTACAAACACAGGGGTGCAGGGTTGAAGGAATGGGTACCACAGCTGTGTGACTGGCAACTGGGTGCAGTGATGCAGACAGAGTTGTAAATTTTAAATCAATGCCTATAACACATGGTTTGGGAATTTACAACAACCTCTATGAACAAAACTGTTTATTTCTGTAGTTGGGAATCATCTCAAAATATGTGTGAATGCCTTTGATCTTTAGGTGAAATTGGTTCACACCATTCTGCTATCAAAGCTTCCATGGCTCCCTAAGGCCTATGGGATTAAGTTTGATCTTTTGAATAGAACAGAGAATGACATCCGTGATCCTCATTTACTCTCTCTTTTCCTTCCCCTAGTGGCTTCTGTCTACCCAGTCCCATGTGGTTCTGGGCATGTTTGGGTGCCCTTCTTTGAGTGCTCATTCTTTTCATGTGTTGTACTCTGGTACAAAGATCCCTTTTCTCATGACTGATACCCACTTATAGTCTACTACTATTCCAAGGACTGATTCAAATCTTACTTCTTCTCTTTCTTGCAATGAAGTTTTTACCCATCTGGTCCACATGTTTTGTGTACGGAGGCGTTCATCGCTGGACTTAACTTCCTTTGTTTACCTTTGATTTCTTCTAAGGCAAGGACCATGCCCTATTCTTTGCTCAACTCCAGCACATAATGCAGCATCACACAGTAGGGGCTTTAAAGCATTGTTGGATATATAAAAGGTGGAGGCTTTTGGAGAGTTCTTGTAGCTGATTGTTGCACTATCATGAATTCTTCCAAAAGTTGATTTTATCTACTCAGTTAATTGCACACATTCATTCTTTCTTTTATTCAAATATTATACCTGGTATTTTGGTTGTGTGAAGTTATACCTGTGTATTACAAGGCCCAGGAATGAAACACTGACAGCCTGCAACTGTATCTCCTAAGTGCTGATGTGCTTTGGTGTAGGAGACTGGCCACAGTCTCCACAGTTGGAGTTGTAGGCTCCACAGTTCAGGGTTTCACTTCTGCATAAGACTATACAAATGTTTTAGAGGCTCTAATGAGAAGTCTTATTTATGGAGAGGTCCATGGTTTCCAAACGTGTGCAGCATGATTAATGCAGGTACTGTGCAGATAGCATTCAAGCCTCCAATTTCAGATTGCTCCAGCTTTTTTAATTACAAATGAGGCGAATAGCATAAATGTGCTCACCTGGTCAGTAGGGCACAAAACACTAATTATGCAGCAGCAGGTGTGCCTAGGTTGGTGGGTTTCTGGAATTTTCCCTGTATTAGCTTCAGATTCCAGAGCCAACACTTGTGCAAAGACTATGGAAGGACGCGAGGACACGACATTATGGGTAAGAAACACTAGAGGTGAGATACAGTCACTGGTCACCTAACTGGGAACATACACAACAGGAAAAGAATCTCTAAAAACATCTCATATTAAAAAAAGAAGGTAAATTTGAACCTTTTTGCAATGTATTATTGTGTTGGTGCTACTAACCAAATTGCAGAAGTTAAAACTAAATGACACTGGAGTGTGAGTTCTAAAATGTGGACAATTCCTATCACTTATCACTTCCCAATTGGGGGCGAGCTGCACCAGACTGCAAGCCCTCATCCAAGAAGCAGTTTAGGCTGTCTCTGAAGCTTGGTTTACCCATTTAAATCAGGGAAGGATCTTTACTGTACCCAAACACCCAACCTATAACTCTTGTGGAAAGAGGCACTGATGGTCATCAGGAAGATGAACAGTAGATTCAAGAGAGATTGACTTCTTCCTGCCAGGGGACTAAGGAAGCCCATGCAAAATTGACTGGCCTGCTCTAAGGTCAATTCTTGAGATAAGTAGTTGGAAACGCTCTCTTGTCTAGAGATAAAAGTGAGGAGTGGTTGTATTAGCGCCCAAGGCTAGCTTAACAAAGGGCTCCACAATGGGTAGCTCAAGCAACAGAAATGCATTCATGCACTCTCCAAGCTCCAGAAGTCTGAGGTAAAGATACTCTAAGAGCTGGTTCCTTCTAAGGATGTGAGGGGAAATTTGTTCCATACTCTATCGTAGCTCCTGGTGGTTATTGGCAATCCTCGGTGTCTCTGCCTTGTAGAAACATTACTCTAACTTCTGCTTCCATCTTTCCATTCTTCGTGTACTCATGTTTGCTTCCAAATATCCCTTTTTATGAGCACGGCAGTCATATGGACTAGGGCCCACCTTAATGACCTCATCATAACTTGATCTCCTGTAAGGACTCAATTTCCATATTAGGTTACATTCACAGGTAGTGGATGGCATTTGACACATTTCAACATACAACATTCTCCACGTGGTGATTCTTTCTCTGTAGCCAAACTTGAGCTCCCAAGTAGCACTTACAACATGGACTGACAGATTTCTTGAAGTCTAGATCAGCCAGGTGACAGTTTTCCTTTCATTATCTTCCTCCCTACCACAGTGATTGTTCTAGGTTATTGGCTACTCTCAGATGAATCTTCCTTAGGCCCTAAATCAACTATCCTCCCTTTGCAGGCCCTTGACTCTATCTCCTGTCTCCCAGGGCATTCTGAGCAAGGTACCTCTTTACCTTCTCCAGTGACCATTTTTCTGTTGTTTTCAACACATGCCTTCTGCTCTCATAGGGCAACCGCACATATTTGGTAAGGGCACTGCTTTCTCTGAAGGCTCTTCTCACACGTCTCTTTTTACCCTTAGTATGGAACCAACTTCACAATTACCAGCATAATGATGGATGCCCTACCAATGGGACAAAATGCTCCCTGAGGCCAGGCCTTGATTTTTACCACACCCTGGATCTCTATAGCAGCAAAACTTGATTGGGAGATGGAGCTGTCACTGCCCAACTCAGACCTACACCAAGATGCAACCAGACTAAATATAGCCTACAAGCTCACAAGTGGTCCTGAGCACATTCACATCACTTCACCCTCACAGTGGTGTATTTCAGCCAGGCCCATGACCCTTTCTGGAACTCTGTCCTTACTACTTCCAGCCGAGCTGCTGAAGTGGGGCTGCATTATGTGCTCTCATTTTACCTGAATCGTAAGGCTCAATGAGAGGGTGAAGACCATAAGGGAATTAAAACCACAGGGTCAACTCATTCTGAAATCATCATCCTGTCTCTATCACTGGGGAGTTTTTTTTTTTTTTTTTTGTTTGGGAAT
>NW_022900920.1:9821592-9863000 GCF_012274545.1 Fukomys damarensis
TTTGGTTAGGCAATGCACAGATTCCATGACCATAAATCAAAAAGAACATTGAGGAGTCCACTTTCAGAAAAAAGCCAAAAGGGTCAATAAATTCCCAAGATGAATATATCTGCCCTGGCCTCAAATATTCAATGTAATTAGGTAATTGCCCCAAATTGTATGAAAACAAACAAATCCCTGGTAAGGAATAGCTAGAATAACACCATTACATGTAAATAACTCATCTTGACACCATAAGTTTCTAAAGTCTTTCCCCAGGGGCTCAGATGTCCAGCATTTTTTGCTTCTTTTCAACACAAAAGCTTAGGCTCCAAAACACTTTCTGATGTCTAAGACACGTTCTGGGTGCAAATTTGGAGGGCAATAGAATTTTGGAGCCTAGGTACATTAGTCAACCCCAAGGTGGTTTTTAAACTTCATGTAAGTCAGAGAAGACTTGTCTGGAGTAAAGCCTAGCCAAAGCTCAGTATGGAAATGGATGGAGTGGGGCTGCCTTTGCAGGTGAGAAGAATGATTCCTGGTGTTCTCTCTGGGGCTGCAGGTCTGCTTTCCAGCCCCCCAAAGGGTTCTCTCTTAAAAATCCCTCCCGACTGCAAGGACCTCCACAGTACCGCCAATGTCCAAAGACCTTCCTGCTTCCATTTCATGATCCTGGTGTCTGGGCGTCTTAGCTTTTGGGGAGCATGCTACATGTTAGAAAGTTTCTTGCCACACTGAAACACTGCTGACCTTTTGAAGTTGAGGCTACCTGCCCCATGATATCTCTGGGCAACACAAATGTCTGCTTCCTTCTCCTCTGTATGAAGACAAGTTTTGTGCCCCTCTTCCCTAATCCCTGTGTGACAAACTCTGCTTTAAATGACCTAACTTCTGAGCTCTCTTTTGGCTCATTTACCTGCCTGAGGATCCAGTCCATGGTGTTAATTTTCCTCTGAAAATGCACCGCTGGGAATGCAGCATCCCCCTCCGATGCAGAAATCCCTCCATCAGGAAGCTTAGAGGTAGCCAGAGAATCCATTCACATTTTTGTCACCACATCACACTGGAGTCATTAAACCTTTCTGCTTTTTCATGCAAACATTTGTAAACCTACATCCCCCCCATCTTGTGCTTGTATAATTGATTTTTTAAAACCTAAATACAAAGCTTCCCATGCTTCCCTGTTGAAATTTATTTGGTTTCATGTCATTCAACCTGGCTTGCTCTTCGTGAGCCTGGCTGTAATGGAGCCCGATAGCACAGCTCCCTCCCCATGCCACTTGGCCTATGAATTTGATATCTCAAGTGTCGGAGAATGATGCTGTAGGTTGGGCCAAGTGCATAGCTTTGCAGCCAGTAGTGAGTCTGGGCTGTCTCCTTTGCAGATATTAGCTCATTGACCAGCACTGCACCAGGTGTGAGTCCACTTTACTGTCCTGGGCTACAGCTCACATTCTCCCAGCTTGTTTATACAAATGTATAGCACCTGGGTTTTCTCAGAATCCTTAAACTACCACCATGAGATAAATGGAGCCTATACTATAATAATTCCAATTTTATTAATGAGGGGACAAAGACCTCTTTGAATTTTGTGGACAATGAACTTCGTTTCCTTATCTGTAAAGTGGAGATAGTAACTATGTCCTATTTTCTCTATCCTTGGTCATTTAAGCAAGGCAAACTCTGTCAACCTGCCATGGGCATATGAAGGGGGAAACACAGAAAAGTCCACTTCAAGTCACCACTCATATCCTAAGGATTCTCTCATAATACAGTCTTCCTTGCCTAGCTAGTGTGAGATGCCCTGGTCCATCTCTGGCACTATTGGGCACTCTTCATCAGGTCTCTGATTTTTTTTCCTGTTTGCCAATCCATTCTTGGTCTTCATCTTTAGTTTATAATCATCGTCATATTCTCAATTTTACCATTTGGGTTGCATGATCTTGAGCAAATTCGAGGTCTTAGGCTCGCCTAGTCTCTATATGTAAGTCTGTAAAAGGGAGAAGACAATACACATCTGGCGAAGTTGTACCTGCAACATGGGGGATGATGCGCAAGAATCTGGGTCCCAAGCTGTATCCAACACATTAAAATCCTCAACTCCTGCTAATTCCCTTCCCCTTCTCTTAAGCCACAAACTGGATGAGACCACGTGGTTCCAGAAGAGCACTAGCAGAGCTACACCCCCAATCACCCCAATTCGAGGTGCTCAGTCTTGCCATTCTCCACTCTGCCCTCAAGAGTCAAATGTTCTGAGGCAAGGTGATTTAAGGTAATAACATTATTACTTCTCTTTCAGAATTATAACCTAGAAACACAACAGACTGTTGGGCTATCTTCATTTGCTTATGGGTTCTGTCACAGCTGCCTTTTCCCTACCCTGTGTGGTCAAGAATCATGACAGGGATTCAGAGCTTGGCAGTGGTATTTGGTTTACCAACCTGTAGTTTTAGGATTGGTTTTACTTTGCTTGGGAAAGTGGGCATTGTTTTCTAGTTTGAGACAAGTTTTGTGTTCTTCATGATTTGTCAGAATGCTCCAGTGACCATTTTTCAGTGGCCATGAGTTCCTATGTGCAAGCCCTTTAAATGACTTCAAGGCAAGTGAAGAATCTAACATGATTTTCATGTCCTTCACCAACTCAGCGATGGAACTGATAGCCAGGGATGGATGTGATGTTGAAGTGAGAGCTATAAGGCCACACTGCCTGGTGTGGCCGGGATCCTTTGACATTCACAGTGCCTGAACAAACTTCCCCTTCGTCCCCTTCATCCCCTTCAGCTTTGCCCTCTGTATCATCCTCCCTTACCTCCAACTGGAAGGTCAAGTGCCGAGCTGGGCTCTCAGATCTTGAGGCAATGTGATGTGGAGGGTGGAGCATGAGCTCTGTGCTGGTCTGTCTGGCCTTGAGACCCCACACAATCTAGCGGTGTGACCTGGGGAACAGTGTTTAACATCTCTGTACCTCTGTTTCTCTCAGCTGCAGGGTAAGGATGATTCTGGTGTGGCAGACATGGGTGTGTACCTTCCAGAGGGCTCTGCTGCCCTGAAGCTAGGGTGTATGTGGTCAGTGGGCAGCCAGTAGCTGTAGCGCCCACAAAGCCATGGCCAGGGCAGCTCTTCCTGGGGGCAGTCATAGCTAGTGACTGAGAGAGGTTGGGTACAAAAGCCAGGCATTGTCCTCTCTGCCCACTCCTGTTTCCTCTCCTTCTGTCTCAAGTATCAAAACCCGACACATATCCCAAATCCCACCGTCAGCATGAGCTCTGTGACCTACGGTATGGACCTTTCTGAGAACTGCGTGACCTGATGCCAAGCATGGCCTGGATCCCTCAGTGAAAAGCAGCCTCAGATTCTAGGGGAGTAGATGATGGCCTTCAAATATTTAAGAAACTGAGACACAGCAGTGCCCTGCCCGCTGCCTAGGTTTCACAGCAAGCCAGAGATGGCTCCACAGTTTTCTGCTCTGATAGTGTGTGAGAGTATAGATGGGCTGGGAGATGGAAGGGATCCTGAATTCTGCATTGGATGGAGCTGGCCCGGGCAATGGAAAAAACCCTCAATGTCTCTAGATGAAGTTTTCATAATCAGGCATGAATTTGATGTCCGTCTGTACTGAGTTTCACCTACTTAAAATGCTTACTGACCCATTAGGCTTAGAGTCTGATGGCCTTGGATTTGGGTGCACGATCCAGTGATAAATTCAGGTCCTCAGCTTTCATGGAGATATGAGAGGGCACCTCTATCAGAGGCGAGGCTCTTAGCCTGGTGCAGGGCACAGTTAAGTTGGCTGGGATTGTGGGTGTAAGGACCTTGTACAAACCTGTGAACAAGAGTGACAGCAGAACATTGTCCTTTGTCTTTGCAAAGGGGCTCTCTGCCTTCCATGTATGGACACCTGGGACCAGGGCCCTGCAGAGTCCTTTGTGGGAAGCTTTGACTCCAGGACAAGGGCCTGCCCTCATCACACTTGTGGGCAGCTTCTAGTGCTGCTCAGTGGCATCTCCTTGGGAAATGTTCATTTAAATATGTACCAAAAATAGACTGAGAAAGGCAAAATGCTGCTACAAGTTTCACGATGCATCCCACAGCCAAAGAAGTGATTTAGGATGCATGCAGCGTTTTGGATTTCCTGTTATTTCTCAATTCCAGCAATGTGGGAAGAGGCCAACTAGGCTAGCTTCCCTCTGTGTGTCTCTTTCTCCTTCCTCCTTCTCCTGACACTGGGCAGAGCTGCCCTCTTGCTTCAAAGTTTTCCCACATCCTTCCTTTGCATCCTTTCCTTTTAGCTTGTCACAGACAAATATTAGAGGAACAGGTCCAGTTCTGCATCCCAAAACATTAAAAAATGGTTCCAACCACCACTGATCCAAAATACACCCTGGCAGAGAACATGGGGCTGATATTTGTTTCTAAAAATATTCCTGATGAGGATGAAGAGGTGGGAGGTCAACTCCACTCTGCCCCTGCCCCACCTGGTGTGTGGGAAGGCACCTCAGCCCCAGGGCCACAGGATCTCCACAACCTCTTAAAGATGATCCCAGTGACCCACAATGATTTGAAAATAATAATCCCTCTCTAATGGACTTTTCAGGATTTCTCTGAATCACCACCCAATTCATGAAGTGCAAATAATGAGATAAATCCGTGTGACTTTGCAGTTGCCTTAATCATTGTCATAAACTCTTTTATTTCTAGTTTGGCTGCTAACATATGGTAATAATTTATTACCCTTTCTTTTAATCTTGGCATGGCCTTGTCTCCGCCCCTCTTTCAATTCAAGTGAGACCAACACGCCACACTGAGTCTGGAAGGGAAGGCCACCCTTGCACTGTACAAAGAATTTCAGTAACAAACCCAGCATTTCAGCAAAGTCCACGAGGATCCTAGGAGAATACAGCCACAGTTCAATGGTAGGAAGGCCTGTATGGATGGGTTAATTCCTTTATAACGTGATATCTGCTCCTAGCAGGTGACTCACACCCTGGCCAGGCATGGGGGCTGGAATCGCCATTCTCAGCAGCATGGTGGCTGATGGCAAGAAGTTTCCTCCAAAGCCCCTTCAAAGACTGATGGGGAGAAGCACAGTTGAATTTTTTTCTTTTTTGAGAAGCAATCTGAAAGTCAGGCTAACTTGAAATATTTAAAAATTGAGCAAATCTTTTTGCACCTTAAAGAGCTGCTGTTTGCTTACTGTTTCATTTTAGATGCAGGAATATAATATAAAGTCTGACAAAAGCATTCAACCACAATGTCCTAGGCAAAGGCCTACTCTTTGTGGTCCTAGCGTTCTTGTCACTGGTGGGCAGCAAGGTCTCTAAATGTCTGTGAGTTTCGAAAAGCCTCACACAGAGCAACCTCTTAACACTGGTCTTTTCTACTGGCCTTGGTTCAGAAAGCCATGTGGCTGCATCGAACCCACAGGCTGTGTCCCCAGCTCAGGCCAGCAAGTCCATCTGCAAGGGTTTTTGTCTTTTTGTTTGTTTTTTCTTCTTCCCAGTACTGGCAACTGAACTCAGAACCTTGCATTTGCCAGGCAGGTGTGGTGCCACTGAGCTCCATCCCTGACCCTAACCTGTGAAATTTTCATCTGGGGTCCAATTCAGTGTTCAGTGCCAACATGGATTTTCTGTGGCCTCCTTATGCTAAATGTCAGCATTTCAACATCTGAAGTGGTCATTGTTTTGGGAGACTCACATCTTTTCAAATTTTCCATTTCTTCCCATGCAAGAGGTCTCCACTGTCTGTGACAGACCTTTACTTACTGTGCTGAGGAGAACTGGGAGGTTAGGCCGTAGATTACGCTGGACTACAGTGAAGGGTGGTGGCCTCCACAGGTATCTGCACATGCTTGGGCTTGGTCAGAGAAACCATCCTCCTTCGTCTTCCCAGAGTCTCCCCAGTTTCTCTCTGCCACCTCCCTGCTCCGTGGCCCTGATAGAGTTCTGGGCAGACCTTTGTGCCTCTGGCCTCTGGTTGGACTGTGCTTCTATACGTGTGGGCTAAGCCTGTGATTTCTGAGCCTCATCTGCGGAGGATCCAGCTATGGGACCCTTGCACCTCATCCCAGCCTAATGGAAGGGGGATGCAGAGGGAGCAGCCGTGGGGCAGGCAATTTGAGAAAACTTTAATAAGACAGAGCAGGAAAAGTGAGAGGCCACATATAGGTGTCCACTGCTGCCCTGCGCTGTGCAGCACGGGGGCCACCTGAAGTGACAAGGTGACTCTGGGGAGACTCCAAGGGCAGGAGATGAGAAAGGCATTACTAGCGAAAATGAGCAGAGATAAAGACAAGCTGTGGGTTGAGATTCAGGGAACGAATCACCAGGATAAGAAAGCAGAGCTTTGCCAAGTGGAGTGATTCGTTTTATGTGTCAGCTTGGCCAGGCTGTGGTGCCCAGTGCTGACTAGTCTCTGTGTTGCCGAGGGGATATAGCTATTTCATAGAGAAACAGTTAATTTGAGTAAATGAGATTATCCTGGAAAACAGAAGGGTCTCATCCAATCCTTTGAATCTGTAAATAGCAAAAATCTGAGATTTCCCAGTGTTGAAGGGAGCTCATGCCTGAAGACTCCTGTGGAAACCTCACCTAGCATCCAGAGAGCTGCCACTTCCTTAAAATCTTTCTCTGTCTACACACACACACACACACACACACATGTATGCTGCTTTCTGCAGAGGATTGGTTTCCAGGAACTCCTGAGGATACTGAAACTCACAGACTTTCAAGCCTCCCATATAAAACGGCATGGTATTTGCATATAACCCATGCACATTCTCCTGTATGCTTTAAACCATCTTCAGTTAACTCATAATGCCTGATACAATGTAAATACTACAGAAATAGTTGCACTGTTAGCGGACAGTGATGAGAAACAAGTCTGTACGCAGTGATGAGAAACAAGTCTGTATGTATTCACCACAGATGCAATTTCTCCCTAATTTTTTTTTTTTTTTGGCTTTTCTAAGACAACGTCTCGTGATGCATTCTGTGACTGGGCTTGAACACACTATGTAGCCCAGACCTTTTCCTCAAATATTTTGAGCCATGGTTGGTTGAACAGGAGGTCCTGGAACCCACAGATGCAGAGGTTTGACTGTGGATCCAGAGATTGATAGTATCTATGTATCTATATTCCTCTTCATACCCATATCCATATTTATGTCTGTATTCACACACACACACACACATACACACACACACACACACACACACGCACACACATTCTAATGGTCCTGTTTTTCTGCAGAGCCCAGACCCACACATTGGGAATGAGGAGTGAGACCCAGGTGGCCATGACTGCATTTGGCCTGAACTCCCGGGCTGACACATCTGCTGTCTGCACATTCTTTCTTATCATGGATTCCAAAAGTGTTTTGCCTCCTATAGACTCTCAACAGAGGAAGCCTTAGTTCTACTTCTAACTGCCCACCCAGTTTGTGACAGGATGCTTCACTCAAATGGACAGACTCAGATTCTCTCCCTGAGTTCTGTCAGCTAGGCCCCAAACACAGGCCTCTTAAGAGAAGAGAGAGACGTCCACACATGCAATTATTCCTGCAGAACATGGAATGCCTTTGAAAAGCAACCTCTCTTATGTGACCCTTGGATATTCTCCACAAGGATAATATTAATAATGGGCAATTCTATGAGAAGAATCTTTAACATGAGATGCTGGCACAATGACAGCACATAAAGATACTTCCTTTGAAGAGCTCCACTAGCCTAACCAAATCTGTCATGTGGCCTTTCAGTAAAAAAGAAGGGAGTCCCATAAGCTCATGTGGAAGAAATTCAGAACTTTGAGGTTACCAGCGAAGTATCGATCTTCAGAGAAATTCTCAGCTCTTTGCTCTGACAGGCATAGAGGAGGAATTTTGATTCTAGCCATACCACAGTGGAGATACACATGGTAATTGTGGTGTGTAATTACCATGGACTTCCCAAGAGAGCCACAAGGGAGTCTAAGAAGATCCCAAAAGAATGCTGTTCTGACTCCGGCAGAGTGAGGTTGGGGCACTTGTCTATAAATCTTACACAATCTGAGATAATGTCCCTGACACAGCACGGTCAGTGAGTGTGCATTAGTGTACGTGGCTGCGTGGCTCAGGGAGAGAGGAGGCTACATGGTTCTCATTGGCCCACAGAGTCACAACATCTGTCGATGGCATAATTGACTTGTTGATGAGACCCAACAGCATGGGGGGAAGTGATTGGCCAGCTGTGCCTTTGCTATTTAGGAGTGTTTTACTGAAGTCAGTAGAGATTATTGCCTGATACAAGTCAATGATAAGCTCAGGATATTTAAGAAAGGAAAAACAAACAAACAAACAAAAGCAAAATTCATTTGATAGAATAGGCATTTAAATGATTCAGATGATGATGAGACTACATTACTTGATGACTTATTTCTATGATAACATTTGCCCCATGTGTGGGAAACACCCACACTAGCTAGCTGAGGATGTCATCAAAATTTCTTGCTTTTCAACTACAAAATTTCTTCAATTTCATTTGTCTGTCTTATTGCCTATTTTAGGATATAAGCTTACTGCAGGTGTAGGTATAGCGTGAGTACAAAAGAACCGTGATTCAAAGAGATGAGGTAAGCTTTTAGACTCGAATGGTGAGAAGAACGGACATCAGACTCCTGTGACTCACAAATCTCTGAATGAAACTCAATTTCACTGTATAAATGAAACAACCAGAGAAAGAGCAGATACTCAAGATCTAGATGGTAGACTAGTCAAACTGTGTCCCAGTCTGGGGCAGGGCTAACAATTTGCAGCTCCTGCTCTTGGAGATGAGGCACAAACCACTTCTCACTCCTACACAATATCTACACCCACATCTGGTTCCATATATTCAACCCATACCTACCCATCCCTGTTCCCATTTATGTCTACATTTTATCCATACCCGCATTGCCATCCACATCCAAGCCATGCTTCTTACCCTTCTACCTCTACTTCTACATCTATGCTACCATCCACTTCTCCCGCACTCCTGTAATCATGTACATACCAACATTTCTATCCATGTCCATCACACCTACCTCCCCCTCCACAGCTGTGCTATATTCACATCCACAAGCAGTTGCATATCTTGATGTAAGCGCTGCGATTGTCAGGAGTCCATTCAATGGTGCACACATGCACTTTGGGAAGTCAATAGATATTCAGACTGATAAGTGAGCCTACAATGTCTTATCCACACGAGTTTTTCAATTAGTCCCCAGGAGAAACCGGTGGTTCCTGTTTCGTAGTTTTAATAGGTCCACGAAATTGAGGTAGCTTTCATTTTATCACCGCAGACAACTGAAGCCCCTTCTATCAGATGGCCAGTTGAATATCACAGTGTTTGACTTGGCAAAGTGTGAGTGATTGGAAGAATATGTGAGTTTTCAAACAGCTCTTTTGGTATCTCTGTGCTTCCTTCTCTCCTACTCAGGCTTTAACTGGTTGTGTTCCTACATCTTCTGCATCATTGTCAGTCTAATCCTGACAGTTGGGTAAATGTACTATTTCTGAAAAATTACCGGGTACCTTGAGACATAGGTTGCCTTCCTTCTCTCTCTGAGAGAATATTCAGAACCATAAGCATCATATTAACAATGGGATCAAAGTATTACTAGTTTCCAAAAGTTCATATTTCTCCCTGACCACCGCTTATTAGAATGTCACTGAATAGTAGAGAAACATGATCCATTTACTTATTACTGGGTCTGCTCAAGTAGCAGATTTAGTGTTTTGGTCATCAAAAATAGCATTCATAGAAGAGTTGGTCATTTTCCTATTATTCACTATAGCTTGTGTGGACCTTTACTTTTGGTAAATTAATGACATTTTTGCCAAATTAAATCTTTTTTGGGAGAAGTGATTATTAGTTAATTTAAAAATAGCTTAATGTCTGTTCTTCTAAACATGTAAGTATCACGAACAAGCAAAGCCTTAAATGCTTTGGTTATAAACTCTCATTTGTCCAGGGGTCTGATCTCAATGAGAAAAACCCCACCAGACATTCAGTGGTTCAGCTACCAGAAATGGAGCAGCCACTGTTCGAATCTCTGCGCTGGTTTGTTGGGATCTTCAGGTCTGTCTTGATGCCTACTAGTGATGTATTGAATAAACTGTACATGTTATAGAATTTTCCATCGAGGGAAATATCAAGATCAGGAGGAGGAGTGGTTATTCCATGTGCCTCTTTATGTTGCAGTTAGGGAAAAGGTTCAGATGAGTTCTGCCAAGCAGGCTCCAATTGTAGGTCACTTGCAGATTTGGCGGTGATGTTGCCCTCTCTGTAAGTCTTCTCCAGAAGCCCCAGGCCTGAGAGCTTCTGTTAGGAGAGCTGCCTGGTCTCTGTGCTGGAATTCTGACTTCTCTGTGAGGCCACAGCGAACCTAGGAATCTGTTCTTCTGCAAGGGACAGAAGTGTCCTTGTTCACCAGAATTTACTTTGTGTGCACTGAGGTTAATCTTATCCAAGGAATTTCCCTTCTTTTTTATTTGTGGGCAGTTGACAGAAGTGCAAAAAATTATGACCAAGTTCTGGGATCATTTTGCCTCTAAAATTGCCATGGCTTCTCTATGGAAAAAACTGCATATAAGGAATAATTCAGTAAGAGAGTCTCAATTAAAACTCCCCTGGCGCCCACTCTTATTTTTCTCCTTCACAGACTATGGTTTTCCCTCGATGTTTCCACAAATATGTAAAAAATGTTGGCCAAAAAGAAAAGCTCAGATATTTGTCTTGTATTTAACAACATCAAGAGTAACTTGAGTGTTTTTGTTATTTTAATTTTAAGACTGTGGCCTGTGGTCTGTTATTTCATGTGAATGAGAGATAAAAAATCTCTCTGTGGTTCTACTGAGAGGATGTTTTAAGAGTTAAGAAGTTAAAAGAAAAGCAAACAACAAACTTTGATAGGAACAATTGCAATCATGACTCCTGACCCTCTTCCTATTCCTCTACTTAAAATTCATATTAAAAGTTTTGGCAGTTGTGAATTGCTGGCAAGTTAGGAGCCAAGCGACCCTGACTGGTTTTGGAAGACCAGAGGCACAGACTGCCACTGACTTCTGTGATGTCTTGTGTGGTGTGAAGTTCTTTTATATTGTGTGGCCAGAACAGGGTTTTCATCTTGGCAATCTTCTAATCATTGGAGATAATCTTCCTATTTTTATTTCCCATAACTCTATGTTCCTCCCACGCACTTTAACGCAGTTATCAGATCAATGCTTATTGGATGTGAGGCTCTGAGTATTAGCAAAGCTGGAGGTGATGGGATTTGTTTTCCAAAGCGGTTTAACACATCAGATTTCTAGCACACTGGACTTCTGAAAACTGAAATAATTGCAAACAAATACAAAATAGATCTATGGTGAGCACCAATTTATGACTTGAGTCAAATGTCGATGTGGGTCACCTGTCGCTGCCACCATATAGAACAGAGACTTGACAGAGTGTTGGCAGCTTGGTGTCTGAAGGCCAGGTTCCTCCCAGCAGATGGGGTAAAGGTCCCAGAACATATGTCCAGCTCCATGCCCTAGAGATAAGGGGTGGCAAGGGGTTTCAGGCACCTTTCTTCTCTGATCCAAACTTCTCCCTCCAGCCTGCTGTCAGAATTTGGGATTACTGAAAGACCAAGAGACTGAGTGGTCCTGGAGCAAATTCTGGGTGGGGTTATATTTCTATGATCTCTCCTTGCCACACTAGTGGATGGGCTTCCATGTCCCCAGGAGTTTTCTACCTTCCTTCTGCAAGTGTTTGATGGATGCCCCTGGGAGCTGAGTTCCCCAAAACCCTGGGAGCATGGTCAAGAATGGAAGAAGATATTGATGCATTTAGGAATGAGAACAGACAAATGTTACTGTGGAAGATCAGCAGCAGGAAAAGGAAATTTCTCTTTTGGGCTGTGATGTTTACATGGAAGAGGTGCCCCAAAGAGATGCGGTAAGGCCAGGAAGAACTCAGAGCATGGTTGGCCAGCGGCTCTCTTGGTTCTTGCCAGGGCTTTTTGCAGACTCCTCCAAGAACATGGGTTAATGGCTAAGAAGCTCTGAGCTGTCTGCCCAGGAGGGCCCTGAATGCTGTGGACAATGCAATCATTACAGTCAGATGCTGCTTGTATACAGCATGATTTGGGGAAAAAGAGGTTATTCCGTATTATTTACAAATTTGAGAGGTAGGTTAGATCAAAGATCATAAAACAAAGGGTCTTATTTTTTACTTTGCATTCCCAAGAAGCTGCTCAGCCTTCTGTGCCATGCAGCCTGTAGCTAACGGAAAGGGAGGAGGAGGCTGTCTACAATTTACCAGCATCCTGGATGCCCCATGGAAACGGTTACCATGGCTAAGGTCCTGTAAGATGCCCATGATCTTGATTCTGGTGACCGTCAGGGCTGTCCAGTGAAGCAGACAGGATGAGTATACATATAGAAAGAGGTCTATTTGAAGGAGTTATCTCATGTGATTATGGAGACTAGAAAATCCAAAACTTGCAGAGTGGGAAGGCTGACTGGAGGCCCAGGGATGATTCAAAGCTGCAGCTCAAATTTGAGCATTGTTTGCTGCAGAATTTCCTCTTCCCAGGGGCTGAGGGAGATCAATCTTTTTTCTCTTAAAGCCTTTATCTGTTTGGACAAGGCTGACCACATTGCAGAGGGCTACCTGTTTTATTCAAGGCCACCGATATAAATGTTAATCTTATCTAGAAACTCCCTCAAAGAAATACCTAGAATATTTGGACATGCATCTAAGCATTGGGGCCTAGCCACAAAATTAGCCAACACACATCCCTCAATTCATTCATTAGCCGAGGCACTCCAGTCATTCACAACTCAAGCAGTGCTGTCGTCTCTGCTGGTCCTGGGACCTCCATGGGCTGACTCTGCCTCAATATCTTGGTAGTGTCTGGAAACTCTGTCTGGAGTACATTCTTCAGAAAGACTCTTGCCCCTCCTCATATCCTCATCAAGTCCTAAACTCAAAACCTCATTCTCACAGCACTTGCCCTGGTGGTCTGTTTATAACGCAGCCCACCCTGGCAGCTGCACCGCCGATCTGCCTCACCTCACCCCATTTTTGTTTTTCCAAAGCCCTTTTCCTTGCTATCTTGTTATATGAGATTCTATTTTTAAACTTACTGCTAGTTTTATGTCTCTCCACTGAGAGAAGCATCTTTATTTTGTTAATAGATGCACAAGTACCTCAAAGAGTGATGCAACAGAGTAGGAGCTCAATAAATATTTGCCAAGGTGAAAATTCCCTTGCCAAAGTGGCAAAAGAGCAAGGAGGATTGGGACATAAACTCCTGGGCAAAGACTAAACCCAGAGCATGGGTATACTTGCTTCTTGTCAGGGGGACCTCTGTGCATATGCAAGCCAGTCTGAGCCCTACAGGAGGTCCTCATCCACACTTGCAACCTCCCTGTGATTTACCAGAAGCCTGAATATGGAACTTTGGAGTGTGAACAAACTTTTGAGTTGAACAGCTCACCTTGTATGTATAAATGAATTAATATTTAAATTCAAGATATTAATTGTGATGCTCAGAACCTCCCAGCCTTTCTAGAAGAATTGAGAGTCAAGCTTGTATCTTTTGATTCCCATTCCATAATGCTGAATACCATACTTTACTGTGTTCTTTCTTTTTAACCAAAAGAATCCACAAAATCAAATACCTTCCTGAAGTCTACTTGTTTCCCTAAAATGGGTCAATAAGTAAAGTTGACACAGTTCGGCTATCATGGTTTTTCCCCCAAAGGTTCATATGTTGGGAGGCTCATCTCAGTGTGGTGGTGTTGAAGTGGAGAAACATTTGAGAATTTTCCCTCATTAATAAATTAATGCTGGTCTGCAGAGTGAATTGCATTTTATAGGAGACAGTTAATTCTTGTGGTAGTGGGCCATTATAAAGCATGGCTGCCCACGTGCTTGGCCCCTTTTATACGCTTCTGCTTCTCTTTGCATTTCTCTGCCATCTTGTAACGCAGCCAGGGTGCTGGCACAATGCTGTCTGGACCTTCCAGCCACCAGAATTATAGACCAAATAAATCTCTTTTCTTTATGAAGTACTTAGCCTCAAGTATTTTGTCATAGCAACACAAATGGACCATGCAGATTGCGAAATGGTCAGACTCAGGCATGCTGTCTCTGGCTCCACAAAATGTTGGCATCTTTCACCAGGGAAATCAGCAGAACATCTTGTGAGAAGCCAGTGTTACCCCAATGCTCAGGACAAGAAGAGGTGGTAGCAGGACACACAGGAACCTTCAGAGTGTGGCTCGGTCATCCTGTGGACCCTGGATGTGCTGTTATAGGAGGAGAAAGATGCCAGAAACTCACTGTGCAACAGAAGAATAATTTCCTCTGAACAGTTCTTGCAACACACACACACACACACACACACACACACACACACACACACACACTTCCAGAGATAGTTTCTGGTTGAGTGCCTTGGTGCTCAGCTGAAGTGTGTGAGGAGAGAGGTCTTATCATGAATTCTTCCCTGCATGGGCATTCTGCCTGGAGCTGCCACAGATCTGGTTTTCCTTGGAGAGTTTTGAGCACATGGTCCCCAGGGGATCATATGATGGTCCTATGGTATGAAGCATAGGCCAGGGTGAGTGGGCAGACAGTAGTTTCATTTTGGATCCCCTTGCAACTAAATAGAAAAGCAAGATTACTGCCTATTCTTCCCCTTGTTCTTATAGGTGGGAGCAGGATGGAGAAAGAAACAAGTCCAAGAAATAGTTCCCTTTCTGACAAAATCTAACTCTAGGTTCCAGTGAGTCACAGCTGGCTGGGGGTGAGGGCAATAGGAGTTTTCAAGTTTCTGTGTAAACATGATATGAACAACTTCAGGGCACTTTTAATGCTTCAGACTCCCCTCCCTGCCAAAAGTTGCCAATAGAATAGACTTGTTTCACAACTAGACATGTGTTCTTATCCTTCCCAGCCAGTTCTGCCTGCATTTAGACCAGATATTTATTGAGCACCTGCATAATCACCAGCATTGTGGGGACTATCCCTGCCTCACAGCAGGCTGGTGGCTGAAGAAGAAGACAGATTAGTGGCAAGCAAGACCCTTACTGTGTTTCCTGTGAATGGGAGTTCCCAGGCAAGCCAACTTTAGGGTTGAAGGACTTAATACTAAGAGGCATTGATTCAAATAATGACAACATTATCCTCAAGTCAGTTCTCTCTGAATTCATCTGATGATGATGAAGAGAAAGGCTTTAAATCACTACTTTCTTTTCCTAAAGTGAAAACAGAAATCTAGCTATAATTTTAATAACATTCTTCCATTTTCATTTGCAGTTACAGCCTTGTTTTAAAAGTGGAGTTGGATCCTCCATTTTTCATAATGACGGAAAGGGTTTTAATTTTCAAAATAAATTTGAGTTTAAAAATGAATCCATTTCTTGAAAAATAAAATAAAATTTACTTGTACACAGCTCTGGAAAGGTCTAGGGGGAGGAGAACATAGTGGCATCTGGGAAATCTTTCAAAAAATGCATTGGGTTTTAGAGTAAGAGGATTCTCCTTTAGGAGAATCTTCCTGAAGGATGAGCTGTCCAAGCAGGGCCCCAAAGGAGAGTAGGAGAGTATAGGAGTGAGGAACCAGAGGGCTCCAAGACTCTCAGTGTGGGTGGGCTTGGTGTGCATGAAAGGGAAGGGGGAGGAACAGACTGGAGGTGTAGGTGCTTGGGGACGCCTGTTAGGGGTGTGGACTTTAGTGGTGGAGGAGAAGGGGGCCCCATTCAAAAGATTTAAGCAGTGGGACTAGGTGATAATCAGACACATGATTTAGGAATATTTGTTTGGTGCTTATGCAGAAATCAGATGGGGAAATGCCTGGTGTGCTGAAACGCAAGATCCTCACTTGGAAGCTATCATGGAGACAACTATGTGAGCATTCTGGCTGCTGTAACAAACTACCACAATCTCTTGGCTTAAAACACCAGAAAGTTCTCTCACAGACCAGCTGGCCAGAAGTCTAAACGAAAGTGTCAGCAGGATCACAGTCCCTCCTAAGGCTCTATTATAGCTCCTGGGATTGCTTAGCTTGTGCCTATTTCTATACCCCTGTCTCCATCACCACATGGCCCTGGTACCTGTGTCTCTGTGTCCTCTACTGTCCTTATAAGACACTAGACATTGAAATTGGAGTCCACCTTAAATTCAGGATGATTTCAACTTGAGGTCTTCAACTATTTACATGTGCAAAGACCCTATTTCCACATAAGGTGACATCATGAATTTCTAAGCAAATGTGAATTTGGTTGGGAGGTGTGGTGGATTAACTAATGGTCAGGTTAAGTGGGAACACCAGCTGAGCTGAGTTAGTGTGGTTCTGGGCACAGAACACTCACCTGAGAATGGCTGCCAATGACGTAAAAGGAGAACTGGAGGGGAAGGCCCTATGCTATTGATCTTCCTGGAGAAGTTTGCTGAGGCTGTTTTTCCTGATGCCACCTCTGCTTTTCTCATTCTCAGAGGAGCTCAGATTCTCACTGTTGCTGGGGACAGCTGCTGTTCTCTTCAGGGGAGTTCTGGTCTTCGCCTTGAGCATCACTTCCTGGCTCCAGTGCCTTCTGGCACAGATCCTTCACCCTGCCAGCGCAGACTTTCTGGCTTCTACCACTGGCCTCTGAGCCTTCCCAAAGCAGATCCTTGACACAGACTTGCACAGGACATTGCCATGAGCTTTGGGCCTCCAGCTGGACTCATGAAGGACATTGCTGTGGGAGGTAGGACTTTGGCTGGACTCGCGTGGGATATTTCCATGGAATCCAGGCCCTTGGATGGATTCCCTGGGTCTCTAGCATGTGAACAGATCTCTTGCACTCCTCTGCATTTGACTTTTGGGGTGAATATTATATAAATAATCCTATAAATTATGTGTCCTGCATTAAATCTATTTCCTTGCAAACCCTGACTACAACAGAGGAGAATTTATCGTTCTTCATAAGAGGAGATGATCGTTTGGGTGGAGGTGGTGACCTGGGTTGGTGAGATGTGTAAATTCAACAAGTGGACAAGGCCGGGAGTCAACCACACTCTACACCCTGTTCACTCAGAGGTGGCAACTACCTTCATTATCTGTGGTGGATTGATTCCGGGACCCCCATAGATACCCAAATCTGCAGGTGCTCAAGTCTCTTACATAAACTAGTGTAGCATTTTGCATATAACTTACCATATCCTTCCATACTTTAAATAATATCTACATTACTTATAATACCTAACACAATGAAAATGCTAAAGAAATGGTTATTACCCAGGATAGTTCAGAGAAAAAGGACAAGAAAAAAGTCTGTATGCGTTCAGTAGTCTTTCCCCCATGTATTTTTATAAGTGTTTGATTGAATCTGCAGATGTGGAACTGGTAGATGCAGAGGGTTGACTACATATATACAACACACACAATGCATGTTCATATAAAATACACACATAAACACATGCATGCACACACAACATATATGCATGTACGCACGATGCATATATGTGTATACAGCATACATGCTTGCACATATATGTTTCTCCTTGAGATAAAATATGTCTCCTATGTATAACCTGCTCCTTGATTTTGAAAATCTAGGTGTCCACTTTGACTAAGCTATCCCCAGTGTCTGGTGGCTTCTGTCAGGTACCCTTCATATGCCTGAGATGAGCAGCCATCAGGGAACACGCTGCTCTGTTCACCTGATTCACACTCAAACCTTGGGGTAGTGGATGATTTAGAATGCATAAAGCTCTGATACCTATGTTGGGTGTAGGCTAACAAGCTGTAATAACTGCTAGGTGAACCAGGAAGATTTTCTTCAATTATATGCAAATGCAACATGTCCCAGCAAGGGAAAATCCTCAGTGGTGTCAGAATCTGCATGAGCAACATGGCTAAGTAGGAAATGTATTGAGAAGTGGACTGAAACAGTTCTGCCAGGGCTGGAGCTAATTCGGATATACATAAATCTATTGCACTAGGGTCAGTGTTATCCAGAACTTGAACTTCAGACATTACAAGTATATCAGTTAAAGTTCCAATAATGTTAAAAACAATGCATTTGCCAAGGTTTTATGCACTGGGCACTTTACATGCATTAACAAAATTCCTATCTTTTGGTATATTTTTTGCTCATAAATGTGATGTCTTGATTTCAGAAAACTCTTGCATATTAAACTAACAAATGAATTTTCATCATATAAAATAAATGATAGAACCTGAAGCTCCTGCAACTTCATTAGGATTATTCAGAAAATATAAATTCACAGTAGACAGAGTGACATCACAGTACACTGCCCTCATAAACACTGATTATAATAATGGACAGTTGGTAATTCTTACTGGATTAATCTTGCAGTAATTTTCCTGCCAAACTGTTCTCTCTTTGAATGTTGCCTGTGGACCATAGAAGAACACATTGTGTGTCTGTGTTTGGAACGGGGTTCAAGTACTCAGATGCCATACGGGACCTGATACAACCACCAAATTCAGAAAGGTGTTCCCCAAGACTGCACTTTTTATGTGTCAATCTAGACTATCTCAAAACTTGAGGTTGCCATTGTCACTTTTGGCATAAACTTCCCTTGTGATTCAAAAGTGAAATATGCAGGCTTTCTGCCACATAACAAAACCCTGCACTCCTCGCTGAAGGATGCAAAAAGCCTTTTTTGAAAAGTGTGTGAATAGAGTCCTGAGTGTGGTGGGTTTAACTGGTAAGAAATAATACTCAGCTCAGCACTTTGGCAAAGATCATTATTATGAGGCAAACTCATTTATTTACCTTCCCAGCTGGAAAAGACACATGTAGGTATGCAGCCAAGAAGAGGAGGGTATAAATGGGGAATAGGGAACAGGGCTTGGCTCCTGTTATATTGATTTTGGCAAAAATACCACATGAAAAATTATGCCTCAGATAAAAATAAATTATAATCTACAAGTATTTGAATGAGAAGGGTTCCCTGTGAAAACTTAATAAATGAATGCTAATTCAGTTACCAATTTGTAGCCATGAAACATAACCAGTCACGTTATTCTGTGCAGCTTGTTTTGGAAAAGATTGCATAACCCATGAAGCAATTCTTCACAAAGTGCATAAAAGTGTCAGCTTATGTATAATTTATACAGTGAATGTTAGTTATGGTCTGTTTAATAGTATTTAATGCTGTCATGTGACATCATTCTTTCATTTACCAATTGAAAAAAAATAAAAAGACTAATCAAAACCACTTTATAGAGTAAGAAATATGCTGATTGAATTTGATAAAAATTATAGAAGACAAGAAACAGATTCACTGGGGGAGGTATCTTTAAAAGATTTTTGAAAAGAGTTACTATGGTGGAGTATGTACAGTATTTACTCTATAGTTATTTTAATCATAATTTACTTACTGTGTATGTGCTATCTAATATGCTGCTAATGTGCCTTAAGCAATTCATTTTGCCGACAGCACAGTAAATTGCCGTATAGCCTTGGCCCTTTATTAGTAGCAATGATTAAATCCAATTTTAGTTGTACTTACTACATTTTTTTCCACTGCCTACAGGGCATCCCTATGGGGGGAGAAGAGTTGCTGCTTCTATCCTTAGTCTGTCCATCTTTTAACCAAAAATCTATTCTGTACATTTTCGGCAGGATATGCTCTACCTCTGTTTTCCTACTATGTAGGGTATTTTTGGTGCTGCATGAGGAAGCAGGATAAGATGTTTGCAAACTATTGTATGAAATAAAACATATCCATGCTTTTCTTTACACTGTAAAACCATTGGATAAAAGAAAACCTAGCCTTTCCTGCATGTGTGCGCATGTGTGTGTGTGTGTGTGTGTTGAATCCTCAAAAGAACATACAATGATTTTGTACAGGACCAGCATATTGCCCTGTGTTAAGTCCGTCCGTAAATTCTCATAGGGTATGTAATTGCATTATTTAATTTTGCAAAGTAATCCAGGGTGCAAATTGTATGAAATAGATGCTAAAGGTTGAACTTACCAACTCCTATATGTCATGAGCCCTAGCCTGTCCACATTTCTTGGAGTTCAAGTGACGGGAATCTGTACAATGCAGCTTCATTCCCAGGCTCGGGGTTCTCCCAGAAGACATGCACAATGTGTCTTGAGGCCTCATTTTATCTGCTCATGGATTTCCTCATCTCGGAACTTGGGTTTGGCCCATGGATCTGCACTTAGTCTGCAGGGCTCTATTTGCAATTTTTCCCTGAGAGTGATGGGCTGGGTCCTGGGGAAAGCCATCTACTCAGAATGAGATACAGTGCTGCAGTGGTGTCACAGGCTTTTGCAAAGATTTCTTTGATTTCCTTCCTGGTCCGCCTGTGGAGAGAGAATGTGACACTCAGACAGCTTCTCTCATTGTTGCGGGTAGCATCCAGGCCTGGTTTCCAACGATAATCCCATGTTCCAAGGCAGGAGAGATGGTACTGGCCAGCTCCCAACAGATCCTGCCATCCTGCCATGCTGCCATGGGGACCGCCCTGCAGAGAATCCTGCACCACAGCATCTTCTTATCTTTCCTACATTCTACCTGTAGCTAATCTGGTACATGGCCCCTGGTCCTAGCACCCTCTGGCAGCTATTCCCCATCTCCTCTGTCCATCTCCTTCTTTATCTGCTTATCATCTGCCTTTATCCTTTCTGTGCACTTTGTACTTGCTAAGGGTGTCCCAATTTTTCAGGAAATTCCCTTTGCCCTATTTCTCACCATGACTACTCCCAGCTTCTCCCTCCCTCCTTTCTCTCCAATCCAGATGTTCCAGAACTAAATGTCATTCCTGTTGGGTCCTGCTGAGTGCAAATTTGGAAATGTGGGCTAATAGGTGATCCTGAGTTAATGTGCTTCCCCTCCTATGTAACATTTCTTGGAGTTTTTTTTTTTTTTTTTTTTTTTTTTTTTTTTTTTTTTTTTTTTTTTTTTTTTTTTTTTTTTTTTTTTTTTTTTTTTTTTTTTTTTTTTTTTTTTTTTTTTTTTTTTTTTTTTTTTTTTTTTTTTTTTTTTTTTTTTTTTTTTTTTTTTTTTTTTTTTTTTTTTTTTTTTTTTTTTTTTTTTTTTTTTTTTTTTTTTTTTTTTTTTTTTTTTTTTTTTTTTTTTTTTTTTTTTTTTTTTTTTTTTTAACATTCTACTTAGCCTAAAGGAGGAGACAGAAGGTGGGAATATCTTATTCAGTGTCAGACCTTGAGTGAGGAAGAGATTTTGACAGGTGGACCTTTCAGTACCTGTGAACTCACAGAGATGTTCGCACATCTCTGCCACTGGGGATGAGGCAAGGGTCATTTATCCTCCAAAAGCTCCCACTTCTTCTTTCCCATCTTTTCTGACCCTTAGCTGCCTGTATTCTTGTGGTGTGAAGTATGAACAGGCTCCGGATAGGAGTTTGTGTTTGAGCTTATTCCTGTCTGTCAGGCTTGTGACCTTCAGGGAAGTCATCTACTGCTTCCTGTACAGTGATGCAATGCCACCTTCCCAGGGGCTGAGGGAGGAGGCTGGAGAGTTCAGCTAGGACGCATTCTCCACTATAGAGTGGCACTGTGAGATGTTACCCTGTAGCCTCAGTTACTGGGGAACTGGGGGAGATCAGAAAGACAGAAAACCCAGGAACCTCAGAAATGCCCCCTGCATCATGTGGTCTAAACATCAGTGCCATTTCTGACTCTGTGGTTCCCCAGAAGGAAGTGACGTGGGCTGAAGAAAGAGACCAGCCAGCACTAGGGGAAGCAACAAAGGCCAAGAAGCTTTGGGAATGAAAGTGAAGGTGGGGGCAGGAGCCTATGTCTGGATCACCTACTCCCTGCTTTTCAGGCCCCTGTGCTGCTGCATTTAAAATGCCAGATACAGCTTTTCTGGGGACTGTAGAGCCTCCAGAGGCAGTTTAATTCTTTGGGGTAAATTACCCAGCTCCTAAATCCACCTGCTAGTTTTCGAGGGAGCCTTAAACAGTCCCACTACAGATGCTAATACTAGGTGAGTCCAGGAGCTTGAGTTCTCGCTAATGCCACCTTGCCTCACCTTGAGAGCTACAGCACTAGCCGGCACCTTGGAATTGAGGAAAACCCCAGTTGCACAGAAAGCCCCAATGGAACTTTTGCTTCTTTGTCATTTTCACATCTCTTCATTCTGAAGATCAAAGCCGCTGTCCTTTGGAGTGATTACTTGACTAATTGCATTGCTATAGCTTAAACCCAATTAATAGTTAAATGGCTTTTTACTGTTAAAATTATACCTTCTCCAGGAGTTGGAAAGGAACAATAGCTCTGGCCAAGACGGGTTGCTGTAGTATTGATATCCTTCATGAATAGTAAAAAGATGGCTTTTTAAAAACCTGCCCTGGTTAAATTGATCTCTTTCCTACAGGGACTTCTAGAAATGGGTAGCTTATGAAAACAGCCTAAACAGCGGCTGTTGGGGATGAAATTGGAGTGAAAAGAGAGAATTCCTCCTGGAAATGTATGGAACAGCAGGGAATGCTCTGACTCACAAGGTTCACAAGAACTTCAAATACTTTGTATTCTTTTTACCTGGTTTTAGAAGTTAAAGAATGTGTTTGACAGTTTTTTCTTTCCCATTTTTTAAAAAAATTTCCTTCTAAACAAAATCATATGTTATATTTTGGTGGGGCCCTTCTGTTGTTAGATGTTTAATTTCATGTAGTTCGTTCCAAATTGTCTGTAATAACCAATTTCTGATGCAGGGATTCATCCAAAATGAAACTGTTTCCTAGAGCCTCCCTGGCCTGGTGAGCAGATGCATCTGCTACTCCAGAGGGAAGATAAGGCCACTGAAATCATCTTTGTGACACTAGAGTTCAGCATTGCTTTAGATAACCGTATGCAAACTGCATTTTCCAAGGAAAGGAAAAAAAAAGGCATCTTGTTCTCCAATGTTGAAAGGTAGACAACTAACAGCGTATTTTTAATTACCTGAATGCACTAGCAAGGAAAGTAGTCAGTTGATAGTTGCCTTCAATATGTAGACTACAAATTATTAGTGCATGAAAATGGCATCCAAGTTCTGTTGCTGGGTCTAGTAATTTTGGATATTTTCCATGCTATTACTGCCTGCTCCATATACCTTTACTGGTTCTTTTTGAAATTAACTTAATGGCACTCTGCAGAAATGGACTGCCTACTGAGAGTGAGCGCTTGCCTGCGAAGATGGACTGAGTTCCCACTGAGAGGCACTGATTTGGCACAAACAGAGAAATGCTTTAGCATTAATTTACTTGAGTATCAAATTATTCAAAATAAATAATTAAAGGGTTTTTAGGAGTGGGAGTCAATATTTGCTTTCAATATTTTGGGTCCATTAATGCATATTCTGTATTGAGAAGGGTGAGGGCTCTGCCACTATAGCAATCTATCCCTAAGCTTCCACAGGTTTTTCCCTTCAGGCATTAAATGTCGTTCCCTGTCCCTGAAATGTCTCCCAGTCCCCATTACGTTTCTCCAGCAAGCCTGTCACTCCCTCACAGCTCATCTTAGCCATGTGTGATGTCCTTCTCCCTCTACCAGACCAGAGCCTGGAGCCCTCCCCACAGTGGGACTTCTTTGTGAGGACAGCATCCTTGGGGACTAAGAATGTGGGGGACTAGAAAACACGTTAAGGTCGTTTTGAGGAAAAAGCCCCTGTATACACTGAGAGAGCTGCTGTTTGAGTTGTTGACCCAGTCAGATCACATCTCCGGTCCTGCGCTTGCCTGGAAGCTCCCCTTCCTCAAATTCCCTGTGACACTGTGGTTCCTGGATTGAATTTTTAACCATTGCTTCTAGTGTAGGAAATGCCATGGCTTGAGTAAGCATCCCTCCGAGGTTCAAAGCTTGGTCACCAGGGTGGCAGCACTATTGTGAGGAAGCCTTAGGAGGCAGGGCCTAGTGACAGATCTTTAGGACATTGGGAACATTTCCTTGTATGGAGTTATGGGACCTTGGGTCTTCTCTATCCCTTTTGCTTTATGGCCATAAGGTAAGTGACTTTTTTCTCTAACACATACCCCCCACTATGATGTGCTGCCTCACCACAGTCTCAATGCAATGGACTGGAACTCTAAAATTATAAGCCAAGATAAACCTTTTCTCTTTATAAAATCATAATCTCAGGTATTTAATTATAGTGATGGAAAGCCGATTAACACAAGAACATACCACGACAGACAATGTAAGAGGCCATGGAGTAGCTCCAGCCTAGTGGGTCTTCTGTGTAAAAATATGTGGCCCTGGCTGAACTCAGTTCACTCTTGTGTATTGTGTGAACATTTCAATCAAAATGGCCCACTGCTTGATGTGCAAGAGTGTCACTTTTGCACATTATTACTTGGGTGGCCACCGATGGGTGACCCGACCTTTGCAGATCAGGTGGTCTCTAGTATCAATGGTTAACCCACTTAGAGACTGTGTGAAGGAGAGAAGTGAAGTGAATATCCCTTTAATTCACTCTCCCTCTTCCTGTTCTCTATTCAGAATCAGGCAAGGACCAGAAGAGTCAGAGAGAAAGAGAAAGCAGCATTAATTCTATGAAGGGCTCTCCAGTCACACTCCACAAAGACAGGACAATTTCCATTTGAAAAGAACAATTGTTAATGAGCTCTATTCTCCTAGCCTATCACCCCACAAGCAAAGGGGCTGCTTTGAAGTCAACACAGTCTATTATGGGTGAAATAAACCTCTCAGAACAAAGGGCAGTTCAAGTACAGACTTGTGCAGGCTAATGGCACATGCTCAGCCTCACTCCACTCCACTGGCTGCCCCATCTGATGGTGGCACTAAGCCCTCAGGACTCCAGCGTCCTTGAGCATCAGGGATTGGACCCAGTGCCTCCCCCAGGAGCCTCCCCACTCCCTGCTCACGCACCTCCGCTCTTCTGGGCTCCCAGATGGAGCTTCTCATTGGTGAAAAATCTCCCTCCCTCTTTTTCTTCAGGTCCTCAAGAGCCTCAGGTAAGGACATTTTTAGGCTTTATCAAATTGTTCTCTTTCCATGGATCTTTTATTCATGGGGAAAATAACATCGTTATATATTTGGTTGGCCAGCTTTTTGGCTGCATCTGAAATGAATATTTTCTGCCTATAAGTTCAGCAAATAGTAAGAAACAGCGGTAATTGGAGAACTCAGTTTATATTCCCTCCTCTTTGGGCAGGAGGAATCTGGCTGCAGATATTAATCATTTTAGGCACGGATTTTGTTTGCATTATACTGCAGTATCAGGGTGGCCCTGAACATGGAACAACATACCATGTTTTTTACATAAAAGAGAGAAAAAAGAAATTGGGGTCTTCCTTACCACAAATATAAACCAAGGAGGATGATTCCACTTTGTTAAAATGCTACAGCCCCTATATCAGCTGCAGTCAGTCCCATGTGGACACCCAAGGTTGTTGTGCATATCTAAACCAGTGTGAGCATAGCTCTTACACGTTCCACCTATGCATTTGCTTACTTAGTTCTGGAGCAGTAAGATTGTTCCCTGCAAGGTAGAAGAGGCTTGGAAAAATAATCTGTGTAGCATCTTTTAACGGGGATTCAAAAATTGAATTCAGAGTTTTCAATTACACAGCCCTTTAAATGACTTACTGAAGAGAAATATTCCTAACTATAAAGGTAGTGGGAAGTTAGATAAATTGCACCAGTGGGTGTCTGTCATGAAGGTGAAGCAAACATGGAACCCCAGGAGTCCTGACATTTTGAAAATTGTCTCTTTACAGTGGGAAAAACAATGTTTTTCACAATTTAGGCAAGAGGGTAGTTTTCTTACCAAACTGCAGAAAAATCATATTTTAGGAATGATTTAGGAAACTGTACCTTCTAGCATTATCTGTTCACCTTGAGATTTCTTCCTTTTTAGTGTAGCAAGTAATACATCGTAATCATCTTCCATAAATGTACTCCCTTAAACTTCCTGTCTATTATTACGTGACCCCCTGGGATTCTCTTCCCACAACTAAGTAATCTGAAGTCTTTTCAGCAGTGCCATGTTTCTTCCAAAACTTTAACAAGGCTGAGACTGTAACTGAGGCCTCTATGTTTGCATTAAGGACGCTGTCATTGTTTACGTTCATCGTGTGTCTCCCCTGTTTCCTGTACCCTTTATCACCTATTTCCTTCCAGCCTGAATAAGTGGGGTAATTTTCTGATGTCCCCACCCAGAACTCCAGCCATCCTGGTGTTCACAACAATTAATTTTGCTGCACTTGTCCAAGAAAGCAGAATATTTCCTCACACTGTTTTATTCACTGCTCTGTGAAAGGTAGCAACCATTGTGACATACATTCTCAAAGGTTATGTGAATGAAATATATATTTTCTACTGTTTTGTCCTTTTTGGGGGGGAGGGTAATGGGGATCTAACTTGGGCCCTTGCGCTCCAAAGGCAGGCAGCACAACCACTGATCCAAATCCCCAGCCCAACTGTTTTGTCTCTTGCATTTGGTTTCTTTATGCTCCACAGCATTACTGAAAGATTCATTTATACTGTTGTATGTAATAATGACCCCTTCTTTTCCACTGCTGTATAATATTCTACCTTATGAGAAAAATCATTTGTAATTATGTATTCTATTGACGGATACTTGTGGGCTTCGCATAACGGATTTTACTCTTATAAATAGTACTTCCAAGAACATTCCGGTACATGTCCTTTGGTGGGTACATGGACACATTTCTGAGGAATACATACCTAGGATAAAATTATAGACTATGACCTATAGACTCCAGACTATGGTCAGTATTAGACTCTGTCAACAAGATTTTCAAGTGGCTTCACTAATCCAGACTCTTGCCAGTAATAACGAAGGGGTCCGGTGGCTTCCCACTTTACCAACACTTAGATTTACTTTGTTTTTTTCTCACATATTGGCAGATAAATGATGATATCTATTTGTACTTTTAAACTGTAGTTCCCTGATAACTAATTTGTGGAACACCCTTCAATATGCTTTTTATCTATTTGTTTAAATTGTTTTTTCTTTTTTTCAGTACTGACCATGAAACCCAGGAACCTGTGCATGCTAGGCAAGTTGTCTACTTCTCAACTATATCCCCAGCGATTGTTTAAAATTTTAACGAAACGTATATCAGTTCTTTGTGCTTTTTGCTTGTCATACCTATGTACTTAATTAAATTTAAACATTTTAAATGATTGTGATCCAGATGCAATTATAAGAACATCAAGAGATTCTGGCTGCTCTTTACCCAATTTCCTCCAATAGTAACTTCCTTAAAACCTAACACACATGGTTGGAAGTAGAGGGCATTCATTATGTTAAGTAAAATAATACATAGAAAAACAAATTCTAAATGTTCCCTCTCATATATGGAAGCTGAGAATAGTTGATCTGAATATAGAACAGGGGTTAGCAGAGATTGTGAAGACCATCTATGCATGCTGTGGGGGTTAGAGGGAGCTTGGATGACACACACCAAGTTGAAGGTTCAGAGAAGGAATAAATTCCATTGTCCTGCAACACAGAAAAATAACCATAGTTCACAATAAACTATCATATATCTTTTTTTGGGGGGGTATCAGGGATCAAACTCAGGACCTTGAGCTTGCCAGGCAGGCATTAGCACCACTGAGCTAAATCCCCAACTAAACTATCATATATTTTATGACTACCTGGAAGACAAGAGCTCAAAGGCTCCCAACATACTGGAATGGTAAGGAAAGGGAGATACTAATTATCCAGTCTGATCAGTGCACACTGTATGTATGAGTTGAAAAATCACACGGAACCCCATTAAATATATACAGTTACTAAATGTTAATAATATATAGTAAACAAATACAAAACTATGTTACAGTAATACAACCAGAACATTAACATTGATATAAGTCAAGATACAGAGGATCTCAATCATCTCGGGGTCCTTGTAGTTCCTCTTTTGTAACCATACCCATTACCTGCTACCCCGATTCTGATCTCTGGCAACCACAAACTCATTTCTATTTCAATAATTTTGTTATTTAAAACATGTTATATAAATGGAATCATACAGTATGTGATCCTTGGGGATTGGCTTTTTCCACTCAGCAATTATAATTCCTTTGAGGTCCAAATGAAACCATGGCTCTTTCTTCTTATGCTGTATAGTATCCCATGGTATAGATCCACCAGGTTTTGTTAAATGATTCACTTATTATGGGACATCTGGATGGTTTCCAATTTTGAATGTAAGTTTTTATTTCCCTTGGTTAATGTCCAGGAGTTTAATTGTTGTGTGGTATGATAGCTTCATGTTTACTTAAAAACAAAACAAAACAAAACAAAACTTCTAAGCTGTTTTCCAGAGTAGCTATACCACTCTCACCAGCAATGAAGGTGATCCATTATTTTTGCATCTTGTTAGCATTTGGTGTTCTCACTATATTTTGTCAGTCATTCTGGTAGATGAATCAAGCTATCTCATCACACTTTTAATATGCTGTTTCCTGATGGTAAGGAGCTTCAGGTTTTTCTGTGTTCATGTGCCACCTAAATACTCTCAGGGAATGTTTGATCATGCCACTGGTCCATTTCCTAAGGGTGTTGTTGATTTTATTGTGTTGGGGTTTAGAGTCTTTGTATATTCTAGATCCTATTCCATGATCAGGCAAGTAAGTGGCTTGAAAATATTTTCTCTTGTTCTGGTGCTTGGCTTTTCATCATGATAACAGGATTTTAAGTGGAGCGATTTTTAATATTAATAAAGGGAAAGTTTATCAATTTTATTTTTATGGATTGTACTTCTTATGGTTTAGATGTAGAACGATCCCCCCGCCAAAAAAAAAACCCAAAACTTATGTGCTCAGGGGCTGGGATTTTGGAAAGCTACTGAATCACTAGATTTATTGGTGGCTTCAACCACAACTGAGTTCAGCAGCTGAGTGCACTGTTAAGAGACAGGGCCTGTTGGGTCCCAGGAGAAAGAGGCTAGTCACTGGGGCACGACCAGGAAAGGCCCATCTCTCTCCTCGACTCCTCCCTGATTTCTCTGTTTCCAGTCTGCCATGATGTGAGAAGCTTTTATCTGCCAGATCCTTTCACCACGATATTTTGGCCTTGGGGCCTGCCCACCATGGACTGAAACTTCTAAAACTGTGAGTCAAAATAAACCAGTCCTTTAATGGGTATCAGGTGTTGTGTCTCAGAGACACTTTTCTGAAAAGTGACTAAAGACATTGCTTTTGACTAAAAAAAAAAACCAAAAAAACAATAGGAGTGTTTCTTGGTTGTATGAGTTCCTGTAGTATTAAGAATCTGAGATCTTTATTGGGTGCATGTATTGAAAATGACTTCTCTCACAATGTCCTTTTTTCATTCTTTTAATACTGTCTTTTGCTAAAAAGAAAATTTTATATTAAGTTCAATGAATCATCTTTTCCTTTATGATTAATAGTTTTTGTCTTCTATTTAAGAAATCTTTGCCTACCCAAAGGTCACAATGATATCCTCTCATATTACCTTTGTGAAGTTTTTATTGATTTGCCATTTACATTTAGGTCTATGATCCATCTGGAAATGAGGTTTGTGCATAGTGGAAGATATGTGTCAAGGTTCGTCTTTTCCACATGGGTTTCTAATTCCACAGCACCATGTTTTGAAAAGGCTGTCTTCACCCCACTGAATAGCAGAGGCACTTACATATTGTGTTGAAAAATAAACATAGGTGTATATTTTGCACATGTGTACATACACAAAGGCATATGTACAGATAACATGTAACTGTGTGTCTGTGCTTCTGGATTCATTATTTTACCCTTGTGTCGTGTGTTTCAATTACTGACTCAGGAAGTTAGTCTTACTAAAATATGCTAAAGCTGGCTTTGAGAGCACCCTTCAGATTTCCCTATGAGTTTTAAAACTAGCTTCACATACAAAACCCTCCTGAGAGTCTAACTCAAATTTTATGAATCCTTTAGATAACTAACCCCATCATTCCACCGAGTCAGCTACTTAATACTATTGGTATACATCTGTACACACTCTGGTCCTATATAAGGTATGTTGGAAAAAATAGTAAATATTTTTTAAACTACAGTAAAAAACACATTGCCATTAATCCACCTGAAAATATGACCCTTCACTTAGAACACATTTATTTATCCCATCATTCTTGCCGTTTCCTGAAGCAGCTCTGGAAGTCCTCTTTTGTGAATGTCATTACTTGTGTTGTCACGGATACCTCGACATCACAAATTAATTAAAAATGTTTTCTTTTCACGGTCATTTTGATCCTATCAAATAGCCAAAAGTTGCAAGTTGCACAGAGCCAGATCAAGTGAATAAGCTGAGCTGGATGAGGACACACCATGCATACCATGTTTCTAAGAGCCTGCCTTTCCACTGGATGGTTCTTGGCAGTGCCATTCACTATATTGATCTATATCTATCTATATCTTTCTATCTATAGATATTTATCTAATAGATATTAAAGACAAGAAACAGGATTTCCAGAGCTGTTTCAGAAGGTGCCAAGAATGATGGGCGTGTCCAAAAAGAAGGGGAGAATTTTCAGGGAGTTCATGGCAATATGTCTATTACTATCATAATTTTTTAAATCTAAACATTCACCATGTATTTTGAGCACTCTGTGTGCAGTCTGTCTTCATGACACTGCACTATATTCTGTGCAGAGACTGGACATCTTCGAGTAGTTGTAGTCTTCAGTAAATGATTTTTCACATTTCTCCAATTAATGTAGGTAGTAAAAATTCATTTTTCTAGTTGTTTTCTAGTGCATACAAGTGTAATATTTACTTGTACACATTGACCTTGAATCCAAAGGCTTTGATAAATTTATTTACTAGGCCTGATAGTTTACCTATAAGATTTTTCTGCATATATTAATCATCTTATCTGAAAAACAATAAGTTTTGGTTCCTTCTTCCTGATGTAAATATCTTTATTTTTCGTATCTTATGATAACACTTAGGTCTTAGGATGTCTAGCTCAGTGGTGTGATGGTAGTGATAATGGCAAACACATTTGTCTGTTTCCTAATTTCACATAGCAAGTTTCAGTATTTCATCAGTATCTGTGATCTTTGGTGTGTGTGTGTGTGTGTGTGTGTGTGTGTGTGTGTGCTTTATCAAATCAAGAAAATTACTTCTTAGTTCTAATTTTTTCACGAATAAGTGTTAAATTTTATGAAATTCATCTTCTGCTTCTGCTATAATGATTGAAAGGTTTTTCCTTTAGTCTATCAACATGGTGAAAGTTTCTTCTGTGATTCTTTGGGACCTCCGGGACATTTTTGAGGGGCCCATAATCTCAAAAATATTTTTATAATGTAATATTTGTATACTATGACAATATTACTATATCTATTTCTTTTTCTTCTTTTGCACTGATGGTGCAGAATCAGTGGCGAGTTAGATTGTGAGGCCACAGAATGAGTTAGCATGATGACCCTAAACTGCAGCAATAGTCTACACAGTCTTTAATGTCACTCGTTTGCAAACACAGTGTTAGTTTCAGTTAAAAATATAATTGTCAAGTGGTAAGAAATATTAATTTTAATTTTCTGTAAGCAAAATGGGAAGCATATTTAAAGCCTTTGTATATGCAGTGAATACCAATGCTTGCCTCAAAAAAAGAGCACTTTTGTGATCACAATATAAACCTGCTACTTTTTTCATGGATTTTAATCTTTACTTGAAAAAAAGAATTGACAGACAAGTTACGTTTATTCCAACTTGAATATTTGGGAGACATTTTTTTCCGAAGAGGAATCAAATGAGCCTGTCATTTCCAGAAAACCTCCTAAGAGTATTGATTTGACAATGACAGAATTCAGATTTAAGCAGACTTTAAGATTTAGGAAAGCCTGCATTCTAGACCTAGTATCAGTCTACCACAAGGTCTACCTGGGACTATGGGATTTCCTAAGTTGTTGCAATTTCAGTGCTAAAATTGGAACAGTGTCATGCAAACTAGAAAGCTTTTCCCAACAAATGTTAGCTTGATAGTATCCCAATACATCAGAACTTTTGTATGAAAGAGACAGAGAGATACTAATGAGTATAATACAAAACATTATATAACAATACGTATCAACATTTGAGTGAGATGCATAATTCACTTCAGCACCATCATCTAAATGATATTACAAAATCATGCATTGTGCAAGGTTTATGCAATGTGTCAGAGAGACCAATAATGGCCGTTAATGGATGGGGTACAAAACAGTGCATTCCTGCGGTTTCCATGCTTACAATTTACCTTTAAGAAGTTCCACCTGATAAATTCTTATGTAATGTCAAAGACTATGCACAATTACTTGACAAGGACATTAAAATCTTCTCCTCTCTCCAAGTACATATCTTTGTGAAGTTGGATTTTCTTTATAGATTTCAAGCAAAAATAAATAATAAAAATCCAACAGATTAACGGCAGCTGTAAATATGAGACTTCAGCTGTCTTCTATTAAACTAGACGTTATAGAAATTGTCAGAAATGTAAAACAATGCTACCTTTTTCACTAATAATTTTGCTTTGGAAAATATAATTATTTCTGTTAAAATGATGCTGTTTATGCTAGCATGTAATGGATTTATTATTGCTGCTTTTAAGTAGGTTAATAAAAAAACTTAAAATTTTTGCAAGTGTAACTTAAAGTGTCACAATTAATGATCACTTTTGTCTATATAGACAAAAGATTTTTGGAATCTTCAATAATGTTTTAAGACTATAAAGAAGAGACCAAAAAGTTTAGCTACTTTGGCATACTTCATTATTTTTCAGCCTTTTCATGTTTCTTGTACATGCTCTCAAGACTACATTTTTCTTTCTCGGAGCCATTTTATTTGCAAAATTTGACATATCTTATTTTCATTACTGTTCAGTCTAAATTATTTTCAAAATATCCCTTATGACTTCTTCTTTGACCATGAATTAGTTAGAATTTCATTGCATAATTATCAAGTAATTTGGAATTTCTTGTCTTTTTGCTATTGATTTCAAACTCAGGTCTACTCTGGTTGTAGAATATATCCTGAATGATTTCAGGTCTTTGGAATCTGTCAAAATTTGTAGGGTTTTAACATATGGACTTTTTAAAGATATATTTATGTGCTCTTGTGGTAATTTATGCCCTACAGTTGAATATGGTGGTCTATGTATGTCAAATAGGTCATATTTGCTAATTACAGCTTTCCAACTTTTAGTTTTTCTGCCTTTTATATCATTCACTGAAAGAGACATATTACAATTTCAACTAAATTTGTGGATTGATTCTTTTTTTTTTTTTTTTTTTTTTGGTGCTGAGGATTGAACTTGGGTCCTTGCGCTTGCAAAGCAGGTTGGCAGCACCACTGAGCTAAATCCCCTAAATCCCCGGCCCTGGATTAATATGTTTTAGTTTACTTGTCTCTGACCTCGATATTTGGAGGTCATCTTATTAAGTGAACTGTTGCTTCTATTGTTATGGAATATCTCCTTTTATCTATAATGTTCAATCTTGCCCTAAGTCTGCTTTGTCTGACATTAAAATTGGCATATGAGGGCCAGGGATTTAGCTCAGTGGTTCGGTGGTCTGCTTTGGAAGCGCAAGGACCAGAGTTCAATCCCTAGTAACAACAACAACAACAAAATACAATAAAATTGGCATATGCATCTTCTCTGTGCGGATGTTTTCAGGGGATCTGTCTTCATCCTTTTGCTTGGGATTCAATTATTATTAAAGGAAGCATGATCTAGCAGACAGGTGAACAACATGTAGTTATGCCTTTAATTTTGTTTTACGAAGATAAATATTAGAGCTGGGATTGGTTCTGCACTCCTGTAATCCCAGAATTTTGGAAGGCTGAGGCAAAAGAATTTCAAGTTTGAGCCTAGCTGTCAAATATTTTTTAAAATTAAAGTTAAAATTAAAAATGGTTTATGGATGTAGCTCAGTGCAGAGGGCCTGGATTCAATCCCCAGAACTAAGAAAGAAAGAAAGAGAGAGAGAGAGAGAGAGAGAGAGAGAGAGAGAGAGAGAGGTGGAAAAAGAGAAATATTAGTCTTAAAATAGACATATTTGTTCTGTCCTTATTTAATATAACCTTTGCTATGAAGGGATTATAGTTGATCACTTTCTTTGGTATCTGTTTGTTTTGTGATTTTCTCCTATTCGGATACCCAGTAATTTAATTGCTATTTATTCTTAAGTTTTCAGCCTCTATCAGGTTATTAGTTATAGCCTTTTAAATTTTCCATTTAATTAGAGATTTTTGGTGGATACACCTTAGTCTGAATGACTTGTATATTCTTGAATTATTCGAGATAACCTCTAACTGGTTATTTTATCATTTCTCCTATGATATAAGGGCCTAACAACATACTAACTACTTTTATACACCTCCCTTCCCTTATGGTATTGTTACTTTGTATTTTAATTCTACATATACTTCAAACCCTCCAAATGTTATTGTAGTTTAAAAAATGATTGCTCTATTAGATTCATGTCCACATTTACCTTTTCTGTTCTTTATTTCTTCCTGCATTACTATGCCTCCACATAGGAAGTTTTGGCTGAATAATGAATTTGCTTTTCATATGTGTCTACTAAAACGAACACTATCATTTTCCAAACTTTATGCACTCTTCATTTTCAAAGGATGTTTCAATGAGCCTAAATTTCTAGAGTAGCAACTGCCCCCCCCCGCACATTTTGAAGATTTTTTTTTTTCCACTGTCTTTTGCCTTCTTCCATTTCATTTGCAAAAATAGCTGTTTGTCTTCCGGCTGTTCCTTTGTTTATCCTCGGCTGCTTCTGCTTATAAGACTTGTTTTTATGATTTTCAGCAGTATCATGTGAAGTGGTTTTACGTTTATTCTCTTTGTGGGCCTGGAGACCATATTGGCATCCTTCCGTCAGTATTGGAGCATTCTTGGCTGACATCTCTTCCGATGATGCTTTTATCTTAACCATTCCATTTACCACATAGTTTGACTTTTTCTTTCTGCCCCAAATGTTTTGTATGCTATTAATAGTGTTTCCCAATTTTCCTCTGTGTGTTGGTCTTGGATATTTCCTATGCTCTATCTATCAGTTCACTCATCCTCTTTTCTGTTGTATCTAATTTTTAACTAAACCAGGTGATTGGATTAAGTTTTGCATTATACTTTTCATTTCTATTTTTTTCTTCATTTTATTCCATGTCTCTGGTGTGATTTCCTCTCATTCATCTATTTTCCTCAACATGTTCATCCTACTTATTTTAAAGTACATTTGTGATTACACTAATATATCGATCACCTATAAGTCTGTTCCTATTATCAATTTTCCCTCGAGTTTTATTTATTCCTATTACATATCTCACTTGATATTTTTTTTATTGAATGCAGAATCTTGCATATAAAGACACAAAGGTCAGGCCCCTGAAGGCTGTTTGCACTTTTTTTTCTTGAGAAGGTGGTGTGTGCTCTTGATACATCAAGGCTGTGTTTCTGGATTGGAAGGGATTGACCTACACGGTTGTCCTTAACCTTAGACTGTGGCCCTTCAGGAGTCTCCACTCAGGGCCTGCAGTGCTCACTGGGCCCCTCCTCCTCGCAGGGCTCTGAACTTCCACGTTGTTTTCCCCAGGGCTGTGAGACTGCCAAAATCCCCGCTTAGCTTTTAAGCCTCTTAGCAGCTGCTTCCCTCTGGCTTTCTCTTCCCTCTGCCCCACATCCGGGAAGCTTTGCAGTGACGGAGGTCCCGGGGGGAATTGGACACAGAGTCTGAGGCTCCTTTCTCTGGGGCTCCCTGAGCACCTGAGTCTTGGCCTCGTGTTTTCCAGCTGTGTCGCACTCCCAAGTCCGCTCTTCTCACCAACCCTTTTCTAGGCTACTACTTTCCCTGTCGACTCTGCTTCCTATGCTGCAAATTGGCAAATATCCCAGTGGGAAGAAAGCATCTGTGAATAAGTGCTCACCACGATGCTTGTCCCTTCCTCTGGGATCATGTATCCCCAAATCCTGGCTGTCTTGATTGGCTTCCAATGTCTTCAAAGAGATTTTTTTCCTATGCAGCTTTTAGAGTTGTTCTCAGAAGCAGGATCACTCTGATACAAGCTGCCCTGTCCTAGGCAGAAATGCCAGAAAGTTTCATTTCTTTATAAGAGTTTCCCTGAAATCTGTTTGCATTTGTCTTGGACTGTCTGCAATCCTGAGAGCTACTACTGTGCAGCATTTGATGTTTGAAAGTAGGTCATATCTGTTTGTTTTCCTGTGGATTTTGTTTCCCATATTGTACTATCGGATGACATTTCCTTCCTTCTTTCCTTCCTTCCTTCCCTTCCCTCCCCTTTCTTTTCCTTTCCCTCTCCTTTCTTTCTCTCTCCCTTCCTTCCTTTCCTTCTTTCTTCTTTGCATTCTTCCTTTTGTGCTGGTGATCAAACACAGTACCTCATGCATGCTCAGGCCCTGAGTCTACAGCCCCTGTTGATATGCTTCAAATGCTGAGTTAGGGGTTATACTCACTCCTCAAATGGGGGCCAGGGCACGTGGGCATTATAGCTTCTATCTCAGATGGGAAAAGAAGTACAAAGACTTTCCCTTTTAAGAATTGATGTGAAGGCCGGGTGTGGTGGAGCATGCATGTAATCCCAGCACTTGGGAGGCTGAGGCAGGAGGATCACTGTGAGTTAGAGACCACCCTGGACTACATAGTGAGTTCCAGGTCAGTCTCAACTACACAGTGAGACCCTGTCTCAGAAAAAATAAATAAATAAGTAAAAGAACTTATGTGGAGATGCAGTGCCACCTGATATGCGCTCTGGCTTAGATGGTCTCTCAGTCAGAAGCACTCTGGCCTTCACAAGCGACCCAATGGCCAAAATTTGGTCCAGGCTGTTTCTTGGGTACCTGCATATTCACTGCTGTCCATGAGAGAGGGAAGGGGTGCATGTCCTTGGGCTGCTGGTGCCTTTTGCTTGGTGATGTATTGAGAGGGCCAGCTCAGTTTTTTTCTGCATGTAGCAGCATGTCAATTGTCTGCTTTAAGATTTAACTATCAAAACAAACCAGTTCTGGGTCATTACTCCATGGTGCCAGATGAAATTATGAACCTGGCACTCTTCTCCCCGTTCCCTGGCTCCCAAACAAATCGACCCAGATCTTTGCTTCTCTGTGACCCTGAGCACCTGAAAGCCTATGCTTCCTTAATCCAGCCAACGTTGCCAACATAACAGAGCTCTCTGCTTATTTTTCAGCTTTGTGTACTCCTTCTCTTGCTCAAAGTCTGAGTTGTGGTTGGCTTCATTCCATGGCCTTCTTTTATTTTGAGCTTCTGGCACCTAGTGCTGGAACTAGGTCTAAGTTGCCACTTAAATTTAGGAAGCAGGGAGGGACGGAATGAGGTTCCTTTGGAACGTGTCCATTTGGCCCAGTTACAATCTGGAGTCACCAGTTCATAGGCCCTGAGTTCACAGCACCACAGAGTAGGGCCCTGACATCTTGGCCACACACACCTTTGGTATTCAGCTTGGCTTCAGGACCTCCTTCTCAGAATGAATCTTATTTTATTTCATGAATTTATCTAATTTATTTAATTTTTCAGGGGTAAAGATAGAGATCCCTTATGTACCCTAAGCAAGTGCTTTACCACTGAGCTACTCCCTAGCTCCAGAATGACTATTTTCAATCCAGAAAATGAAACCAAATATTGAAATACAGTCAGCAGATATTGAAAAAAAATGGATGCTATCCACAGCATAGGCTGTGTGTGTTGTGTGCCTCTGTAATAGGACAGGAGGCCAGGACAGAGGCAAGCTCAGAAATGCTTATCTCGGAGCAGGCTGCTAGTCACTGCCAAACTGTGTTGAGTGCAGATCTCTCAAAGCATTTCTTGATTTCTATTTCTATTGCTAATATCACAGAGGTTTGCTGCCTACACCCAGAATTAAGGGATATGTTACAGTTCAGTTATTCTTTTTCCTACCAAGCTTATGGATCCCTGAATTGTGCTCAGGTTCAAACCTGAGCAATGCTTGTCAAGCCTCTGTGGTGGAGTGGGGAGCACTACATGTGCAAGCTCAACTTGCGGCACTTTAAAATTAAGTTGGTCTTCTTTTGTCATGAGCCCCAAATCAAACGCATCCATTCAACTTAAATTGAGCACCTACTGTCTATGCCATTTTCTGGCCTACATCACCAGTGCTTCCTGGGCCTTGTATATCCCTACACTTTCACACCAGGCCTGGAGCACAGAGCTATGGGACCACAGTGTTCATTGTCCCAGCCAGTGCCACTGGGCTCGGTCCATCACAACCCTCTCAAGAAGAAGCATGTGTCAGGCTGAGTGCCAGGCATGCTGTCAAAAATCTGTTATTGGCAGTGTCTCCTTTCCTCCTGCGTTTCACACAGAAATACACAAAAACACACAACACCACAAATATATAAACAACACACACAGAGACACATACAGATAAGCCCAGAGAGACATACACAGACATGTACACCCCAACACACGTGGACACAAAACAACACAGACACATATACAACAACATACACAGACATAGAGACTAACACACAGGTAAATTCAGAAACACACACAGATATACCCATCAGGATATAAGGATGAAAATCAACACAAGACATACATACCAACACACACAGATACAAACACTGATACACAATGACACACACAGAGATGCAGATACACCCACAAATACACACACTAACACAAAGTCCAGCATATACAGGCACAGATACTAACACATGCAGGCAAATATACATCAACACATACAGGCATACATAAAAACACACCCAGACACACTCGGAGATATAGGCAGAGACACACGTCAAAATAGACACAAGCGCCCCGACGGGTGTACATATTCACACACACACACACACACACACACAGAAGGTAGCCGGGGTAGAACGTCCTGGTCAGGCCCACACATTCAATTGTGTCGGAGCCTCAGTCCTGTTCAGCTCTGGAGGTTCCTCACAGGCCAAGTGGTTCACACAGAGTCCCAGCATCTGCCTAGAGAATAGATTCAATCCTACTGGAAAGACCGGATCCTTGGGAGGAAGCAGACAAAGGATGTTGTCCTTTAGGCGTTGCACACCTTGGGACATGGGCTGGAATGAGGCTTATGGAACTCAGTAGGGTTAGGACCTCTGGAGACAGGGGAGTCAAGGCAGGAACGGGCCCAACATGGCTGGGGACACAGCTAGGGCTCACACCTCAGCAGGGCAGGTGCTCAGGCTGAGAACTGATGGGAAGTGTGTTGGGAATAAGGGGAGATGTTTACAGTCCTCATTTCAAACAACATTGCTCACTTTGGCCATTATTTCCTTATTTCTAACTATTGTCATAAAGAGGGCATTTTCAAAAAAGTAAAATTAATAATAAACAATATACTTCGATGACCTGATGCCAAGACCCACCCTTGACATTGTTGGGCCCACAAGAAGTACACGCATTGTGTATCCAAGTAATAGAAACTGAAAAACTTTATGAATCGGACGATGAAACTGTTGAATGAACTAGCACAACTCTGACAAACATGCCTCTGTATCTCTCTGAAAGGCCAGGCCGTAACTGACTTGGTCCCCAGGTGTCTGTGCCTGACCATGGTATGTGAGGAGTTGGCTCTGGGCCTGTGTACCACCCTTCCCCATTCATCAGATGACATCTTTCATTGTGAGAATCAGACACTCAAGCTTTGCCCACCCTTTTCTCACCCCTCTTCACATAAACAGTGACCTGGGCCAATGATTTTGCCTCTGAGGGATCTTGTTTGCAGTGAAGTAAGCCTGTAGCTCAGCGGGACACAAAAGTAGTGAGCTTGGGCCATCTCAGTGGACAGTCCTGGGGCCAGGCAGGGTGACTTATACTCCAGGGTCCTCAGGACCTTGTGTCATGGTGTGTGGGGTGAGCAGGAAGAGCAGGACCTTGTGGAGCACAAGGTGTGGGGAAGAGTCTCTCTATTCCTTTTCTCAATAAGCATCATTGTGCTGTGCTGACCTCCAAAGGACTCCATGCCACATGCACTTCACAGGGTTGGAAAGTGAGGTCTGCACCAATTAGAGTATTTGGCTGTTTTTAATTCTGACATAAATCTCCAGCTTTGTATCTACATATAGTCTTCACAGTTAAAATATTTTATTACTTTAGAAACATATAATTGTTGTGCAGAAATAAGAAAACACAGAAAATTGTGAATAAAAGAATCATTGCATTTTCCCAGGACCCGTAGATAAGTGCTATTACCATTTTGTGTATTTCCTTTCAGAATGTTTATGATACATAATTCATATATATTTTTCTTTTCAAAAATAGGATTTCCCTATAATTGTTGTTTCATAAGTGGCTTTTTTTACATTTACTATGTCTCAAATTTCCCCAGGTGAATACATGTTTTTCTTTAATATTTTTTTCTTAATAGTGGTTAGTATTTCTTGGTTTGGGTGAACAATTGCCTCATAACAATAATAATAATAATAATAGAATAAAAAGTAACATGTTCCAAACTCTGTGTAGTTCATCTATTAAGTCTTCGTGGTATTTCTAAGAGGCAGATATTATAATCACTTTTGGTGTGTTTGGGCACTTGTGGACATAAATTTAAAGCACTTTTGCATTTTTGATATTATTAATACTCTATTGAACTTGATGAACACATAAGTTTTGAACTTGTCATAGTTTTCCTTCAGAAAAAAAAATCTTAGAAATGTAATCACAGGTCAAATACTATACATATTTTAAACAAGTTGTGTGCATATTTCTAAATTTCCCTCTAGAAAGTTTTACCAATGTACAGTTGTGTCTAGCAACAGACAAGAATGTCCCTTTCCTTCTACTAGTTTGATAACAACCCTGATATCACTTAAAAAGATAAGCAAAGCAAAACAAATATATGAATATCAAGCAGAATTACAGCAAGGAGGATACAGCAAGCACTCTAGACACGCAAATACCTGTGACCCTGGGTAAGTGTGTGTGGCCTTTCATAAATCATTGATGATTTATAGTTCTCATTTGTTAAGCAGCTTATTTTCCCATTGCTCCATTTAGGCAGTATTTCACTTTTTATTGATTTGTGAGTCCTCTTTCTATCATAAGAATAATAATTAGAGGCTACCCATGTACTTTGTAAACATCTGCACTCACTCTGTTTTCATTTTAATTTTTTATGATTTATTTTTCTACTTAAAGTATTTTTACTTTTATTCAGAAAAATAATTGCTTGTTTTTGAATTTAGATCTTTCTTGTAAAGATCTTTCACATGCTACATAGATTTATTAACAGTATTTTAAAAATTGTGCATATATATTCTTGTCCTTTTATAATATTATTTTTTTTCAGCTTTAATTGAGTTTATTGGTACATTTTGGGGATATAGTACAGTTACATTCATTGTTGGGATCTTGTACCTCTACATGACAAGTCTTGGTTCTCATTTTTTCCCCTTGTCCCTGCCCTCCCTTCACCCCCTCCTCCCCTCCCCATCTACAAA
>NW_022900920.1:9863122-9873755 GCF_012274545.1 Fukomys damarensis
TCTCACATTTTTTCTTTTTCCTTATTACAATATTATTTTTAAATTTACTGCTTTACTCCATATGGTGTTTATTTATTGTAAGGTATAAGGATCCAACTTCATTTTTAAAATAATCAATAATTTTGCACCATGCATGGAAGGAGCTATTTCTTCTGCATACATTTGAGACGGCAAACTTTCTGAATTTCCTCATAGCTTATACACTTAGTCTACACTCCTTGTTCAGGTGTGGTTATCTGGGATTTCTGGAGTCGTGTAGTTTGCTGTAGGTAGCATGCATGATAGTGTACTTTGATATGGAAAAGTGGAAATTCTCCCCCATTACCCCTATTTTTCAAAGTTTATTTTATTTTGAAAGGTGTATTTTTTGAAATGCAATATTTACTTTTTAACAGATGCATCATATTCACTGATTAATATGTGAAATTTCCAAAGTAGATTTAGTTACAGCTTTGGCTTCTCTAGGTTTCTCTAGAGGAAAGATATTGGCAGATTCTGCTTTTATTGAATTGTTTTTCTAAAATAGATGTTCAGGTATCATGCTTTTAGAAAATATTCTCATTCTTTTCTTCCTATTCAGATATCAGGTCAGAAGTTCTTCCTTTTACCTGTTCCGGAAACATCTTTTTCACCTTCTTACTTGACTGCCAACATCTTTGTCAAAACTGTGGCTTGGATTCCACATTATCTTCATTTCTCTAGCTCAGAACTAAATCCAGTTGAGCCCCAGGTTCTTTTGGAGCCTATAAGGGACTATTTTCTTGTTTTGGATCCTCTGTGAAGACTTATGAGTCTTTAATGCCTTCCTACCCAGGGCACACATGCAGAGGGGTCTCTGAGCTCTGGCACCTCTGTTCTGTGCTGTGCTGCATAATCAATGGTCAGTAAAGGCCTTCGGATTTGTGTATATGTTTAAGAAATGTCTCCAAAGCATTTGTGAGAACAAGAAGGTACAGAAAGAAAAAAAGTCTCCAGGAAGTCCACCCTCAACCTCTTTCCTTCCTAACCTCAGTCTACTATATTCCGTGATCATCACTGCCTTAAAACAAGCAGGAAGGATTTTATGTAAATGATGACTTACTAGAGGCATCAAGTGGAAACGAGAAAGACAAGACAGAGAAATGAGAGCAAATCCTACTTGTGCTTGCAGTGGGGCACCCCTTTCCTCCCTTTGGGATGGGCCAATGAAGTCCTCTCCCCAAGCCCTTGGACTGTTCCCACCTGACTCCAAACTGAGCTCCTTGTCACGGCCCTAGGAGGGTTGGAGGGCATGAAGTGAGGGCTTGCTGTGGAAGACCCTTCCCAGGCTTCATTCCCAAACTCACAGTGGAGGCAGGAGAAAGGGGGCTGTTCCTCCAGGATGTTCCTGTTCCTACAGGGCTTGATTGCACTGTAACTAACCACTGAGTCCCTCAGTCCCAGGTGTCTGGAGCAATCCCTCTTTCCCCTGGGTAATCAAGCCCATTTCAGCGTGCCCTGCCTCTGACTGGTTTCAGATAAAAATTGCTCTGTTTTCCTACTGTTTTGTAAATGCATGAAAATGACTAGAAATTTTGGTCACCATGTGAGTCCTTTTATTATAACTGGAAAGTAGGAAGGGGTGTTTTGAGTTCAAACAAATAGCATTGCAAGCACAATATGTTACATTTAAAAAAAGGCTAATTTGGTACTATTAACTATAATCAGAAACACAACGTGAAGCTTGCAGTGTTGACATGGAGTGCTAGGTATCTCAACACCTCTCAGCAGCCTGCCGCATTTGTACACTGCTTACACTTTCCCATAGATGAGTTCTTACATGACAACCAGAATATGAAAATATATTAAAAGTAGCCTCATGTATCACAGCAAATATAAACCTGGATTAGCCATAAGATGTCCCCCTTAGCCAGAACCACAGGCTCCAAAGCTGCAGCAGCCATGCAGAGGCTCCCAGGATCACAGCTGAGCTGCAGGCTACTCTCTGCTTCCTGGTTCTAGCCCCAAGTCTCCCAGTGCAACTGAACCTTACTCACCAGGAGTGTTAGGTATGGTGAAGGAACATATTTTTCCCTCCTACAGCTATTTCCCGGGAGGCAAAGCTGTACCTGCCTAATACTGACTCTCTGCCAATCCCATTCCCAGCCATGTTCTCAACATTCTCCCACTCCCCACCACTGTGCCCCTTCGGAAAGTTCTGGAAGATTCATAAGAAGCCACAAAAATAGAATTTCTCTGTAGTTGTAGTTTTGTAGTTTGTAGTTTTGTAGTTTTTATAGCTTATACTATGTCTCAAATTTCTTCAGTGAAAATGTGTTAGTTCTTTCTGAAGGTGGAAATTTGTATCCATTTATTTTCTACAAAAAAGAAAAAAGAAAAAGAAAAAAAAAACAACAAAGTTATTTGGGGAAAGGAGAGCAAACGTAGAGACACAAGGGATTTTATTTTCAGATAAGATGGGTCTGAGAATCATCTGGTACCATTACTGCCCTTGGAACAGTGAGAGATGCTTGGAGCAGAAGAGTGTAAAAACCAGCATGATGGTCATCTCCTCGACTACAGGAGATGCCCCGTGTTGCTCTTGTGAGATGTCATGCCACATGATTAGGATGGAAAAAGTGGTAAAGGTGAAGGGATTCTGTACATGGAAAGGGCTCCTGATCAGTTTGATTTTCCCAAGTGGGCCTAAGTGAACCAGAGCAAACACCTTAAATGAGGACTAGGCCATTCTTGCTGACTTGGAGGAAGTACATTGCTAGGTTTCTAGCAGGCTCCCCAGAAGGGCAGGTGGCCAGGAACTGGTGGCCATTAGGGGTTGAGAATGGACTCCATAGACAGAGGGTGGGACATGGGGACTGCACTCCTACAGTCACAAGCAACTGAGTTATGCCAATAGCCACATGGGCTTGGAAGGGGACTTCGATCTCTAGAGAACCCAGGCTGCCACTGACCCTAGATTATAGCCTGTGAGATCCTGAGCATAGGACCCAGCTGTGCCACACCAGGATCATTGACAGGAGATAATAAAGGTGTATTGTTCTAAGTGGTTCAATTTGTGCTGACTTCTTAGGCAGAAATGGACAACAAGTACATTTAGGAAAGATATTTCCACACTGAGAAGATCAATGTGTGCTTTTCCAGGCTGATTATACTCTGCTCAATGTGGACAGCCATAGAGCTCTGAGGATTTAATCATAGAAGAATGAGGGATGGGAAAGACTCAAATGCCAGTTTCCACTTCCTGGGGGCAATGACTGGCAATTCTCCACAAAGATATGATGGAATCTGATAGTGACTTACTTGATCCACATCACAGCCCAGCAACAGTTCTGATGAGGTTTTTCACCAGGAAAATCATCCCATTTAAAAATATTCCTGCCTCGATTACACATTTTTATTCATTATGCAATATTTTCCTCACACAGGGGAAAGAACACATGTACCCATTATAAGATAACTTTGGAATCTTTACTTCATTCCTGCCAAAGGTCTCAGAGTCCCTACATTTATATTATGATCCATTTTTTTTTCAAGGAAAGCTGTTTATTGATGGCCCAGTTTTTCTCAACATAGTCGCATGTCAATAAATTGGTGAATATTTCAGTTTGTTAGATTTCCCCAAACATTCTGGAGAATTCCTTAGACAATTTGCCATATAAGCTCAGTTAATTGCTTCATATAGTGGAACTATAGAAACTATTTATATATACCATATGACAGACATTCATAAAGTACAAGAAGACATATTTGTCAATACAGTGATGTATAAGATAATTATTTTTATTATGTGAATTTCCGAGTTAAAATCAAGATAATCTCAGCTGTACTAATGACTGGCATGGCCTTAACTAGCTGTCAAAAAGCAAGCAAGAAAAGCTCTGAGTCATTTTCAGATTTTTCTCAGTTCTTCCACATGCTTAGAATGTAAATCTCAGGGTACCGCAAAATTGAATAAAAAAATGTAAGCTTAAATTATTTTTTATTTTAAGTCAGGAAGGAACATAATAGAAAAAGATCATCAAAAACAATGAGAAGAAATAATTGTTAATTTCTACAGTACCTTGAAACAGAAGCCCAAGAGAATAAATGGAATAAGGATACTATTAAAATTTCCTCTTTTATTATATCTTCGCTGTCAGAGTAATTGTTGCTGTGTCCAATATATGCAGGGGACAATTTACTTGCTGTTTTCTATTAGTTTTTAACATTAACATATACAGAAATAAAATGAATAGCAGGCTTGCTTTGCTTAATTAAATGACTGACAAGGCACGGATACTGCTGGACCACTCTTCCACCTAATATAGAAAGCTGGGTGAGCCAAGTGGAAATAGTATGAGCAACACAAATGTCCTCCCTTATTCAGGCGACATTGATGCGATATTATAGATTATTTTCAGGTCGTCAAATAAGAAGGGGCAGACACACGATCTTTTTTGTGCAGGAATTATACATTAATATTCAGAAAGAAAAAAATCCTAGCATACCTTTTGTGCACAGCGATAGAGGTTTGCATGGATTCTTTCCTTTGTGAAGCCATGGCCTTCTAGACACACTGCAGTGTGGAATTTTCTGATAGTCGATGGCATGGTATAGCAAGACACTGCAAATTACCGGGTACACAGAGGTTTGTCCTAAACAATGCGTTTTTTCTTCACCATTTTAAAATTAGCTGGGATCTTAAAGTGTCTTCAAGCTTAGAGTGAATTCAGCAAGTTATGCTAGCAAGATGTGATAAATACTACCCAGAATAAAATCCTAACGGTGAATTTTTTTCTGAGAGCAAGGTCATGGGCTGGAGCATATGTTATTCTTTCTCTCTTTTTTTTTTGCTAACCCTGCCTGTTGTTCCTACATTCCCACATGTGTGAATATATGTATACATGATGTGCATATACACATACATGTGTCCAGGTATACCCACACTACATATACAGTATTTTAATCGTTTGTACTGGACAGTGGTTCTGTCTCCATTGTGCAAGCAAAGAGTCAGAAGCACAAAAATGTAAAGGGGCTAAAGGTGTAGGGAAAGTGGGAAGGGTAGGGGAAAGCTAATAAGGGAAAAGCAAAAAAACATGAGAAAATGAAAAAATGGAAATGAAGTGTTTGTAAAGGGGGAGGTAGGAGGGGTGAAGGGAGGGCAGGGACAAGGGGAAAAAATGAGAACCAAGACCTGTCCTGTAAAGGTACAAGATCCCAATAATGAATGTAACTGTACTGTGTACCTAAAATGTACCAATAAACTCAATGAGGAAAAAAAATGTGAAGCCAATGGGGCTAGCATTCAGTGTTACACCTGGATCATGTGACTGATGGAATTTACTTAGGGGATGGTATTTATTGAGCACCCACTTGGTACTGAGCACTCTTCTAGGCATGAGGTCACAGCAGGAATACAATAGCATAGTCCTGCCTCCCTCATGGGGCCGGCATTGTAGCTTAGATATAAATCAGAAGGACCTGATATGAAATGAAGCCCCAGCCAAGCTCAACAAATAACCTACATCTCAGAAAGGCTAATTTGTTGTTGTAGGAAACCACGTGACTGCCTTACAAGTCTGTAGGGGCAGCCAGGGGACCTAGCGACCTAGGCTTCTCCCATTCCAACGACTACATGGTATGCTTGGTTGGGCTTTGGTAGTAGTGTAAACCACTGAACAAATGTTTGTGTGCACAGTCCCTCTGGCTATTCCCTCGTTTTCTAACTTGGAAGCCAGACAGGATCAAACAAAATAAAAAGTGTATTTGTAGGTAAATTAACTCATGTTTGACCTCTCCATATCAGTGCAGAGTTTTTAGCAAACAGGTTAGGTGTGAATAGTCTGAGGCTGCATTTTTTTATGGCCCTAAAGTAAGACCTCCAGGGAGCAGCTATCCTGACCAGAAATTCCTGGACCAACCAACCAGACTTCACATATCTTTGGTGCGACCAGGTGGATTTTCTGCACTAGCCACAATTTCTCTCCCACTTGCATATTGACTGGTGCCTGGGCATCCCTGTTGCGATGCAGCTGCTGAAAGGTTTACAGTGGATGTATATAGTGTCACTGACAGCACACCACCTCTTCCAAAGAGTGCTACAGCCTTGAAGATATAGTAATTTACATTTCCAATATCGCTAATAAAATTTAACAAATGGAAAAGCAAAATGTCAGAGAAGCAATAATACTGGTGGTATTTCTCTTAGGCCAGGTAAAGAAAATCAGAGTGACTTTAATTGGTTGGAATAACAAAAGGAAAGAAAGAAAAGAAAAACCATGATGAGTTACAGGGACTCAACTGGAGGGAGAGTGAGTATAATTTCATTAAAAGTAGGTGATGGCGAGGAAACACGCCTAGGAGAGGAAACATTTTAGAACAGTGTAATCAACAGGAATTAATTATGAGTGATGAATGTTGTCCTACCTATGTAAAAGAGGGACGCCTGCGATTCCAGGCTCAGGGTCTTGCAGCTGTGCTGTAGCGCTGTAGCAGACCATCATGTTATATTTCACAGGGCTCCAGTTATGAAGGGAGAGAAGTGATATTTATGGAGTGCAAGGCACTGTGGGATGCTGTGGGAAACCACATCTACTCAGCTTGTCAGGGAATATCTTAATATTTACTCCTGCAACCTAGAGACTGAGACCTCCCACATCTTCAGCTTTCATGAACCCATTATCCAGTTAGAAGACTCTGGTGAATCCACCAAAGTGGCTGTGTGCTCTGAAATGCCATTTCAGAGCTTTAGATTCTTCTGCTATTCCTATAAGGGTTATGGCATGCGGGAATAAATGCTTTTAGTGATCTGGGCAATCTTGCTCAATGATCTCACGTAGTTTGCTGCGACCAGTATGGATGAGGCTGCTTGTTAGTAACTTTTCCTCAAAGTTCTAACCTCCACGGAGGGCCACCATTCTCACATAAACAATTTGTGGCCTTTTTTTCACATAAGGAATATTATAGTTTGCATGGACATAATGTTAAAAATAAAACAATGTAGAATATGAAGCTCACGGTTTCAGGTGTTTCCAAACGTCCAGAGGCACTGTGATGGGTACACAAACAGCTGGATCATCCTTGAAGGTTTCTCTTTCTCTAAGAAGGAGTGATGGGACCCAGGTCCACAAATGTACACATTGGTGATTCCAAAAAGGCTGTGTTCCTTCAGATGCCCTTCTGTTACCCTGAACTGTGCACCTAGCCCAGCTCCACACTGGGGTGCTTTTGAAACAGCATACAGGCTCTCAGCTTGGTGTCTATGGTACCTCCAAGGACTTGCAATTGTGTGACAATTGGTGACTTTTCTCTCTTTTCTTTTGTGTATGTGTAGTGATGCTGCTAAAAACAACAACAACAACAACAAAAGAAAACACAAATAAAATAAGGAATGTGTCCAAATGTCTCTAGTTTGATCCATGTTTCATGCAGAGTGCATCACATTAAGAAAGGTTAATTTCGTATTAAGTATAATCAGAAACAACGCGAGGCTTGTCATGCTGACAGCAGTGGCAGGCACTATAATGCTGCTCAGCAGGAAGGCTTGTTATATTTTTTTATATGTTAGTAGATGTCTACTTAGAATTGATCAAACCTTTGCTTCCGAAACATATATGCAACACTCCCACACATGCCATAAACTAGACTCTCAGAAAACAATAATGATGCTTATCAGTCACTCCCTTTGAGTTTGCTTCTGAAAAACCCCCAGCTAGCATGCTACTGGAGCTCTTAAAACATAGATCTTTTTGCTGTACTGATAATTCACTCACAGCTTGAGATTGATGACTATGTGAAGTCCATAAAAGATGTTACCACTATATTTTGTTCTTATGATTTATTTTATCATGTTGTCAAGGTTTGCAGAAAACAAGAAACAAATCAATGAATGTCATGCTTAAATATTAAAGAAGGCTGTAATACACATTTTTATTCAGATGCCTTATTCAATCTTGTGGCTCAGAAAAGAGTAGTGGCAACCAAGCTTTTATTTGAATTACTTTTGGAGAAATTAATTTAGGAGGACTGTTGAATTGTGAATGGCAAAAGGTAGCTAACCTTATTTGCTTAAACAGGAATGGATGGTTGCTGGACTCCTTAGAAAAGCAGTCCAAACAAAGCTCAAAAAGCGAGTGGATTTTTAAAGCATCAAAGAACTTGGGCTGGAGTGTGCTTAACAAGTGCCAGCCCGTGGCAGGGATAGAAGAGTATTTGGAAAGAAGTAGAGATAAGACTTTGCTGGAGAATAGGGGAATGGATACTGTGCACTTTGCTTTTGAAACGAATCATTTCCCCCATCATTACATGAAATCAAGATCACCAGCTCTTCCCATGGCAGGCACTGTCTGTGAGCATGGCATATTTGAGGACTGTTGGCCTTTCCCACACCTCATTAGATAGCAAGCAGAGAAGAACAGCTAAATCTTTATTTTTCAGAATTTGACTGGCTTTATGAAAAAGAGGTCTACCTGTGTAGATGTGATTGACTCCCTATGAAAGAAATGTGAAGAGTAGAGTCTGCTCATTTCCAGGACATGAAAAAATACTCAGAATCACAGTGCTCATTTTCTTCATTAAAACAAGGTGAATGCAAAAAGAGGTTCAAAAGGCCTATGTCAAAATGAAATCACTGGGTCACATTCAAATGGGTTCCCGGGATTCCTATGATTTCGCCTATTCTCACTCTAAACTCAGGTCTGTGTGCTTCAAGGTTCTCACTGCCTTCAGATTACCAAGAAAAAAGTAATTAGGCTCAGCACCATTTCGTTGTTAAGTGTGTTTTATTGTATTTTATTATATTCTTATTTTGTGAAAGTTGGTAATCAATACATGGTATATACGGAGTTTCCAAATTAACATGAATATTCAATTAACCACAAGACCCTGCTCTTTGACCACTCTGAATAAACTGGAGTTTATTTGAATTTAGAAAACAGATAAATTAGGAGGTGATCATTTGCATTACAATAGGATTCATCATTCTAAGGGAGGATTCCTTGTGGGATTCTTTTAAATAGAAAGCTCTCCAAGTACTTTGAAAAATATAATTTGATTTTTAAAAATTCTCTTCTCATGTAGTTTCTCAGGAACATGCCCATTGTGTGAAATGAGAGGCGTATCTATTTAATTTGGTAATGAGAGAGCTTAATTGCAAATATTTTGGGTTTTAAAAAATTCATATGTAGTAGGGTGAAATTCATGCTCAGATATCAAACTTAAGTTCTACCTCATTACATTTTCCTGTGGTCTTGGTCATCCTGAATGCAAATCCCAATTCTCTCAGTGCACCCTTCTGCCCACTCCCACTCTGTAATTGCACAAAGGAAAAACTCTGAGGGCTGGGTGAGATGCCTCAAAGGCTGCCAGATCAGTTGTGTTCTCCCTTTAGTGTACCAGGAAGGGTGTAAGGAGAGGGCATGGATATCTGAGGACAGCCATCATACAGCTTCAATGGGTTATCACAGAAGCCACTGGCAGATGGGAAGACCCAGTTGAATCCCACAAACTACTGTTTGTTACACTCAGCTAATGTGTGCGTGTGTGTGTGTGTGCACGCGTGTGTGCACAGCACCTGGATGACGGCCATGGGCAACAAAGGCAGGAAAACTGAGAGGGTGATTCTCAAGTGGACAGTCCAGCAGGAGACAGCTATGTCTTGGTGGAGAAAGCCTATGCGTTGGGATGGGGAGTCTGTCCTTCCTCTGTGCTCTCTCCTGGACTTTGAGGCTGCATCCCATGCATGTCTCCCACCTGGAGCCTATTTGGCATTGGAGGAGATGTGTCACATAACATTCTGTCTCAAATGCTGCATTTCTCAAGCCTTATGAATGGCCTCAATGGCAAAACTGGCTATGTAGTCAGATACTTTTAGAAATATGAGATAAGCATAATTAAAAAGTTTTTGACATCAGGCAGAAGAGTGACCTGTTTATCAACTACTTTTCCCAAGTAGTGCTTCCTATATGAGGGGCTGAGCATCTGTTGTGTGAGGTGCTTAGCAGATACTCTGGCCAAAGTCTGTCTCAATACTTATCTCTGGGAAGTGCAGAAAGCAATTAATAGGGCAAAGACATTCCATGGTAGGAATGCCTATATATTCTTGGGATACTTATATACATTAGAGTAGCTTGTCAGCCAGAATGATTTCTTAATAGGAGGATTTGGTGACAAATGGAGAAATATTGTAGGGATAGCAAAACCTTTCTGAACCCAGATGCATGGCTACTCTGTCAGTAGGTCTCAGAGTTTTCAGGGGAACCCTGAAGCACCTCCATTACCATTTTCCTAAACTGTCTTTAGCTTTTCTTCCATCTCCCTGTTTGCTGTGTGGTCCAGAGGTCAAGGCTAGCATTGGATGACCTCGTAAAGGCTGCCTTGGACAGGGGACATACTTACTGTAGTTTGAGCACATTTACTTACTTGTGCTAAGTAACGCAGGGCCTGAACTATCTGAGCACTTCTCCTGGACTATACACAGCAGCAGTGTACAGTGTGAGTCTTGGTCATACTGGTTTGCTCCCTGCCTCTTATGCCTTCTGGCTGGCTTCTCCCCAGCCTGACTCTCTTGCTTGGGCTGTCAGGGGCAGGGTGGGAGCCAGGCCAGGATTTCTCTGAAGAAGAAAGACAATTTATAAATCTTATTAGCTTAGGACTATGGATGTTGGGGGGGGGG
>NW_022900920.1:9873907-9886407 GCF_012274545.1 Fukomys damarensis
TTAATGAAGTAAGCATATGGAGAGAAAAGCAAGTGATAGGATAGGTACCTGCCTCCCTCTCTTCATACGGCACTGAAGTGTTCCACTTCAGGGGTCTCTAGATCATCTGAGGATTCAGGGATGGGTAGGAGTTTGAACTCAGATGAGTTTAAGATCTTTATTTCTCATTAATGGACATTTAGGCCAAAGAGGAGCTTTTGCCTTCGGAAACCGTTAAGGGAACTTCGTTGGCATCCACCTTGTTGTCACCACCCTGATTTGGACCAGCTCCTTTAGAAGAGGCTTCCCTTAAGTGCCTCGCCTCATGTCCCATTAGCTCCCAGAGGCCTGTTGTAGGAGGTTGCAGAAAGCTCCTCCTTTAGCATTTCTAGGGCTATCTGCCCCACCTCTAGCCACGGGGCAGCCGCAGAGGCTGCACTATGCCAGGCCTCAGGCCCTAGGGATGTGGAGGTCCGATCCCACTACCAGCTTCACTTATGACTCTTGACCTCTGGGCTGAGCCAATGACCTTCCTGTGCCAGCGTTTACAGACCCCGGGTCCTGTGGCATTTCCTTAGAGGCATTCACATGTTTGCCAGCATGCACACACATGTTCACATGTATGTGTAGTGCAAAAGTGTGCACTTGTCACGCAGGCACATGTATGTATCTATGGTGTGCCAATAAATGCACAACCACTCTCAGGTACACAATCATATGTGTACATAAGGCCATGCGTGTATACTCATAACCACAAATGTACATATGTACATAACACATGTGCACACATGCACACAAAGGGCTACATGTGCATATGCATGAATACACCACACCTGATTGTGTACAACAACACATGAATATGCACATCACACATGTGCAAAAGTCACACACATATATATGTGTGTGTTCCATATGGGTATACAATCATATATGTGTTCAAACAACATGCATGCACCCATACCGCATATACACACACAACACACTATGATGCCCACACTTCTCTGTGGTAAGTCACTGGGCTTTTCTGTCCTGTATCTCCTCAGTGTAAGATGGAAAGAAAGATCGTCTGTGCAAGCCTGCCTTCTATGCATCTATATGTAGTCTATTCTATCACCAAGTATGATCCTGAGTGTCACCTGCTGAAAGTTGTAACCAGGAAGGTGCTTCTGAGCTGCGGTGTGAGCCCACATCAAGGTGCTCATGTCTGTGCAAATTGTTTTCAGGTTTTTTCTGATAGAAATTGGTGCAAAATATATGGCCCCCTTTTTTTTTTCTTTTTAAAAATCCAGTATGACTATTCCCTCCTCTTCTCTGCTTGGAGATATAGAAAAATGGACTCTGCATTCTTCCCAGCTATTTCATAGGCTGATGTCACAGTTGATCCCAGAAAGAAAAGGTTGGCCTAATGTCTCCGTCACAGGAGAGAGGGAGGTGAGCGAGGAGAGGCAGTGTCTGGGCAATTGCCTTCCTCTGTCATCATCAGTTCTCTGCACAGGTCAGCAGCTATCTCCACTTCCCCACCTAAGCCTTCAACCACATCCAGTTAATGCTTCTGCACTGTGGTGTGGCCGCCTCTGTTAATGAGAGTCATGCTCTGGTGGAACATGAAGTACTTCTGGAACTTTTGGAAGCAAGTGCCTTCCTGAAAGCTCGGGTGAGGACACTGGTAGAACAGCTCCATGTTCCATATCTGAGCAGGCGGGTCTCAGCTCTTGGAACCAGAAACTGGCTGGCTTACAGCCACTTAGATGTTTCATAATTCCACCCACTGCTGTTCACACAGCTCAGAAGTTCACCCAAAGCTGTCTACATAGCTCAGAGTCCAAAGCATGGCTGATCACATGGACAGGAGGGTGGGTGAGGTCAGGTCTTGCTCTGGAGCACAGCTGGATTCCCTTGGATGTCTGGCAGGGCTGGGTGGCCCACAGGTGATGTCAGGATGCTCCAGGTGGGATGGGCTTCAGGCTGAGAAGCTTAGGAGTCCTAGCAAAGCCAAATTGCCCAGCTGTGATGGAATCCATGGTGTTCCTAGTCTGCTCCATGCATCTTTGCCAGGAGTGAACACTGGGTAGAAAGAGGTTGAGCCTGCCTGAGCTCACAGTGGTCTCTGATCTCTCTCTATTTTACTAATAGATCTAGATGTTTTTCTCAGCTCTTTCCTGGTGGGGATGTAAGATTCTGTCTTTGCTGAGTAGTACAGTGGTTACATTTTAAAATGGTTCCATTTCTGTGGAGTTCATAATTTTGCACTTTGCTTTCCTCCATAAGGGAAAGATGCTGTCTGTTGACCCTGTACTACACTGAAGCACACCTTTCTCTGGCCTATAGAAAAGGTCCTGACCAGACTCCCAAGTTAGGACTACGGTAATGGGCCATTGGTGCAAAGACGCATTAGACCATGCTAAGGGGAGCAGCCGAGTGAGCTCTTCTCTATGGAACATTTGTCAGCCTCTCCCACTTTTCTTTCTGCAAAACTCTCCTGCCTCCCCAGCTTCCCTTCAGTCATTTCCAGAGTCTTATTCTCAGAACACAATTTTCAGGAGGCCACTTCCAGGCTGAAGCCATAGGTGGCTCTCTATTGCCTTAGCATAGTCTGTACTCTTCAGTCTCATAGAAAACACCCCTCATTTGTGGCTTCACTCTCCTCCCAGCTCCTCTACACCTCTGCTCTACTCCCACTGTAATGCATTCACTGGTGGTCCCATCTCCACCTCTGGAAACTGTGAATGTCATCTGACTCGGAAATAGGTTCTCTGTAGATGTGAGCAAGTTAAGGATCTTGAGATGAGACCATTACAGATTATCCAACTGAGCCCTAGGTCCACTACTCATGTATTTTAAGAAACACACACGAAAAGAAGGCCAAGAAAAGCGGAGGTAGAGTCTGGTGTGCTGCAAACATAAGCCCAGGACCCAGAAGAAACAAAGACAGATTCTACCTAGAACTTTTGGAGGAAATGTGGTCCTTTGATCTGTGACACTTTGACTATAGATGCCTGGCCTCTAGAACAGAAGAACTCAATTTCTGCTGTTTTAAGCCCCCCAGTTTGTGCTAATTTGTTACAGGAGCTGCAGGTGACTAACACAGCCATCACGTAGTCTTCCCTTCTGGGACCCAACCAGTGTTCCCCTTCTCTGAGCCTTTTCTAGAGGTCATGTAGAGTTGAACTGGCATTGGGATGCATTAAGAGATGAGACCTTTAAGAGGTGATAAGGCCAGAAGAGCTCTGCTCTCAGGAATGGACCAATGACTGTATCCATCCATTATCAGGAGTGGGCTCCTAATAAAAGGATGCAATGGGCTCACCTGCCTCTCCCTGTCTCACATGTGCTTATTGCCCTTCACCCATGCTGTGATGCAGCCCAAAGACCCCCTCCAGATGCCAGGCCCATGCTCTTGGACTTCTCAGCTTCCTGTGAGCCAAATAATCTTCTAGGTTTTATAATGTACCAAAGTTGTGATATTCTCTTACAGCAGCAGGAAATGGACTAAAACCTTCCATCTCAAGAAGCTCAAAGTCCAAGCCCAGTCTGACCTGTAGGCAAGTGCTGCTGTCAAGGGCTGCTGTCAATAACAATAATCATTGAGTTTTAAATAAACCCAGCAAACTTCTTTATACAATTTAATTAGGGTTACCAGGTTTAGAGAATGAAACATACAGGATTCCCATTTACATTTGAATTTCAGATGCACACCAAATGTGTTGTATGAATATGCCCTGTGCAATATTTGGGACATACTACACTAAACAGCTATCCATTTTATATTTGAAATTTTATTTTAAACTGCATGTCTGGTAGTTTTCTGAAGCCCTGACAGCCATTACAGCAGTTTTAGGGAGTAGGTTGTAATAGGATCTTCAAGGGATAGATAAGAAAACAGAGGGCAAAGAGGTCTGTAGTATTTCACTGTTACATGAAATAATCATTTAGACCCTGCACAGTTTATAATGAATTCACATCAGCATGGCCCTGGGCCCAGAGTGCAGCTGGGACTTTCCTGTGGGCAGGATGGACTCTTTTTGTTATCCCCAGGAGACCACCTTTTGTTAGAGGAGGGGAAAGATTTCTGCATGGGAACTGAGAAGGACACTCCTGATTGGGTGTGGGGACTGAGTTTATAGAGACAGGGCTTCCAGTTGTAGAATGTAGAATCTGTGAGCCAAAAAGAGAGCAGGAAAATATCAAACCTATACTTTCCTAAGTGTGTACTCTGGAATAATCCTTAGAAGGCTCCATTGCAAAAGTGAATATTGCCTTCTCATGGTCACAGCAGGTAATTCTGGTAACCTCTAATTATATGAGCACATTGATATACAACCATTCTGGTACTCAGTAGCTCTGGAACTACGTTAATATAATATGTTGAAAACTTTACCACCAAAACTTTCTTTATTCTTCCTAATATCTCACTAGCAGCTCTTAGGACACATTTGAACAATTGTTTGCCCAGGAGCATTTGAGAAGCATTCACTTTAGTTAGGACAAAGCCCCATCCTTGTACACTGTGTGTCATTTATGGATCACCCACTGGCCCAATTCATCTGCCTGATCCCTTTGTTTAATTAATCATCCCAGATACATAGAGCCCAGTTCAGTTTCAGTAACTGTTCAATGAAAGGTCAGATGGCCCAGATGACTGTGACTCACATACCTGGAGTCACTAGGACAGCACAGGGGTAACCAGGCTATTTCTGTATTGACCACTATGCCAAGAGAGCTTATGATGAACCTTGCTGGCCCTGCTTTCCAGTTCCCACATTCTGCCTTCCTTATGAGCTCCCTCTGTCCCCTTTCTCCCATCCTTGTTCTGTATACAGAGTTGGGATGGATCCTCTGTCATTCATCCCCCACATGTTGGAGGACAGCTGTCTTCTATCCTCACAAGCCTGAGGTCATCATAGCCACAGGAAGGAAGAGAGCCCAAGGAGGGAAACTAGGGACCCAGGAAAACTCTGTTTCTTTTCTTTCTTTTTTTTTTTTTTGGTACTGGGGAATCGAACTCAGGTCCTTGTGCTTTTGAGGCAGGCAGCGGAACCACTGAGCTAAATCCCTAGCCCAGGAAAAAAATCTGTTTCTTGATGGTTGAGTGGGCCAGACCCAAGTGTGTTCGATCAATGTGTCTGATTTCAAATTTGAAAGGCACGGGAGAGGGAACAGTTGTCACGAGACAGGATCAGACCAGGTGGGGACCAGGTGAAGGGACCAAGATCAATCGGCCTTAAAAGCAGGGTTAATTCCTGAGCTGAGAATCATGACTCCTGTGAGGTTTCATAAATAAGCAAGTGGCAGCCTGAACTCTGAGTGCTGAAGAGAAGATGGACTTGGAGTAATTGTGGGGCTCTGATCACTGACTTCTCAGGCAGTGGGAGCTCCCACTGTTTGGGAGAACCTGGCTGATTTATATACAGGCTATAAAGGCCTTTACCAAGCAGGGGGAGAAGCCCACCAGCAGGACAGCTCTGCCAGCCTCCTTTTTGTCATGCAACAAGCTTGAGACAAGTAGTGGTTGGGTCTGAGAAGAATTCCCACATTTTAAAACTCTTTTCCACGTGTAGCCTGGGTAATGCCAGTTGCAGGGCAATTTCTACAAAAGTAGCACCCAACTTGCTCCTGTGACTAGTCCTGCCTGGTGGCACCTCTCCAGGAAGCCCAGTCTTGGGGCCATCTCTCCAGGAGAACCAGCCTGTATCAGCTTCATCTTCACCAATATCTCCAGTAAAAGACCTTTCGATCTGCCAGGGCAGACAGTCTTGGTCAGGGGAGGTACATGGAAATGCCCTGTCCCTACATCTGTCCTGGAATCATGCAGCTGATCTTGTGCCAGACTTGGGGTTAACCATGGCAACTGGAGCCAGCTGGTCTTGGCTGCTTGTCTACAGGAGCCCTGGTGGGGGCTGCCTCCACAGCTCCAGATAATACCCAATGCCTTTTCCCAGAGAAGAATCAGCTTGTTCAGCTTTTGAGATGGATTTATGTAAGTGACCCATGAGTTTTATGCCCATGAAAACTTTAGAATTATTAATCAAGAGACAATGAATAAGTTAATCAGTTTTCCATTACTATAATAAAATCCTTAAGATGATCAACTTAAAAAAAAAAGAAGTTTGTTTTAGCTCACAGTTTTGGAGGTTTTAAGGGTCCATTGGCCGCATTGATTTTGAGTCTGTGGCAAGGGAGAAACACCATGGTGGGAGCCTGTGATCATGCAAAACTGATCACCACGTGGCAGGAAAGCAAAAAAGAGCAAGGAAGGGCCAGAGTCCTAGGGTCCCCTTCATGGGTATGTCTTTGATGACTTCAAAGCCTCCCACTAAGTCAACCTCTTCAAGATTCCACCACCTCCCAATAAGTCCAAACTGGAGCCTAAGCCTTCAACATGTTGGCCTTTTGGGTACATTACAGACCCAAATCAGAACAGCAAGAGTAGAAGGAACCCAGAAATGTTTTACGAACATGGTCCAGAGATATACTGTGATCTACCAAGTGCTTACAGCCACTTTCTGAGATATCTCATGTACAATTCCGCCCAGAACTCATGTAGCAAGGTGGCCAGAGTGTGGAGAGGGAGAGACAGCCTTCAGTTCCAGATGCTGTGTTCTTCTCCCACCGTGCCCAGGTTTGGTAAACTATAGAAGCATTCTGGGCTCAAGCCTGGTCTTGTATAAAATGGGAATTTAACCAATGCCCATCTTGGGTTTTCTTTTAGAATTGCGAAAGATGATTCAGTTCAAATGCTAGGCCAGGCTCATGCACAGAAAATGCTCAATAGGTGTTTTCTGTCCTGATGCTCTCTTGTATCAGGTCTGTGTCCTAAAAGAAGCTATTGGTAGATAATAGTCCTTTGTCTGAGGAGCAGCTGGTAAAATTATTTTCCCACTTTGCAGGTTTTCTCTTAGTGCTGTTGGTGATTTCTCTTGCAGTGCAGAAGCTTTTTAGTAAGATGAGATCCAAGTTGTTGACTCTTTGTGCAAGTTCTGTGCTACATGGGATTTGTTCATAAAGTCTTTTCCTATGCTGATGTCTTTAAGAGTTCTGCCTAACTTATCTTCCAGCAAGTTTAGAGTTTCTGTTTTAATATTTAGATCTCTAATCCACTTGGATTTTAGTTTAGTGCATAGTGAAATATTTTTAATCTTTGGTGAGTTGAAACCCAGTTTTTCCTTCACCATTTATTAAAGAGGCTATCTTTCCTCCACTGAGGATGGTTGGTTCTTTTGTCAAAGATGAGGTAGCTGAGTATGTCTGGAGTTGTTTTTATATCTTCCAATCTATTCTACTGATCCTTGGGTCTTTTTCTTTGCCAGTACCATGCTGTTTTTATCACAGTGAATAGTACAGTTTCAAGTTGGGGATTGTAATATCCCCTGCCATGTCTCTGTTGCCTAGAATGGCTTTTGCTATTCTAGGTCTCTTCTGGTTCCAAATTAATTTTGGGATTATTTTCTCTAGTTCTGTGAAATATGCTGTTGGGATTTCAATTGGAATTGCATTGAATCTGTATAGCGGTTTTGGTAGTATGGCCATTTCTCACTATGTTGATTCTTCCTACCGAGGAGCAGGGGATATCTTTCCATTTTCTTATATCCTCTTTGATCTGTTTTTTCAGAGTTTTATAATTTTCAGTGTAGAGTTCTTTTTCTTCCTTCATTAGACTGATTCCTAGATATTTCAATTTTTTGGATGCTATTGTGAAAGGAATATTTTCCCTAATTTCTCTCTCAGTGAATCTGTTATTTGTGTACAAGCAGGCTGTTGATTGCTGACCTTGTATCCAGCTACTCTGCTGAAACTGTCAATTAAGTCTAGAAGTCTTTGAGGTCTTCTATGTAGAGTATTATATTATCAGCAAATAATGACAGTTCAACTTCTTCCTTTCCTATCTTTATTGCTTTAATTTCTTTCTCATGTCTAATTTCTGTGGCTAATGTTTCCAGAACTCTATTGAATAGTGATAGTGGACATCCTTGTCTTGTTACTGATTTTCAGCTCACCCCAGAAAGCATGGCTGCTATCAAGATATCAACCAATAACAAATGTTGGCAGGGCTGTGGGGAGAAAGGAACCCTTCTTCATTGTTGGCGGGAGTGCAAACTGGTGCAACCACTGTGGAAATCAATATGGAGATACCTCAAAGAACTAGGATTAGAGGTTCTTCTTGATCCATCTATCCCTCTGCTGGGCATCTTCCCAAAAGAATTAAAATAAATATACCACAGTGATATATGCACATTTTCATGTTTATAGCAGCACAATTTGTAATAACTAAAACTTGGAAATAGCCCATTTGCCCACCAGTTGGAGACTGGATAAAGTGGATGTGGTTTTTCTACAAAATGGAATACTACTCAGCCATAAAGAATGAGAAACTATAGTCATTCATAGGAAAATGGATGCATATTGAGGCCATACACTTAAGTGAAATATATAAGACACACGTGTATAAATACTGAATAGTTTCTCTGGTGTGAAAAACTGTAATAGTACATACGATCCTAATGACATAATTGACAATGTGAAATAGGAAGAAAAGGGCTAAAGGTGTAGGGAGAGTGGGAAGGGCAGGTGAAAGGTAATAAGGGAAAAGAAAAAATATGAGAAAATGAAAAAATGGAAATAAAGTGTTTGTATATGGGGAGGGGAGGAGGGGGTGAAGGGAGGGCAGGGACAAGGGGAAAAATGAGAACCAAGACCTGTCATGTAAAGGCACAAGATCCCAATGATGAATGTCACTGTATTGTATAACTAAAATGTACCAATAAACTCAATTTTTTAAAAAAGAAGCTATTGGCAGGTGACAGGCATCATTGTTTCAGATTTACTTTACAATAAAAAGCATCAATTGTTTTTAATCTTCTTTGTGCCGGCCCTTCATGTCATCACAGAACAGTCTTAAAAGTTGGTCTCCCTCAACCAGGAAACACAGTTGAACTTATGTCTGCCCTACAGCAAAGAGCAAAGACTTGGGGCCAGATGGCAGATTTCATTCCAGCCCCTTTACCAGCTGTGTGACCTCGGGCAAGTCACTTACTCTCTGTGCCTTGATCCTCATTTTAAAATGAGCTTTAGAATAATAACTTCATCACAGGCTGTTATGGGGTTGAGTAATGGCCTCAGAATGTCCTTGGTATATGATATGTACTTGACAGTGTTTCAGAAAACCAGCCAGCATCAGTGCCTGCTGGGCGTGAGGGTGGTGGGGAGGAAGAATAGAAAGATCACAGGGTGTTAGGGCAGGGAAGCTGTCCTGTGCGTTACTGCGATAGTGGCTGCAAAACTGTGATTCCTCACAACACATAGACTACACAGCTTGAGGAGTGGACCCCCATGTAAACTACGGACTTCTGTTCATCATAAGGTGTCAAAATGGGCTCATCACCCATGGCAAACATCCCGCGCAGCGTGGGATGTTAATGATGGGAGAAGATGAGGGGAACAGGAGGAAGGTGCAAGGAGCTCTGTACTCTGCTCCGTTTTCTAGACATCTAAAACACAAAATCTATTCAGGAAAAATCAATTCGCCCATACTGTGCTGCTGTGTGTGTGTGTGTGTGTGTGTGTGTGTGTGTGTGTGTGTGCGCGCGCTGCTTTATTCTTGGGGATGAGGCTTCCCCACATTCTTTAAAAAGTAAAGCTGGGCTCACTAGGGTTAGCTGCTCTGGAGTCCCTGTGCCACCAACCTCCTGAGACACCAAATGAGCTATGCTGGAAAAACTGGCAAACTGCTTCCTGCAGTGCTCTTCCCTCCGTGAGCAGACCCCACCCCAGGACTATGTCTCCAAGCAGCAGCAGCCCTAGGCGGCTCCTCTCTCTGATGGAGAGGAAATGCTGCATGCCAGCTTATCCGCTCTCCACTGCCAGCTCCGGGCTCTGGTGCCGGGGGGTCTGCCTCCTCCCTCAGATCTGCTCCATGAGTCATTGAGCATTTTGCACTGTATGCCAAATTGCGAACACATCACTCCACCAGGGAACAGTATGTGGAATAAGGGAAATCAGGCTTCCCAAGGTATAGGGTCTCTGACAATTACTGTCACTTAGGCTGGTATTCCTATCCGGTTGTACTTGTTTATCTTTACGCTGTGATTTTTTTTTCTCTCATTGAGTGTATTGGTGCATTTTAGATATACAGTACAGTTACATTCATCATTGGGATCTTGTACCTTTACATGACAGTTCTTGGTTCTCATTTTTTCCCCACACCCCTGCCCTCTCTTCACCCCCTCCTCCTTTCCCTATTTACAAACACTTTATTTCCATTTTTTCATTCTCTCATATTTTATTTCTTGTCCCTTATTTCCTTTCCCCTACCCTTCCCACTTCCCCTACACCTTAAGCCCTTTTCCTCCTATTTCACATTGTAGGCTGTGATTTTTTACTAGCAAATTTTCTGAGCCTGTCAGGTGGCCTTTTAATGACAATTTTGGGTTAATTTGTTTTCTCTTTCTATGTTTGGCAGAATGTGTACAAATTACAGTTTCTTAGTAAAATGTAGCTGTGCTCGAATTCTTCTGTATCTCCAAGTGTTAGAATGAATTTTGATGTCATCATTGTGTATGCTGTTTCTAAAACCATCCTCAGCACATAGACCCTTATACTCTGATCTGGTATGCCTCAATAAAATTTAGAACTTTCTTCACAAACTCATTTTGCAGAACTCTTCACAGAAGATGCAAGAGCGGAGTAAATTGTGCAGTGATGATTTGACCCCATGAAACTGAAAATCCTTTGTGTGGGAACCAGTGTGGAGACAGGCATGGCCCTGATTGGCTCACCTCCTTTATGAGCTCATAGAACTTACTTTCATGGACTTTTACAAACTGCATAGTTTTGGGTAGCACAGCCACATTAACATCACAGCTAGTTGCATACTTTTGCCATAATTAAAGGAGAAAACAAGGTCAGGATCTGCTGGCTCTCTGGCCCTCCAGGGCTGCCCATCCCTGCTAGCTCAAGTTACATACTCAGAAATACTGTGAAAATTGTATCCACAATCCAAGAATTCTGCAGCAGCGATGATGTCAACATGACAAGTTGTCACTTTGCCATATGCTCCCTATTGTGACTAACCCTTCATGGCCAGGTTACTCTGGTGACTCTAGGATTGTCAGGGTGCCACACTAGGAATGAATGGCAGTGACTGTAATTACTCCAGAAAGAGGACCAGAGCAAACAGAACTTCTCTCTAATTTCATATATTCCCAGTAGGCACACATGCTGCATCACTATCTCTACAGAAACTATTTAGTAGTTAGCCAAATATCAGTGCCTTGTCACACGCTTGTGGGTCAGTGCCCACACGCCTCCCAAGACAGCCTCTCCACCTCCAAGCAAGGAAAGCCCAGAGTCTGCATTCACAGGGGTTAGGGGCCAAGGACCAGCAGGCTTCCCAAGCCAAATCTATTAGTCTGAATCGGTTTTTCATTGATTTTAATGGACTGAAACTTTGGATCCAACTGCCACTTTCTGGACATTAGCAGACACGAGCATTCGGCAATGACAAGGCAGGGCTTAGAGGGAGAGTTATGTGCACTGATTGTGGGAGGTATGAGCTTGAAATTTTTATTACTATTATTACTGTTATGGTCATTATTAAAGAATCCTTGGGAACTGGCTTCGGTCTCAATTTACACACACACACACACACACACACACACACACACTCACACACACACATTGCACGGACTAGCTGCGACTATCACCAGCTTCCCTGGCAATGTAGAAACAGGGAAGGAAGGTAATGGAGCGATCCGGGCTGAGCTAGTGTTCGTCTCTTTCTTCCTTTCTGTCTCCTGTTAGTCTTGCTTCTGATTTGGCACTGAATAAGTGAACATGCTGAATTCACGCCCTTCAAAACGCCAGTATCGGTGACAGGCATCCTCCCAGGTAATAAGTCACCGCGCAAATAACTGCGCTTGGGATGAGAATGCTCCATTCACTGCCTGGGTTCCTTTCTGTCTGCTTTCGAGGATCACCCTAATCCAGCCTGTGCGGTGTATGTTTTCCCACTAGGGCGGATGTAACTGCAGAAAAAGTTGAAGCTACAACTTTCCATCCTGAGGAACAAGAGCCAGAAGGTGCAGGTTTTCCAAGCTGGGCATGAGCAAAGTATCATTTTCCTTTGGGTCCAGAACTGAGAAAAGTAAACAAGCCCTTGCGGCCGAAACCCAAAATCCCATCAAAGAGAATTCCCGGGCGGCAGAGAGTGGTCATCAAAAACACGGAAACGGGAACAATGAGCTGGGTGCAGAGTCAGAAATTTATAGACTTTGGCCTCTGCTGCTACATATCCTGGAAGGGGAAAAAAAAGTGTTAAGAAAACAAACGCTGGTGGTGGATGTGAGGACTCCGACACTGGCCGTCTGACAAATCGACCCTCGGCTTGACCTCCGCAATATGTTTCCACAGGTAATTCCATAACTCTCCGGCCAACTTTTAAAGGCTTCCTGTTTGGCAGCCGAGAGGGAGGAAGTACCCCAGCACAGGGGAGCCAGGGCTCCACACCACGGACCATCAGCATGCTT
>NW_022900920.1:9891476-9896476 GCF_012274545.1 Fukomys damarensis
CTCCTTCTCCTCCTCCCTTCTCTTTCACTTCCTCTTCCTCCTTCTTTCAAGCTTATGAACAAGTAGCTCCCTTTTTGGTTTCAACCTGTAGCTCAATGCATGTGTCTTCTGTGGAGTCGATGGAACTTGCGGGTCTGTTTGCCAGAGATAATGTTGGTTTCCTTAGCATCAAGCGAGCCTGAGCCTTCTCATCACTTTTGGACTTTTAGAACAAAATACATAGAAAAACTCAGAGGCTTTGGCCTTGGCTTTGTGGATCTACTTTTATGTGAAGTTATAGAGATGACTGTCACTCTCTTTGCTTTCCTTCCAATCCCTTTTTCCCTTCCGTCCTTTTCTTCTCCATGCATTATATAGTTCAGATATTCTGCCAGCTGTTGAGTATAACCGGTTAAATGAAACACACACTTTGCCTAAACTTTAGTAGAGGTGCGGGTTCCCTTGGGGAAGACAGGGAGATAGGTCTGGATTATGATATGCACCCGCAATAACCAGACCTGATAATAGGGTGTTTGCATATAGATACTGTAAAAGAGAAGAGCTAACTGACTATGGTTGCATCAAGGAAGGCTTTACAGAGAAGAAAAAGAAAATGAGTAGGATTTCAAAGGGTGAAGAGGAACTTGCCAGGCCAACAAGAAGGGGCAGCACCCTGGACAATGGTCTTGGAAGAGTTCACTTTGCTGTACGACCTGTATAAGTGCTTACTTAGGCTCGTTTTGTGTGGTATGAGGAGAACAGAGAAATGCAAGCTTTGAGAGGCGTGCAGAACTGTGAAGTGGACCTTTCTGTGTCAGACTAAGGGTCTTGGAAGTTTTCTTGGAGAGCAACAATGGGGAGCCATGGCAAGGCCGTCAAACAGGAGAGTGCTGTGCTCAGATTTGCATTTTGCAAAGATTCCCCAGGCAGCAGTTTAAGGCTCCGCTGCAATTGTCCTTGCTTTATGTTTCATTGGGTCAACCTCCCGGGACCCGAGTCGGGAGCCCACACTGCACACTGTCAGCAATGTGAGCAGGCAGCTGTGACAACATCTGCACCAAGCATGAGGACAGCATTTGGCTTTGAGGAAGAACTGAGAGAAGGGACTGAAATGAAACCAATAATGGGGTTTTTAAACATTTGTTTTATTCTCACTCTAAATGCACACCCTCCCTTAACCCTGTGGATGGAATTCTATTGTGTCTAAGTCCGCTGACATTGGAGAACGTTTTTGGTAAAGAATATATCAAGGAGAGAGAGGGGGAGAAGGAAATGTTCAAAGCTGCCCTTTCCTGGCCTGCTGGGCAGGTGGGTTATTCACTGGCCTGACTGCTCCGAGGAGTATTTTTGGAGCTGTTGTCGGTGAGAGGGGAAAGAATTTGACTTTTAAACACAGAGTGCTGCAGACTGAGAGATACCCCTCACATTGTGTTTAGACCATTTTCTTAATCTAACGATGCCAAGAACCCTTTATAGCGAAGTGAAACCAGCACGGATCTAACTTATAAATAGCCCAGACCTACTAGGCAAGGAACAAAAATAACAAACTAGGCACTCCTGCCACCAGCAGTGGCTTTGAAGGATGCTGTCACCCCGTCTTCCTTACACCCTTTCCCCAGTCATTGTAGGCAAACACAATGCCATCTTTCCGAAAGGAAACAGGCAATAAAAACTCCTTTAGGACTTCCTATTCTGAGTTTTCCCGTTCATCCCTGAAAGAGGGAGGCCCTTTCCCACCCCAAGCTGCAGTCACAGAGACCAAGGGCTTGCATATCTGGTTTTTCCCAAGGAGGACCCAGAAACTGCTTTTTCATTTCCACAAAGCTTCTATTTTCCCCCAAATCGCTTCCCTGTTTCATATACCTTACAAAAAAACTCTGACAAAATGTTTAAAATGTCAGATGATAAAATGGCAAATGTTTTGATAAAGTGCCCAACTGTCTTAAAAATTCTTTGTGACTGCATTTTTAAAAGAATTAATGAGGTAGATTTTTTTTCTTTTACTCCTCTTTTTTTTTTAAACAAATGTTATGCTTTATGGAGGTACTATCTTGCTGCTTTACAGTATCGATAAATGCAGGTACACCTGCACTATAAAATCCACTTTACATGAAGCAAGTCATTCCTGTTTTATGGTCCATTTTTCACCCATTGTTCTCGAGTCATGTCATAGGTGTGCTGTAATGTGCTGGGAGGTGGACGCCTCAAAGATCAGTTTAACAAAATGCTCTAATTTTGCCAACTTTAGTGCCAAAATCTGGATTGAAAAATGCAGGACTAATATCCCAGTAGACGCACGATATGATGTCACTTCCCTGAAAATAGCCTAGATAAACATCTATTTCCAGATCGCTTGCACTTACAACATGAATTCTACCTCTTTTTCAATCCCCAAATTACAGTTCCTGTTTTCTAACAATTTTAATGTTAACCTGGTTGACATTTGAACTTTCCTGACTTTTTCTCAGACTCAGAGATTTTATTACATTGCTGGTGGAGGAGGCAAAATTCCATTCCAAATATAATGACACTATTGGAGCTTGCAAACCTGCGAACTTTTAAAAACAGTGTGAGGCAGATTGAATAGTCCTTCTGACTGAAGTGTGCACACAGATGTGCCATTGAGAAGCCCAAGATGGGGCCAGACAGGGCCCTGCCACATGATGCTTGTTGATTTGATGCTCTTTTGCCAGGAGGGAAGCTACGTGTTGTTTCCTTTTCTCTTTAAACGGGCAGGTAAGTCAGTCCGCCTCACTGAATGCATGCCATTAGTAAAAGAAATTCTTTTTTACAATAAATCAGCAAGTGTTTACAGTGCATCTATTATATTTGGCAATGCTCCCGGGGGCATATCAGATAATAGACCTGTTGCTCATAGACACAATAATTTAATAGCTACTGTGTGGCAACTCCTTCTGGGCATGATCCTAATCCACAAGAATCTCATGCACTTAAGCTGTTATGCTCATTCCACAGATTGGGAAATAGAGAATTAGCTACAGTGGGTTATACGAAGGTCGCTGCCACTGCTGCTACGAAAGGTCTTATCAAAACCTGCTGTCATGCGTTTGGTACTGAATGTGTGAAAGGATAGGAGCTCTTTCTGTAACTCTGTGAGGGTGATTGGGTTGGTAATCCACTTCACAGAAGAGGGAGGTGTCAGTGGAATAAACTGAATGCCTTGGCAGCATGTGCTAACACGAGGAGTCACAGTCAGACCCCATGGCCTTGTCTTGGACATGCTTTATCATTGCCACACAGGTGTGCCTCCTCCTGGAACGCACTCTGTGAGAAAAAAAACCAGGACACCAGAAGCTCACGTGTATGTCTGTGTGGTGGAAGGACAATGTGCAATCCAGAGCCCTGCTGAGGTACCAAGCTCAGAGAAACAAAGGTGCTGGGGGCTTCATGTGTAGGGGAAGGTAGGTCTTGAATGGGACTCTGAGTAGAGAGGAGCTGCACTGAGAAAATGGTTCTCCTGGTTCTCTGGGTCCCTTACCCGGCTTCACTTCCTCCCTCATCCAGCTTGCTCTTGCTAGACTGGTTTTTGTACCTAAACACTAGTGTCCACTCCTGGGTGATGAAAGTGTGGCCTGATAGGCATGTTCCACCTATCTGGCACAGTTGTTACTACTTCCTCCTCCACACACACACACACACACACACACACACACACACACACACTCCATATCCTATTTTCTTCCCCCTCTCCCCTTCTTCCATTCTGTCTGCCTCTGTGTTTACACACATACATGAGTAAGATATTTTATTCATATAAATAAGTACATATATCATAAATTAAATATTGCTAGTTAGCTTTCAGTTTACATATCTTTTGAGCCAAGCCGGCAGCTCTGTGAGATTGGGTCCCGACAGACACTCATCTCTCACAGGGATGGAATGGGCGGCTGGTGCACGACTTGGGAACACAGTTGCATGAGTATGTACCCTCACAGAGCAGAGGAGAGATCTCTGTGCTCAGAGATCCATGGGTTCCATTCTGCACCTCTTTTTTTTCCCTCAAGGAGGTGGCATGAGATGTAGCATCGTGTTTTCTCCTGGAAGCTATTCTGAGGATCCATGATCTGAGTCAGACTGGCGACCCAGGTCTGCTTGTGGTAGAGACGCCAGCGAGAGGTGCCTGTCTGGTGAATTCAAGATTTGCCTTGCCATCTCTGCCTTCCCTGTCAGTTTCTTCTCATGAGGAGGCCAAGAGGGATGTTGTATTTACAGAAATAGGCTACCACATTTCCATCTAGAATTGATGACATATCCTTTGCCTGTGTGGAAAGCAGGCTCTCCCTGTTAATCTCTAGGTCACAGGTTCCCACAGACTGATCTTGGACCAGGTTTCTTCCCAGTCTTCCTTACCCTCCCTAGCTGGAGGGTGCCTCCCTTCCAGGGCTTTGCCTGGCCCACTGGTGTCATGTGCTGCAGCCTGTCTATAAGAGCTAGTCTTTCTAGGCTGTGAGGTCTTTATAAAAAGAACAACTATCTTTCCTGTTTGGGGTCTTCTTTTTGCATCTAGAAAATACTAAGAACTTTAGATAAGTATCTATTTCTCTTTTGCAGAGTAGACAGATGTCAGAGTTTAGATGCAGAAATCATGAGGTGAACCTCCTTCATCTGTGTGCTCTTGGAGGTGTCCTTTCTTGTCCTTCCCTGCTGTTCCTCTTGAGATGATGGGGATCCCCAGGGGTAACCTTTCGGGCACTTGCAGTTTCTGAGAGGTTAGATTTTAGAGCTAAAGAAACATGGTTTTTGAAATGCATGGGACGTAGAGGCTGACCAGACTAACTAATGGAGAAACATCTTGGGAATATCCTCCTATTTCACTGTGCATTTTAATTAGTGGTGTGTGTGTGTGTGTGCACGTGTGTGTGTGCATTTATGTGCACACACATGCATGTATGTGTAAGAATTCCCATTGATCACTGTGATTATGATGACATTGTTTCTGAGAGGAGTCCTCACTTTTGAGAAACTAACAGAGCGTGGAACAAATCACTCTGCCTTTCCTG
>NW_022900920.1:9898976-9913151 GCF_012274545.1 Fukomys damarensis
ACACCGGATTCCAGTCTCCCGTAAAGAAGCTGAAAATGCAGCAAGACTGTTCTTCCCCCTTGATTACTCTCAGAGTGTGTGAGAGCAATCAAAAAAAAAAAAAAAGCTGACAGAAAGGGAAGGGGGGATATCCTAGGGTATCTCCACCTCCACGGAGGCAGAAACCTCTATTTTCTTAAAGGTGGCTTTGTTCCCAAGCACAGCAGAGGTAAGAGGTGGGCGTGGGGCAGCTGGACAGCTTGGAAGAGAAGGGGCTTCTAAGAGACTCCTTAGTGAATCTCCCGTGCTCTCAGCAAGGAGGCACCTAGGTGGTGGAGCAACAAATCGTAAAGACAAGAAAAGTCCGTTATTAAATATTCCCGGTAAATCACCATTTGAACCATTAAGGTTTCCAATTCAGAGTCTAAGGAGAAGCAGAGTCAGGAAGCCTGCAGTGAGGGACCAGGGCAGTATTTGCTTCACTGTCGTGCCCAGTGCTTTTGCATTGCTGGGTAAACAAGTGGCCCCCTCATGGTGCGGGGTCTCCAGAGCCAAGGGGGACAATGGGTACCCTCCTCCCTACTGAGCGCAGAATATTTTCAAACTTACTACGCAAGCTGAGTTATCAAGGAGACAGTTTTAAATTGCTGCCTTCCAACGGTAAACTCAGCTAATAGGAAACCCAGAAATCCAGTTGCCTAAGTCAACTGCTAAATTTTTTAAAAGTGAAATACAATATGTAATAATGCTCCCCCCTCTACCCAGCATCTTAAACATCCCTCTCCTTTAAAAATCTCCGGAGTGCTAGGCTATACTAGTTATTACCAATTGAATTTTCAATAGCCAACTTTCCAAGCCCTAACTTTGACAAATTTTATTTCACATTTGTCAAAGGAAATAAAGCTGACAGCATTACAGGGACTGTGTACTAAAAGTAGTATCTCAATTCCAACAGTCCGTCCAACCTTTCTTTCCCTAGGGGAGCATTAAATCTGGACCCAATTCACAGCTTTGTTTGAACACTATATTTTGCCTTTTCTTTGCACCTTTGATATTTATTTCAGTGTTAAATCTATTCTTCCCTTCATCTATTACCCTGTTTTATTTCTGTTTTTGAGAACCTATATTTTTGCTAATAAATATTCACTGCACCATTTCATCCTGTACTTAATATGCCCAGTGCCTGTTTTCTGTGCTAACTTCGCAACAGATTGAGTGGACATTCCACTGTTGCAGCACAGTCATAAAATTCAGGAACTTATAAAACCTACCTTTCCCCTTCCACCATTGCTTTGCAACAGTGTATTTTTCCTCCCTCTCCTCCCCCCACCGGCTTTGGCAGCCCAGAGCAGACCCACAGCTCCCCCCTGTGGCCTCCTGCGGGGATGGCTTCCAGGCCACACCGGAGACTCCCACCCCAGCCTCCTCATTCGGACCTGGTCGTGTCTACTCCAGTTCTGCCCGACCACATTTTAAACCTAGGTTGCAGGCCGGACTTCAAGGGCTAGGAGGTAGGTCAAACAGCAAGCAGTCGCGGCGGGGGGCGGGGGGATGTCCTCCGAATGTAAGCCCGCACATGCATCAATGTTCACATAAACAGCATAAACAATTAGCGATCAGTGATCGCACTTGCTTTCTTCTACCCGCACAAGCACGCTGCTATTTCTTGAGACAGGGAAGGGGATATGGGAGCGTATAGCGAGCTCCATGCTGTGCAAACCTAGAGGCAAAGATGTGCTCTGTGGTCACATTCTGGCTGCTGCAGGAAAATCCCGTACGAGGTTCTTGCCAGATTTGGGGACACGCTTAATTTAATGGAAACACTGTGCACTTGGAGTAAGGTAGAATGATAGCCAACTTAAAAAAAAAAAAAAGCTTAACATATGACAGCGGCTCAGCTGGAACCCTGGAACACATACTGCACGCATCTTTGATCTTCCGCATCACATTAAGTAACAAAGACCAGAAGACTTCAGATATGTACTAGATAGACTGCGTTTGATCACAGTAAAATGCTTCGCCCCATTCTGGACTATAGATTGCATCATTGATTTTCCTTCCCCCTCCTTTCCCAAAGAAGGGACTCTTTTAAGTATGTCTGATTCTTTTAATTAGATCATTACTGCTATTGTAATGTTTACGCCACTATAATCTCTTATGAATAGCATGGGGCTTTTTAACAGTACATGTTACACTGCCCCTGGTATCATTTGGGAAGATACACTCAAATAGTTGTCTGAATTAATAAATATGACAGCTTTTGGGCACATGTGTGACACACACCCGCACATACTTGCACACACACGCACACACTTTGAAATCACTTTTGAAAAATGCCCCCCATTTCTTGCTACTTAGGAAATGAGCTAGCGTGACACAGAGCACATGCACTGTATTATGCAAGTAAATGCGTGCAGTCCACGGAGAAACTTGGGGTAGAGCATCTGTCTGCATTTGGAAATGCAGGAAAGTTTTCGCTGCCATAATCTGAAAGATTTGAAGGGAAATACTTGAATTTGCTGCTTGACCCCGATCTAGGATCTAGCAAGTAGAATCATCTAGGACCTCTTCATCTTTCTTTTCTTTTCTTTTCTTTTCTTTTTGTCCCTGTCTCTGCTACTATCAGACTCTCTCTTATTCCTGTTACTAGGCACTACACACTCTTAACCTCAGTTTGATGAATCTGGACCATCTATCGGGTTGGCAGCGGTCAATGGGCTGCCCGGCGATGTAGCTGGAGTACTTGGTGAATGTGCAAAGAACGCATCAGGGAGCATTTTGTACGGGCTAGCTCTCCGCGCATTTCACTGCAATTTAAGACAGTGGATTTGTTCGTGAAAGCAGCTGCAAATTTAAAAAAATCATGGCCACTGACTTCAATTAGTAACTCTTCACGGGAATTAATATATTAAATGATAATTTCCAATGACAATAATTAGTATAATAGATCTTTTAAAATATCAATGTTTATGATGTGATTAATGAAGGAAAGCACCTTTTATTTGTTTCTAATGAAGGACAGCATGATTTTATTCTTGGAAACTTAAGCACTTAGGCTCAGGCAACTGGACAAGTATGAAAGAGACTGTTCTTAGTGTGTGTAATGTAACTTCTATGGCACTGCCTCTTAAAGTATGTTAAATAATAAATAACTTATTAAAACATGTTCAATGTAATAATGGCCTTTTTCATGAATTGTTGTAAAAGAGAGATTAGAAAAGTAGAAGAAGCAGTCTTCAGGGGAAAATAACAGGAATTTCTAGCAGTAGGGTTGTGTAATGGTTCTATATTTTTTAAATGTGCCTGTACTCCATTCATAGTCATTTAAGTGCTTAAATAAGCACAATAAATGTAAATAATTTACTGCTTTGCAAACAGAAAATTGGGCAGAAAAGTAATTTTAAATAGCAAGTTGGCTTGCAATCCTCAATGATTTGGGACCCTGTAAAATGCAACTGACACGGCTGTTCATTAAGCCTGCTGCTATTGAACCTTCTTCACATTCATTAGCGATTAATTCAGACAGATATTTAACTTAATAAGGTAAGCAAATAAACAAAAAAAATCATTTTCTGTGCCTTAAGGTTTTTAGACCTCTAATTGCTTTTGTGCCCTAATTATCAAGATTAACACCTTATACTGTTCTCACTCGTTTCCCCTTGCCCGGGAAAAAAAAAGAAAAAGGAGCCCCGCCAGAGTATTTTGAAATCTTTTAAATCGGAAGTGGGAAAGGGTTAAAGATTTTCCTTTCTAAGACATAATGACCACCCACTAAAATGAGACTTCAGCTAACTTGTGCGTGGATTTCTTAAAACCGTAGCTGAGCGAAGGAGCCACACAGGGCTATGCTGGGAGAGCAGAGCTCGAATGGATTCTGAGCTGGAGAGGCTTCTGTCTCACAGATAAATCAGACTTGGGGCAGGCAGGGGCTGTGATTCAGCTTTTGCTCCTTGTGTCTCTGGCTGCAGTTTTGAAGTAGCATCAATCAAAGGTTCACTGTGTGACCATTGTAATTTAAAGTTTGTATTAACTTAAGGTCATATGTAGTTGTCAACACTTTGTAATTAGTGGCAAACCATGTGCAGATCCTTTAATATTTACTGTAATAATATTATTCATAATAGAGTCATTTGGTATTCATGTGGATATAATATGTAATTCCATTGTAATTTAGCATTAATTATTGTCCACTTATTGCAGCATATTATAGTTTAGGAAACAATTTCTGATAAGAGACACCAGTGTAATTTAAGGGTGAAACTGATTGCAATTTGAATAATAATATACATTGCTTCCTATCTCAAAGTGTCTGTTCCCACCCTCTTCCCTCGCAGGCATGGGAATCCCAAGGACTTACACACGTGCACGTTGTACACACCTACACACACTTACTCTGTGTGTGGAGCTGAATAGGTATTTGTAAAGCAAGCATTAAAGCGTTTTGAATCCCTGTCTAGGTCTTCCTTGTGAATGGGGATCCCTGTCTAGATTTTATTTGTGAGTGCTACAGTTTGTTGCAATCAGAGTTTGTATTGTCACTGTAATACTCATACAAAGTGCTGATTCCGTATCTCTCCTAAAAAACAGGTCATGTTGTACCGTTGTCTTTTAATAGAGGCAGCTGTTTTTAAGTGACAATTACAGATGGACTTTAAAAATAAAAGCAGGTAACCACTCTTCTGTCTATCCATCTTTCTTTTTCTTTGTTCATCCATCTATCCTTCCATCTACTTAGATATGGATATCTTTATATATCTTGTTGGCCAACTGCCTGTCTAGGAACAGAGTTAAACATGACCCTTCTTTAAAGTGAGTGGAGTCGCCATGCAGGAGCTGAATGGTGAAGGTACTGAAGTTGGAAGTGGTCCGTGGCCTGCGGCTGCTGTGTGACTGCAGAGCTCCTGAAACACCTTCACAGCCTGCAGCTTGCTAATTGGCATTTGCTGGTCTTGTAAGAAGTCCTGAGCTCTGCCACCATTTTCTCTTGAACTCGATACCATATTTCACTCGTTCTTGCAGCATTAGGGGATTTAAAACCTCCTTTTCCTTTAATTCTTTTCTTTCTTTAATGGGTGACTGGATAAATTCAGTGGTGGATTTTTGTGACACTAAAACAGCAGATAAGTCTATGATGCACTCTCGCTATGTGGTTTAAAAATCCCTCACCATATGTTTTCTCACTGGAATGCCTCGTCTTGCAAAATTACAGGAACCGAAGCTTAAAAACACAATTAGGTAGTTTAAAATGAAGTATTAAAGAAATACCACATATATTCTGATGCCTGCGAGGTTTTCTTCCTCTCTCTCTCTCTCTCTCTCTCTTTTTTTTTTTTTTTTGGTTTTGTTTTGTTCTTGGAATATTCAAAAAGCCTCTGCTGAATTTGATTTTTTATACTAATCATGCCCCATATTTTTTGGATTATGTTATATAGGCTGTGGTTAAATTATAAATGAAAGAGTGAACTACCAGACTTCTTGTCATAACAGCAGCTTTTATGTTGTTACAAAAAAATGCAAAAAAAAAGTGTTTTGCAATGAAGGGTCCCCTTGCTTATTTTGTGCAGCTTAACATATATAGGCAGACAAGCAAAGCAATTTGTAGAAATGTTTTTTGCAGTATTTTGAAAATTACAGCACCCTCTCCATCCTCTGAGGGGAAAATGAAAGAAAACTAAACACACACTGCATAAATATAGCTGTATCCTAACAGCTCTGTTCACTTTCTCCTGCTTTAGGTATCCTTCTTAAGAAATACACAGATGGATACATACCTGAACACAGACACTCATATGCACATAAGCAGAGCCTACTTCATGTTCAATTCCTTCCCATGTTATCAAATATTTCCTGGGATAGTGACCTGAAAGCCATCTTCCATGATTCCAAGTTGTTTAAAAAGAAGGAACGGCAGACAAAAAGCCACTATGACCAGAGTATTAAAAAAAGAGTCAAGTGATGACTTGCAATCTCTGCACATTTTTGTGTTCTCATTAAACTTATTTCAAATTCAGTAAGTATGAAAACATAGTGAAATATTTTACAGACATCTTGTATCACATCTTGTATCACGCAAAGCACTTGACCAAACTGCCACATTATGTTCAGACACTAGAGAGCTGAGGTCTTAAGATATAATTTATACTCAGCAAATTGGTGAAATATTCAGTTTATAGGCTGTGGCAATTTAGGCCCATTGTAATGGCATCACTTAAAAAACCTTGCTATGGTGTAAGCACGAAGAATAATTTTCTGCATTAAATCTGCTTCTATGCTGAACCATTTGTATAATTTGTCCCCAAACTTTTGCCAACTGGAACGGGGGTAAGAGGTCAGAGAAGCCTGAGCGACCAGAATGGATTATCTCCATATGAAGTCATTCCTGATCTCTTTTTTAATGGAAGTAGAGATTTCACAGCGTCTACTGGAGTTGCTCTGATGCTTTCCATGAGGAGCAGATCCTCTGTGAAAATCAATAGCTTAGCTTATGCCCTTCATTTGTAGATTTTTGAATGTCTGAAAGAATATTTGATGTGGAAGTTAAAACAATGCTGGCAAAAAATATCTTTGCCTTAATTGCCTTTCATTCTGCAGCAGTGACACAGCCACCTCCTCAAGGAAGCAGGAAGGAGAGAACACACCACTATCTCCTTCATGCAGTGTGCTGGTGGGCTGGGCTTTTGCTTCCCTGTAACCAGCCCAAAGGATTGTTTTTTTTTTTTTTTTTTTTTTTGAAAAAATGTTTGGCTTCATTGGATGAACTGTCTTTCCAAGTTAACAAATATTCTTTTGCATCATTTGGTGGAGTTTGGTTAGGGGCTACCTCTGAGCAACTGTGAACTTGTCCTTGCTGGTGTCTTATACTAATGCCTTGCTCCTGTTATGAATCAGGGTACTCGGGAAACAGCCTGGAGCCATACAGCTGATGATTTCACCAAATTTGCATCTTTTCAACAGTAATGGGGATGGCTTCCACAAATGCTCCCAGGCTCTAAATAGATGTTAAGTGGTTGTTTCTAGTTCCTTCCTTCTCGATTCCCTGGAGAGTCACTTCCTATCCCATCCACTCAGAGTCTGGTGCTGAGTTTCCTGGCAGGAGAAGCATATCTGGGCCTGGCAGTCCGTCCATCCCCGAGGCCAGTAGCAGCCTTACTGGGCTGAATGTCACCAAGGCTGGGCGCCCCAACACCTCCCCGCCCCGCAACACCTCCCATCCAAGCTGCAGAAAGGAGGCTGTTAAAATCCTTCCTGCCAGCTTGCTGCACAGACCAGACCTGTAGGGTGTCCCCACCACAGGACCTTTGCCCCCTACATCAGGGAACCACTACTGCACCACAGGAGGGCCAGGCAGAGAAGGAGGGCTTGAAGAGAGATGAAGTGGAAAGAGCAACAGGCCTGAGGCTGGCAGTCACTGGCAGCCAAAGATGCCTCCATCCCCCCAAATATCTTCCCATGAGATTTCCGGAGGGCAAGGTCCCTCTTCTGACTAGTGTCAGGGATGACAGGGGCAGGTTGTCCAAGAACAAATATTCTTTTAATGTGGATTTGACTAAAGATAAGATAAAGTTTTGTGTTCTGAAAATGTACCAGATGTTTGTTTTAATTTTTTACCCTCTTCTGCCAGTCCCCAGCTGGTCAGCTCTGCCAGGGCTGCATGGCTGTCCAGAGAGTCAGACCTGTCAGGCTCTGTGTGCAGCCAGAGCCGGTTCCAAGGGCAGACTGGCAGCTGCTGGTCCTGGTGGGCTTTCCAGGAAAGAATATCCTGGGGGGCAGAGTCTGTGTGCTACAGCTGCTTGGAAAATTGCAAGGGTGAAGTTCACATTGTGTCTGTCCCTAACTTAAGTTCCATGACTGCTGGCTTTGGACAGAGGAAAGAGAATCCTCTTGCTCCAGGTCTGTCAAGCCGATTGAGGGACTGTGCTTTAGCATCTGCTGGCTCCACGGGGCAAGATAAAGGTTGGAACGATGGAGGTTTGTCCAAAAGACATGTTCTGAATGACCACCCCTGGAAGCTTGTGTGTTTCCCATGGACGGGGTCTCTGCCCTGACCGCCAGAAGATCCTTCCTGAGAACACCCCTCCTAAGAGTTTTGCATTTAGGGGAGCAGGTGTTCCCTCTGTAGTCTGAAAGCCACAGAAACCTCTTTGCAAGCTGTGCCTGGAAAAGTGCATTGTTTACTGACACAAACCATAGCACTTGAGTGTCTTTCCTTTAATGGTGCTGATTTCAAGTCCCTCAGCTCCTCAGTGGATTAAGGGCCATGATATTATTAGTTTTCCCATATTGCTAATTTATGACAAAACCATTTTCTCAAAATATAACTTTTTTCTATTTTAGTGTATGTAAAACCTTAGGCTTTAGACTGAAAATAGTCGGCTAAATAAAATTGAGCTTATTCCCTTTTTCTTTGTCCATTAGGGAGTCAAACGGAGGCTAGTAGCAAACCTATTAAAAAAGACTCACAAATGGAAAATTGGAATCACCCTTCTCCAAACTTCGTGTTTCTTTAGTAGTAACATAACTCAAGAGCTTGACTACATCTTTCATTGTAGACCCCTCTGAAATGAAGGCGTGAGTATGGGCCTCCTCTCTGGAAGGCATGTCTTCCTTGATGTACTTTACCTCATCATTAATGACAAGAAGAGTGGAAGGAAGAAGTGAAATTAGACCATTTCTTTGTTGAATCACAAGGTGAAAAGCACAGAAGAGAACAACACTGGGTCCCCTAACCAGGTATGTGCTGAGCCAGGCAGCTGCTGCTGTCTTAGAGGGCGGTGCACTGAGGGAGAAGATGTGTAGCCGATGTCCCCTAGGCCCACTAGCTAGGAGAGCTACAGCAGGGCTTCTGTGATTCAAACAAGCACAGAGGATAAACCACAGTTACCACTGCTTGCAATGTTCCTTAGATTCTTGGATTGGCCTGGTCTGGCCAAGTAGTTTGTTAGGCATTAAGAAGTTAATTTACTCTATTGGCTATGAATAGGAAGTGATTGCTAATGTTCTTCAGCTTTTATCAGGAAAAACTATGCAAAAACAAAAACAAAAACAAAAGCAAACCCCCCCTCCCCAGCAGTCCCTGGTCTCTGGGGTCCCTTTGCCAGCTACACTTCTTCACCTGTCTTTGGTTGGCTCCTCTGCCATCCCCTCCGATCACCTTGAATAAAATATTATGCACAAAATTTAATAGCTTCAGGACAGTTCCTTTCATATGTGCCTTGAAATTCTTCTTTCATTTTATTTGTCAGTATATTTCCTTAAAAGCCACATCAGCAGAAATAAACTAAATTAAAAAAAAACACCTATTTTGCTGAGAATAACAAGGTAGGATTATTAGTTACTTTTCCAATTAAAAATGGATTTTACTTAACATATAAATATTTAAAATGCCTTTGACTTAGCTCATTTAAGGAACAGTCTTATATTTGTTTTAAGTCATGCATTTTAATCTTTGTATTTTGTTTCTTCTTTAAATTTCTGTAAAGAATGTACAAATACATTTATGTATAGTGTAGGCACATCTCAGTACAATTCAGTTTATTTGTCAGCGTACTTAGCTGTAATTAGACAAAATATACCATTGTACCAGAAAGCTTACACATTCCTGGGAGATCTGCTGCATTTTATTTTTTCAGATGTGTCCCAAAGTTTTCATCCTGCTTGTAGTTTTTGGCTCCTACTCCACCACCACCATTTAACTTTTCTGGGAACCCCGTTACTTTGGTGCACACTCACGTGCTGACCTGTGCTACTCGGAAAGTTTTGGGATGAAGTCATTGCTGGTTAGAGTTACTGGAGGGACATTCATCCGCCCAGCTGGGCCAGCTCAAGGTTGGAGGCACTGGGCCCTGGCAGGCACCCTCAGAGAGAAATCCCACAGCAAGAAAAGGGACTATCAGGCAGCCCATGAGAATGAGATCCACTATCCCACACTGCAAGGTCTTGACTTTCCTTAAAACCAGAATTTTAATGAAATCTCTCAGGAGGTGATCATTTTACTATATTATAAAATGGAGAAGGAAATATGTTTACAAACAGGTCCTTAAAATAGATTTGTATAGTAATAGATACTGCTCTTAATTTGAGACCTGTAAAGCATTCTCTTTATTGGAGCTGAATGGTGTCCTTACATATCACTGCATTATTAAGGGTCAGGAATCTGCACTCCCTCAGATTTGTGCAGTGATTTCTTTATATTTTATAAAGCAGATTCTGTGCATAAGAATCAATAAAAGTATACCCATAGCCCATACCCTAGAGGAGTTGAGGTTTGGGGAGGTAGAGATGTGACCCTTCGTCACCCCCAGGTTCTAATATGCCCGTGACCCACACACTTTACAACATAACATCCAGATGTCCAAAAGCATTTTTTGTTAACTCCATGAAACTTGATAGAATGTGAAATGTGATAGTACATGAACTCAGTGACATAAATTGTAAAACAGAGTCCCAAGTTCTACATGTAAAAATGCAGCAGTTTTTCCTAAGGTTGAAATCCCCAAGAAGGACCTTGGGGGCCTCACACGGAGCATTGGGCCCCAGATGTCCTGGATGTCCTTCCCTCCTCTCTCACCTCTTTGCTCTCTGAAGGATCCTCAGTCTCGCCCTGAAGGCGCTATTCTCCCATAACCTTCACAAAGACAGTCATTGTTCCTGACTATGAAAATTGAGGCACCTGGAGCCTTTTTCATGGACAGAGAAGTCACAAGTGACAGACACACCTCCCTCATCCACAACGTCTGCTCTGGAAGAGGAGTGCTTTGTCTGCGAGGACAGGAGAAACTGTCCCAGGGACTTGTACTTGTCCAGTTCACTTGAGCTCACTCTCCAGTGCACAGGGCAGGAGGGAAGGATGGCAGGAGAGTAGGTTATTTGTGTCCCCGCAGGAGAGGAACTCATGGAGAGCAAAGCTTGTTCACATCAGCTCACACCAGAGGCTGAGTTGACTTTTGCTGAAAAACTCCAAATACTGATATTCTGTAAAGTATAAAAATCTAGTGCAGTGATGACGATGGTGAGCCTCTTAGAGACAGAATATCCAAACAGCAACCCAACATTTATTCAGTGTCAACACTGCAATTAAACCCGAATACTGACCTGTCGGGAGAAAGCTCAGAGGAGTCATGGCTTTTGACATCATTGACTGGTGCTGCTATTCCTTTCCCCTCACGAGCACGGCTCCATGTGGGCCGTTATCGGGCTTGCTGGGTTGATGGGTTGCTGGGGTTGCTGGGGTGATGCTGGAACTATTAGGCTCTTCTTGGGACAGAGAGGGCTCTGCATGCCTGCTGCAGCACCAGTGCCACAGGTTGATCTAGAGGAACACAGCAGAAGTCTGAGGGACATGAAACGTAGGAGTCTCTTGCCTTTCGGTGTAGAACATGGACTCATCAGTTCTTGGAGCTGCAGGGTCTTCTCTACTGGTATCTGAACACAGGGCACCATACCTAAGGACCCAGAGCAGCCTGTGGGAGCTTGTTACTTTCTCTCATGGTACTGTGTAAGCTCAGTGAATACTTGGATTAAAGTGGCAATTTTGAAAAAAAAAAAAAAAACAGGCATGACTGTGGACTTCAGTTACTTCACTTTAACAGTGGAGGTAAACTAAGCCAGCCCTTTTCCATCCAGCGCTCTCTGATTTATCCTCCTTAATGGAAGAAGCTGATAATTTTTTTTGTTTATTTTTGTTGTCAGTGTAACAACTTCAAAGCTGATGAAGCTTGTTTCCTTCCATTTCATTAAAATATGGCTTTAGGAAATCACATTAAAATACAGAGGTACCTAGGTTCACAAATGCTTTTGTTTGCAAACACTTTGGTTCACCAAAGCATTTGGTAAAATTTTATTTTTGCATGCAAACTCTGTATCAGATGACATTTTTTCCAAAATCATAGGACAAATTAAGTTTTTGAACTGAGGTACCACGGTGTATCTCTCTCTCTCCCTCTCTCTCTCTCTCTCTCTCTCACACACACACACACACACACACACACACACAAATACACACATATATCATATTGTAAAAGTAAGGTTTCTATTTTAGAACTTTTAAAAAAAGTAGATTATTTTTGAAAATTATAATTGCCCACAGTTTAGTAGTCAACCACACTTTATCTATATTTAAAGTATATTGATATTGTTCTATACATATGATTTGGTATGCTGTCTTTTTCATTTAAGGTTCTGGCATAATCTTTTCCCTATTTTTTATAAAATTGTTTTGAATATCCTTTATACATGGCAAATGCTCCTAAAATGGTTTTAATAATTTACTGAACTGATTATTATTGAATACTTAAGGTTCTTTCTTTACTATTAGAGAAATACAGCCTTTTTACTGAACAATATTTGTAAAGAGCTTTGTGTGATTCTTTGCGGTCATTTTTAAAAAGTCAACTTTCTGAGTGCAAGGAGTTCAAAGCATTGCTTTCCTAAAGAATCTGCCTAATTGATTCTCACCAGCAGCCTGAGAGAAAGTGTAAGTCACATTCAGAGTGAAGGACCCTCCCCCTTCTTCTTAGTTACCAAAAATAGCAGGTAATTAAAAAGGATATTTATTGTTTAATTTAAAATACTTTTGTTAGCTGTGGCACCAGCACCTTTTTATGTATATGAATCATTTGTGTTTCTTCCATTCACGGAACCCTTGCTTATATTTCATAATATCACTTGCAAAATTATTTTAATGGTCCAACACTCTTGTTAAATAGAGTTGTGAAGTTTTTCACTTGGAAAATCTACAGTAGTAAAGAATTAGGCAAAGTTTTCCTTTTTCTTTTTGCTTTTTGTTTCCACTCAATTGCTTCCATCTCTTCTGCTTTTGAAAAAGGAATGAAGAATGCGCCATCACCCTCGTGGCTCTTCAGGCAAAATGAAGGGAAACAACATCGTCCTACTTTACTAAGCACATATTCCCATCTGTCCATAGTGGGGTAGCCTAATTATCACACGATAACACTGTTAACTACTTCAGCGCTGAGCTCCGCTGGAAATTTTAACCATCAAAATCAAGTGCTTTCTCTGTCACTTCAAAATGGTGTAACACAGAAGCAAGACTTTAAGTGTGGTCAGTGAAGACTGCTACTTGAAGGGTTATGACATTTCTGAGGATGCTTATAGAAAAGTGCAAGTGATATTTGTCATGTCATCAGTTAGAAGTGTTAGTCTTCTATGATGGGGTTTGTAGAACTTGTTGGGTTCCTATAAAGTGTTCTAGCAGCAACAACTTTGAAAATGTTATCCTGACGGTATCTGTTGCTCGCCTTAGCACCCAATGATACAAATGGAGTCTAGCTGCAAGGCAGAATTGGAAATTTGAAAAGTTTCTCCTAACTTGCTGCCCAGAACTTACTATTCTTGGCAGTGAGTAAACATTGGTTTCAAACTGTATTTTTCAGCTCATTAGTGAGACATTCCTGAGTTACCATTGCTGTTCATTGTTCAGTCTCACTACAGTCCTTGCTCTGTATCCACGGGGATTGGTTCCAGGACCTCCCTTGAATACCAAAATCCCAGTTGCTCAAATCCCTTATATAAAACTGCATAGTATTTGCATATGGCCTATGCTCATCTTCCTGTATACTTTAAATCATTTCTAGACTACTCATAATATCTAATACAATGTAAATCCTATGTAAATAGTTGTTACACTGTATTGTTTAGAGAATGACAGGGGAGAAAAGTCTGCATATATGCAGTATAGATGCACTTTTAACTAAACACTTTTGATCAGTGGTTGATTGAATTCATGGGAGTAGACCCACCAACACAGAAGACCAACTGCATTTTTTTTTGTGTGTGGGAGGGACCAGGGATCAAACACAAGACTTTGTGCTTGCCAGGTAGGCGTGGTGCCACTGAGCTAAGTATCTGGCCCTCAACTGCATTTTTCTAGGACCACAATTTTGAATGAAGAAGCTAAGATGTAATTACATTAGGACTGAGAGATATGTAACTTTGTTCTTTATCTGTCTTGAGGTTTTGGGAGCTATCCACATGACCTTGACATTGCTGTGGTGAACGGTGGATAACTGGAGAAAGCAGGAGTTAAAGATTTGGAGCGTAAAGTTGTGTTTTGCTCAAAGATTTATTTTCATTTTGAGTCTCCATGTTAATATTCTATGTCCTTTCCAATCTGAGAGATTAAGAAAAAGGAAGAAGTTAGGAAAACAAGTGATAAATGATGATTAATGTAATATATAT
>NW_022900920.1:9913855-9942552 GCF_012274545.1 Fukomys damarensis
ATATATATTTCCAAAATGTGAAACTTCTTATATAGTGGCTTACATGGTTAACAGAGCTTATTGAGTCTCAGAATATCCAAATTGGCATCTATAAAGGAAAGACTTCTGTTTTTCATATTATTCCACCCTAAGAAGCATGCAATTATTGTCATTTTAATTTGGAGTTGTGGACATAAGTCTGTGAAGTGTTTCATATATGTGAAGTTTGCAGCTGAATAATAAATAAATGAGTTGCCAATAACTCCGAATGGTATAACGGTACCTCTTTTCTATTGTCAATCATCTTTAGCACAAACATCTGTGGTTAGTGTAGCATAATGAGAGTATTCTGACTGAGTGGAGACCTTGAAGTTCTTGCAGTTGGATCTTAAATGAGAAGGTGCCCAACTCAGGCATTATACCGAAGAGTTTTGGGCATAGCAAATTTATAGTTGTGTTATGGCACACACACAAATACATTCTTAAAGTGCACACACACACTTACACATTCACACAACTGTACCAAGACCAAAGGAATGAAGAAAAGCAACTACAAAGTAAAATACAGAATATATAGGTGACCAATATTTTAAATTTATCCTTTAAATATTTCTTATTTTGTCATATTTATATATAACATTTTAAAGAATGTTATCTCCACATTTGTTTCATAAACCTTATTCAAATTGTGACCCTAATTAACTGGAAACCTTTACAATTAAATTTGAATATGTTACAACTGACAACTCCCCCCTACTCCTACCCAGTCTCCTAAATTTTATTCTTAGAGAATCAAGAAAAGCATTATTTTCCAGTATTCAACAAGCAATCTTTCTTTCTTATCATGAGTCTCTAGTTCTTTCCTAATTATGGGACTGCAAATTATTTACTCTAGTTTTAAATTAAAGAAGCAGACAAGTAATCTGGTGTTAAAAGCGCAGTTCCAACTTCAGGAAAAAATGAGTATGTGTTTAATTTCTCTTTAGGCACAGAGCTGTACAACTCCTGTATAATGGAAGGGTTGAGACAGAATGGTCCCCCTCCACCTTGCCGTGGTGTAATGCAATTTAGCTTCATTAAATTACTGGAGGGCCAGTTACTTAAGCAGAATATTGATTTTCAGTCTGGTCCATGTTTAACATAATTCTGCGTAGGCAACAGCTAATTCTGCATTTGAATCTAACACCCTAGTGGAATTATAAGATGCTGCTTGACCATAGGTGGCCACACAGCTGTACCTGCCCACCTGGTAGCAACCTCTCTGTTAGATCCAGGGGCAGAATTGACCTTAACTCTTTCCTGGGAGGTGGGCCTCTGCCTTCAGAGTCACCCAGGGTAGTTGCTATCTTCTTAAGGAGCAAATGACTTAGGGGACTTAAGAGTATCTTTGATGGCATCCCATTTTTTTAAAAAGCAGCTTGCATCTCTTGGCCTAAGCAAATTCTCATGGATAAGCCTCTTGGGTTTAATTGGTTTTCTTTGTGCTTATGAAAACTAAAATGAGTCTTGTCTTCAAATTCAATCTTCAAATAGACCTTAGCATTTTATATTACAAGTAAAGAATTCTAGGTGAAAATTCAAATATTGCTTAACAGCATAAGATGATTCTTGTCATGATAAGCACAAACATTTCTTTTAAAAATGCAAAATTCAATCTGAAGTAAAATACTTTCAAGAACTTAAAGAAATAAAATAAAAATGCAAAAATTGAAGTTCTTATTTTATTTTTGGTGGATCACAGTTTCAATAAGTTGTCTTTGAAATATAATAGAAAAATGCATAAGATTTTAAATTGTCTTCTCATCCTGAAAGGATAGAGAACAGTGGAATTCACCCAAATGCAGGCTTCACAGTCTGCATAGGATTTAAGGGCTTGAGCAGGAGAGTAAGAAAGGGAGACAACAAGGGGCAAAGACCATGTGACCAGCAGGCTCATGAGAAGCTGGCTGTGCCTACTTTCGTTTCAAAGAAGGAACAATTCCTGGGTCCGAGGCTTCCCAGGACCCACCACATAATAACTGCTATGGGCCTACTGTGCCCCAAAGCCTGGCATACCTATGTCTATCTGTGAGATGCTTTCCTCCACATTCTGTGAACCACACAGGGCTTACAGAAAACCATTGAGCATCCTCAGGCGACTGTGTAGAGGAAGAGCTGTGTCCCATGGGTTCTTTGAGGCTACAGGAGGCCCAAAGCAGGGTGAAGCCTGAGCAGAAGGGAGAGGCAGAATTCTTGGGAGAGAGGACTGTTGCTTTGAAACTGTCTGACCAACATCATCTGCTTCTGGTCTGAGACCTTTGGAAGTTCCTGGTTTTTGTTAAACTGAACCAGACCTGAGATTTTACATGAGCATCTAGGTTCTAAAAGTCTTCTTTGTATTGACATGAAAATATACCAAGTGATGAAGTCACACGACTGAAAGTTTTAGGTGTCTGTCTGGTTCTTTACCACATACAGCATGATTCAAGTGTTCTCTGCAATCATGAAAGCCAGACATCCCTGTGGAGTAAAGCCTTGATAAGTTTCCACAGCTTTGTGTTCATGGAGGCCCATCACACTGCCTTCTCTCCACTAAACTGGCTAATCAGATTGCCCATCTTCTTGTGTACCTAAACAGATTATACATCCCTCTTATGTTGGCCAGCCTACCTCACCTCCATGAACTCAACTACTGATTTGCCTGGGTATGTCTCCTGCTCCTGAAGATGGGAAAGCTGGGCTAAGGCTGGTAGGAAGGCCAAAGCATGAGGGTCCCTCCCAGTTATTTGGGATCAACTTGAGGAGCCATCTGGCTTTCAGCAACTGGAGTCCATTTGAGAATAAGCCGACATAAAGAAAAGCCAAATCTAAGCAATGGACACAGGGAGAGCCATTCTTTCTTCAGGTTCCTCAGATATGGGTCTCATAAATCTACCTTTTTTGCTGAAATTAGAGTTGTGATTAGGCAATTAAAATTAGCTAAACCTTGGTAGAAACACCTCCCGTCTGCCTCTCAGGGTAGCTTAAAATTTTCACCTGAACATTTTTAGCTTCTCCTTGGATCTGTATTAGGTCAGCATCTTACTTTCTGGTGAAAGAAGTACACTGAATCTTAAAAGAGAAAGCAATAATAAAATGAGTATACACACACACACACACACACACACATATACACAAGAGCTATGAAACATGTGCCAAAATTACATATTTAGGGCAACATTTAACAAATGCCTTTATGTTTATGTCTAGGGAAAGCATTCCCTTTATAATTAATTATATTTGGATAGAGCTTGTTGATTAAATTTATTTTTCTCATTTTATTCCTAAAACAACTTTCCCTATGTGGCCAACTCTTATTTTTATTATACAGATGACAGAATAGTACTCTAAAGAAAAGTGATGCAGTAAAAGCAGTCAGGATTTAACTAGACTTTTCTGTTGGTGAACTAAATTCTCTTTCAATTGCCTTGCGCATTATCTTTCTGAACAGAATATCATACATTAACTCTTTAGATATTTTAACTATGACCAAGGAGAGGTACGAATCTTGTCTTTTCCAAAATATTTCTCAGTCAGGCGCTGCCCAAGTTTACAAACATAATTAATATGATTGTTAATCCTGCTTTGTCAACATCATTGGATTAAGAAACACCTGGAGAATTAGTAAAGCACGCTTCTGGGTGTGTCTGAGTGGGTCAGGGAGGGTGCCCTTGGGCATTATACGTGGTCACTGCTCTGCCCCTTCCTCTCCAGCCCTATTTCCTTGCTCTGCTTCCCAACCTTGATGAACTAGGCATCTTTCCCTGCCAAGCCCTTCCAACATGAGCTTTCTGCCTTGGAGCTTGACGACCATGTGTTGAATTTCCTGAAACCCTGAGCTCAGTTAAACCTTTTCTCCTTAAAGTTGTGGGTGGCAGGTGCTGTGGCTCAGTGATGGCAGAGCCAGCTCATACATATATCTTCTCAATGCCAGCTCTGGTATTCTTTGGAAAGTAGATGTCTAGAACTTCAGATAGGAGGGTGACACGTTGTGAGGAAGTGAATCCAGTAGAAAACACTTTCAAGAAGTTTGATTGTTTATGGGTGCAAAGAAAAGAGGCAAGAGGAGAGAGAAAAAAAATGCACAGAGGAAGGAGTATTTTAGGACAAGAAAAGATTGGCAGTGTCCATGAGAGAGAAAAGTCAATGCTCTAGAGAGGCAGCTCTTATAGACTGAGGAAATTGCAAATCTCTTGGCTGCTGCTGCACGTGCGGATACTTGCTATTATGATTGTGCCTAGAAGTTCCCCCAAAGCGTCTTGCAGTCATAGGAGGAGCTTTTTTAGAGGTGGCTGAATCTAGAGTGTGTAACTGATTCATGGTGTATGCTAGGATTAAGGCTGCTAGGATAAGGGTGGGTGATTACTAAATCAGTCCACAGATTGGTTTGGTACTGCCCTCATCCTGGGAGCCTGGATACAACATAAGGGACAGAAAGAGGCTTGTCTTGTTTCTTGAGTGTTTTGCTATCTTCTGCACACCACAAACTGTTTCCCCACTATGATGCCTCTCTGCCATGCCACCCTGCCTTAGAGCCAGCTGACTATGGACTGAAACCTCTACAGACTGTGAGCCAAATAAACCTTTCCTCTTTAACTTACAGTGTTGGGTATTTTCAGCAATGAGAAATGTAACTAAGATACTTACAGAAATATCTTTATAGTGAATGAGATTTTGAACTTGAAAATGTAGAGAGCACACTGAGGTGTAGCTAATACAAAGAGATAATGCGAGAACTTGGAGACCGGACTAACTCTCAAAATACACTGAAAGACAGCCAAATTGAGTAATGTCAACCTAAAAGAAACAATTAAGTTACATAGATATGTAAGTGTATGTAAGTCCACAAACTGCATACATATGTAAATATATATAGGTAAATATATATGATGTAATATATTGATTACGCTGTGCACATGAATTGTAATAAACACATCCACTTTGGCTCTGTTGGTTAATCATTGACATTTGTTTTGAGGGCAGTGTTATCGGGTGTCATGTGGCAACTGTCTCTGGAATAATTGGTGGCTTGCCCTGGGCAGTTGAAGCAGAGTTATTTGATGGGATGGCTCTTTTTTTTTTTTTTCAGAAGTATTTGATTGGATAGTCTGTGGCAGCCACAAAATCTGCACCGAGAAAGTTGCACTATTTCATTTCTCATGGTTGCCTTTTGCTGATGCTTAAAGGTTAAGATTCAGGCCATGCCATGGCCCAGCCAGGTCTGACAGCTGTCCTTTAAGGATAGCAACACCTAAACTCCTGAGGCCTGAGCTATCTTCTCTCCCTACTCACTGCTACCATCTCTATCCAGGAAAAGTAGAGAGTGAGCCTCCATATCCATATCCATATCTCTTACTCTGCTGTGAATTCAGACACCCTGCTGCCTACAAGTCTTCCCCTGCAGCCCAAGTCTAGAGTTGGAGAACAGCAGTCTGCAGAAGTGAGCTGGGGGCTCCACTGAGCTCCACCAATTGGGCATGGCCAGCTGTTTCAGGGCTTGGATTGACTCAGGAGGCAGGGCTCAACTGGGAGGATTTGCCTGTGCTTCACATGGTGTGGCCTGGGCTATTTTATGTGTCTACATCCAATTAATGTGTTGGCTGGGTGGGTTGGTTGAAGATGGCCACATTGATGTCTGAGTGCCAGACTGATGAGCTTTCCTTCCTGTGAGTGATTTCCACTCCCATCTCTGCACATAGTAGCAGACTTTGATGAGGGCGTAGAAGCAGCAAAGTATCTGATGGCTCAGCTACACCACATCACTTCTGCTGTCCCATTTGGAATGAGGTTGCTGGGTAGACTTTGGGGCCATATTTAATCTATCAAGGCAGGCAATTTTCTCAGGACTGATGTCCTAGGAAGGAGATCAAGTCCTGAAGACTACTAAAACCTGATAAAGAGAGGGTCTGGAAGGCAGAAGTGGGGTAAGGGAACCTTTTGATGAGGCCTGTGAGGAGACGTTGCTGAAAAAAGAGTCATAATTGTGTGTCCAAGGTAGGATTTTCCTCCTCCCCTTTGCCCCTCTCCCATAGTCAGAGAATGGAGAAGAATAATACGTTTGAATAAGTACACAAAATCCTGGCACTGATTTCCATCTTTTTTCTCTGTCAGTTCTCTATTTCCCAAATATAAAATGTTTTAAAAGAGGACTGCTTTACGAAGGAAAGGCTTAGCAAACATCTTTGAAAATACAGTATATACTTAGATATAATCCATCATTGCCATAATGGAGCTAACATTACAAAGAGATTTGTTACTTTGTTGTTGCTGTTTTTTTCATTCATAAATATTTGATCATTAGGTAAAACCCTTACACATTTAATATCACATATTCTTGGGCCATTTTCACTTCTATTTACTTGTTCAGTTGATGGAGAAAACTGTATATTGTCTCTGTGTGTGTGTGTTTCAAATGAAGAAAGATTTAGACTTCAGATCAGCTCTCGTTAGAAATACAGTTTACTTATTTAAATCCATTGAGGTAGATTAACTTCAAGAAAGCTCTAATAGATATTTGGAAAATATTCTAATATTCCTGCTCTAAGAAGTAGTAAAAATATTGTAAAAGAGTTTAAGTACCATTGAGTTTTAAATGTGTGAAATTTTTAGGATGTCAGTTTGATACTAAATATCAAAATTGTGGATTTTTTCCCATTTTTATTTTGCTTTCTATCAAACTCATTTGAAATAGGAAAGCACAAAGTTAAATATGACTTGTGGTATTTTTGTCCAAAATACCCTTTATAAACTCCCTATGGGCAAACACCAGTCCATCAAGACTGTCAGTGCTGGTGTGCAGAGCATCTTAAAAGTATCCCATTGGGAATGTTCCTGGTCCTTTATATCCAAGGTCCTTGGGTGATTTAGGGACATCAGGATGAGTTTTAAGTTATTGATGCAGTTGGGATCATGTTCTTAGAAGATCATACTTGTTTGAATGTAGACATCCGTGCTTTGATTGATGGCAATTTAGGAATGCAGGAAACTCGGAGAAACTTCACAGAAATAGAACCGAGAGTCTGAATACCAGCCCCTGATGTGAAAGTTAGAACTTTGTTCCATCTGTGGGTACAACTCTGGGTCCAGACAGGCCTTTGCTTCTGAACTTTGTATATTCTTGTTCCACCATTTGTTAACACTGAAGGTCATCATAGTCAGATGGGAGAGAATATTTCTATGACCTTGCTATGGTTCTGTGTGACGGTGCTAGCTGGTCACCAAAAATCTATTTTCCCTTCCCTGCATACTCATTTCACTCCATTTCCGTTTTCTATCTCCTTTGCTCTTAGAGGTGAGGTAGAGTTTAAGAAGAGGCATGTGGCCACATATTCTACCACTATGGAGGCTGAGGGATGAAAGAGACATGAGTGGGAAGGGCCCACTTTCATCCATCAACCTGAAGGAGAGCTCCACCATGTTCTGTTGCCACAGCCTCACTTTCTTATCCTGGGAAAGAGGAACCAAGGCCATACTGTAGACCCCTGGGGATCACCTAGAATGATGGTTAAAATAAGGCATCTTGGCCTTCGTGTCAGAGACGTTGGTTCATCCAACTTGGGATTGAATATGGAGCGACTCATTCTTTCTTCTTGTTAGTCAATGTTAGTTCAGGAGCACGCTGTAAATCACCATCTTTTCTAAAGGACAACAAGAAACAAAAACCATGTATACTTCGGTAGGGGAAAGTATGAAGTCAAAGTTATGATAGATTAGATTGGATATGTCATTTACATGGGACCTTCTGGCCTGGACAGAATTCAGTTACTGTTATAGGTTATAATCAATTCTTAGAATTTCTAAACTTCGCATTGAAAAATATTACTACTATATCAAGGAATGAAGAATTGAAGTATCCAGATTAGTTCCTAATGCAAATAAATTTTCCTTTTGCATTCAATTCCATGCCTACTTCCACATTCCATGAACAAGCAATTTTATATTTTTGAACATTTTATTTTTGTCTCAGAGATGTGAGCTATATTTATTTTTATTTCTGGATTTATTAACTTTCACTGTTGCTTATATAATGATTGTTTTTAAAGAAGAGGATTTAGCTAAAAATTTCCCCATGCTTCTTGTCCTAGTTTGGTTAATTCATCATCTCACATTCTTCAGCTGGTCATTTCTGCAGAATCCAACAGCACAGTGGACTTCCTGTTCCCTCTTTAGTGTATTTCTTCAGTACCCACTCAACTTTCCTTGCACCCTTTCATCCATTCATCCACATTTCTTTTCTTTTACTTTTCCATTTTGTCAGCTCATCTCTTCTTTTATATTTCCAAGGTTGTAGCTTTTATATTCTGATAGGGGTTCAGTTATTCATCAGTGAATTTTGTCTAAAAGTGTATTCCAAGGTTTCAAAACCAATGAATACTACTTGCATTGCTATAATTCAGGAAATAGCGTTCATTGCAGAAATAGTGCTCTATTATAATTATATTTTCTTTTCTGGATGTCCAATTTTCTCTGAGTAGCTGTGTAAAATATCTGTGACGCTATGTTTAAATAGAGTCTCTTTTATCCTGCATAAATACTCTACTTTTTCTAAGTTCTCAATTACATCATCTAACCCATAGGTTGTTTTTTTTTTTAAATGGAAACTGCTCCCTAAAGCTCTTTGTCCAATAGCTCTAATCTGTACTGTTTGACCTTAAGAACCATTGTGCATCTGTCATTGTGAGTTTTACTTTATGCTCTCTCATCAGTTGACTTCTTTTCTCTGGGTCTCACTTTTTCTTGGTGTATTTTTTGTTGTTGTTGTTACATAATTAAATGACTCCCTAAAAGTATGCTTGAAAGCTAGCCTTTCCAAATTTTTGCATATCCCCCAATGTTCTTAAGTTGCCTTGATACACAGTGATAGTTTGACTGGGTAAGGGGTTGAGGGCTAAAATTAGAACTTTGGAACACTGCAGGCTTCGTTCATACTGGCAAACAATGGAGCTGCTAAGAAGTCTAGTGTCAATTCGATTTCTTTTCTGTTTGCACTCCCACACCAACATTTTAGTTGATATAGTTTAGTTTTTATTAGTCTTCTGATTCCATGATGATGATTTTTGTATCTTACAGAAATGACTGTGGTTGATGCACTTTTAATCTTGGGTTGTGTCTTCAGCTTGGGGAGTTTTCTTTCATTATTTCTTTTCTTTCCTCTGCTGTCCATTCTTTTTTCCCAAAACTTATTAGTTGGAAATAAGAATAATTTGATACTACACTGAACTTTTGCCTTATGGTTTGTCTCTACCATATTTTTCTTTTTCTTGGAAAAAATGATCAACCCCATATTCCAATCAATTTAATGCCTTTAAAAAAAAAGAATCCAGTGAATGTTTTTAATTTTCTAGAAATCTGTTTTGGATTTTATTCCTTTCTCATACTACTCTGTACTTGTTTTATAGATGAGAATTTCATAAATCCCTTCAGACTATTGTCTAATGCCTACCTATTAGTTTCTCACATCTTCCTAGAAATATCTACACATTTTCTGGAAACATGGTTTCCATTTTTTTGTTTTGTTTTGTTTTTTTGGTTTTTTTTTTTTTGGTACCTGGGATAGAATTTGGGACCTTGTGATTGTGAGGCAGGCGGCGGCACCATTGCGCTAAATCCCCGGCCCTGCATTGTTTCTATTTATGTCTTTCTTTATTCTTTGTATTGTATTGCAGGATTTCTTCTGTTGATTGTATGGCTGTATTGAATTCTGGATTCTGGATTCCCTCATCATATTTATGAGCAAGACACAGCAAAGCTGGACAAGAGCTTATTGTTTGTTGTCTGGCTTCTTGTTTTATATTAACACGGCGAGAAGTCATCTACTGATAGAAGAACCTGTACTAGAATGTTAGGGGCTTATTTGGAGTCACTAAAATCTACATAATTGCTGAATGCTTCCCAGAAGATTCCTTTTTGATCTTGTTTGTTTTGTTGGTTGGTTGGCTTTTTTGAGAGAGGGTCTTACTATGTAGTTGAGACTGACCTGGAACTCACTATATAGTCCAGGCTGGTCTCGAATTTACAGCAATCCTCCTTCCTCAGCCTCCTGAGTGCTGGGATTACAGGCGTGAGCCACGACGCCCAGCTCCTTTTCTACTTTTTAGGGAAATATCCTAGGTATTAGAAGATAAGTGCCTGGCTGCTAGGTTGGCTCTTACAAGTGTTTCTATGAAACCTGATCCTTCAGCTTTCAGGTCCCATAGCCATTCCTGCCCTTTGTCATCCACGCTGTCTCTGAGCCTGGTGGGCTCTGCTGGACACACTTGTCCCTCTTTAGCCAATTCTGTTCTCATGTGCTTCTGAGCAGCTTCAAGAAGTATTTCCAACTTCTTGAACCACTTTTTGTCTTAAAAACAAACTTATTAAAAACTCCTCTTTTCTAAAGTCCTCTTCATATGTCTTTTCAACATTGAGCATTTATAAAATTTTGGTCTTTCTCTCAGGAGAGAGAAAAGATGCATATTGCACTATTTTAATGGGATGTTCCCTATTATTTTTTTTATTTCAAACATCTATTTATATGACATTTTCAATGTTATTACTTTGCTATTATGAGTGAAAAAAAAATCCTAAATATATCATCATAAAACTAACTGCGTGTTTATTTTGGAAATGCCTGTCTCACAAGCCAAATAGAAGTCCTGCTACATTAAATCTCCCCAAAATCCTAGTGTGGATTTTAAATAAGGGTGTGAGCTTGGGATTCTTGAAGTTAGAGGGTTGATTCTGCCTCTTTGAACACCCTAGCCATCTTGTCTTGGATATTAGTATTCTACTGGAGATAACTGGGCTTAAGAAACAGCTTTACATTGTAATTCAGATTCTGAGGGGACATACAGTTTCAGTTGCCTCCATGCCCAAGGCTCAGAAGCCCAGCCTGTTTCCTACCCATACCTGACATGTGAGCATGAACAGAGTGACATGCCTATCCCTCTCTGAGCAGTTTTAAAGTAGCCATAGCACTGGGTCACTTCTTTCTTCTGTGTGCTGGGCCTGTTGCATCTGCCTAAAGCCCTAAAGTCATACTGTTTCTGGGCCATTTGCTGTCCCAGGCCATTATGTCCAGAGTCTATAATCTTGGGCAGCCACAGACTGTGAATGACCTGTTTCCTAGACCCAAATGAAGAGTGGGAGTCTCTCCCTCTCCTCGGAATGCTCTCGCTCCCACCTGGGATCAGTAATTGCTATTCCCTGAAGTTTCTGTCCCACACAAGGCAAGTGGGGCAGTGTCAATTCCAGGGGAGGAAGGTGCCTGCGCTGACAGAGCTGGCTGTGTCAGGAGACCCAACATTTTATGTCAGGTCATGTCAGCACTTCAGCTCACTACTTCACACCTCCCCCTCTGGTATCTCCTCTGAGGTCTAACCATGTTGTGGGAAACAACACTGTGGAGATTTAGTCAATTAGCAGAAATGCAATATACAGAATGGATTTTCCACTGAGAGTCAATGGCTGTCTTCAGGGGCCTCCCTCGTCATTCTGTCAGCTCTGCCATGTCTGGTGATTGATAACCTGGTGCAGTCTCAAGACATGGAGCATAAGCTGCTCCCTGCAAGGTTGGCAGCGCTTGGGTGAGAATCTTTTTATCATTTAGGTAACATGGATTTGATTTTCCAGAATCTTTGTAGGATAACAATCGTAGCTGGAAAAATCATGAAAATCTAAGTTATAAAACCTAGAGTGTGATGGCTTATTGGGAGGGTTTTAGACACTTACTTGCTGAATGAAAATATTAACCTGCTACAATTCTTTAAACTGTTGAACATCTCCATCATCTTTTAATTAAAGAATAAACACAAATGTGAAATCTGTACACAATTTTGTGCATTAAATGATTTGTTAATTGTGTCGTTGCTGGCCCGGCATGAAAAGTATAAATATGTAAATGAAATTAATTGTATTAATTATGCCTAAAATGTTCAGTAAGAGCCATGAGGAATGAAGAAGTCCAGAATCATGTGAAGAGATTCCCACAGTGTGGCGCCAACAAGGAAAGTCCTGCAATATTTGCTTTCAACACTGACCAACACATATTTTTCTCAAATATCAGGAATGAACAAGTCCACAAATCCCTGATATTAAAAAAAAATAAAGAAATACTTTCAACACATTTAAATGAAGATATTTCTGGAAATAAGTAGAAATAACTAGAACTTGTAAGAACTACTGGATTAGAAAAAATATGCTTTTAATATTAGTTTCTTATATCTAAAGTAATGCACAATTAAGTCAGTCATAGAGAGCTTTGGGCCACTCACTAAGATGAGCCTGAAGGTGGTAGCATCATGATGGTAATGAGGACCCTACAGTGAGCTCATAGATCTAATAATTCTGAATGTAGAATAGGAAAGACTGGGAATTGCATTTACACTTGTCCTGTTGGAAATGAGTTAATGAACAGTTTAGGTGGGGCATCAACTCATCTGCCTTTCCATTCTCTCTCTTGAACAATAAAGTCAGTTAAAATGAGGAAGGCTCATGAAGAGGCCAGTGCAGAGAATTGAAGGGGATGTGGACAGTGTGGATAGGTGGAGATATGGACAGTGTGGCCTCACATTGACGGTCACAGAATTATCCTTGAGACCTCATGGCACTGGCCTTTCAGCCTGTGAGAAATGATCAAGCTCTCCAGTTAAAAGGGACTTATCTCCCTCTCTGAGCCTCTCATCTGCTGTGTGGTGTCCTGACCAAGGGGATAAGTTTGAATGCCATCTTCTAGCCACAGGAAACCCTTCTCAACCAAGAAGGCTCATTCTACCTGCGGTCAGCTCTATCACTACTGGCCTTCACCCTAGTGACATTATTTTCTAAGTGTGGAGATAGGAAGGTCGACCAGGATAACAACTCAGAGCCAGTCAGCTATAAAAGGCTCTACTGGAGAAAAAGAAGAGTGCCCCAAGAAGGAAAGATACTCTTGCTGACGGGCTTCTCTGCTTTTATGGGAGCATAGGTACATTCCCTTTAAAGATGAAAGAACTAAATGCTTATTAACAAATGAACATCATTTGACTCAAGATCTGGCTGGGCCTGAGAACCTTACAACTGAAGAATATGGAGGTCATGACTCTGAAGGAGAATAAATACTGTGGGGAGAGAAGAGAAAGAAAAGAAATAAATAATAACAACAAAAAAACCCCAAACCAAGAATGGCATCTAAAATTATACTTATCATTAAAATACATTAAAATTATACTTAGAAATGGAGGCCTTTGGACTGCAACATGGTCCTGAGCCTGTTGTCTGGCAACAACAAGCTAGCATTTCATGGTTGACACACATCTTCCCTGAATACTCTTGTTGATCTAAAATTCTGCTGTATACTCCATCTAGCTGATGTAACTGTCACCCAGATCCATCAGTCAGAGACTTGAATTCACCATGGCCTGGCCTGACATTGCTTGCCTGCCTGCATTTCCCCCAGTATTATGTGTTTTCATTGCATCCTCTCCGGTTATGGTCTACTGTCTACCTCTGTCTTTATGTGTACAGACCCTACCTTGCCACCTGAAACAGTGGGCTTCATCGCTCTATCTCAGAATTGGCTGGTGTCTGAGATGAAAATGCAACAGAACAAGAGGATCTTTCCATACAAATTTACAAGGCAGCCCATTAGGCTTGGAAGAATGGATCTTAGGAAGCTCAGTGGTGATGACCTACATTGCTTGGTAACTTCCCATTGCTGACTTCAGGTGGTGAGGTGATCATGGGATCATAGCTCCTGTTAGTTCAGAACACTTGAGGCTAACTCCAGTAGAGCAGTTACTTCACCATAGGGTACGGCACTCAGCCCCAAAGATTATCACATATCATCCAAGTCTAGGATGAGGAATGTGTGTGGCACAGTAGGTTAAACTGCGAGGAGTGTGTCTGGAAACCTATCAAGTGATGTGCGGGAAAGATGCATCATCTGGGGACTGGGAGTTTTTGTTGTCAGGCAACTGGGGCCCTTTCCAGTTTGTGTGCATTGCAGGCATATTAAGTTACAAATGCTTGAAATTAGAGCCTTGTTATTTGTGTTAAAATGAAAAATAATTGGAAAAACAGACGCTCACAAACTACTATCCAAACCTTTTCATATATGAACTTAGTTCATTGCGGTTTGATGGAGCTGAGTACAGCCAATTCTAATGCATTAGAGTAAACATTTAAGTAATAGAATATTGAGTGCATTTTATGTGCCTAGCACAGTGTTAATTCCGTGGCCTCAGAACTTTGTCTTTTGGGAAACGCATATAAGCGCTGAACAGGGGCTGGGTAGAGTTGGGGCCAGTGTTGCAGACCAGGATCTCAGTGGGGACCTATTTCCAATTCTTTGTGGATGCCTTTTGAGATTGCTTTGAACATAATACTTTAGAGATAAGCCTTCTTCATTCTTCTATTGGATACTCTGTTGTCAGCAATAAAAAACTATTAAACCAAAAATTTATGTAATTCTGCATTTTTATTTTGTCCACTCCACAGCTCTTCTTTCTTTTTGTTACTTACAATGTCAAATACAATCCATTTGGGGAAAATTTCCCCACCGGTGCTCCCTCCAGCCTCCAACCTGCCCCACACATGCAAGTTTGTTTTGTGATGATGGGAATTACCATTCCCTCCCAAGCCCCCTGGGATGGTTCTACTTATGGATCTAAGGATGCTATGCTGTGCTTTCTTCATTTGCTTGCTTTTCATTTGTTGGTTTCTTCCTACTATTTTGTGAAGTAGTCAAAGCTCTTTCTGAGTCACGACCTTCTGTCTTACTGGTACACATGAGCCTCGTACCTGGAACGTATCTGGTGTGTTGGGGATACTGATCAATATTTGTAGCAATAAATGATGGATTTGGCTTATTGATTGAATGAATGGGTGGATGAACATATGACCCAGTCTGACAAGTTCCTTGTCCTTTGTGTGTGTCTGTGTATGTATGTATAGTCTTAGTATGTGGGATGCTTCTTCTGTTGTCATAAGTTTACAATCAAAATAGAAGTTTCTATAGGCCATACACCCTTCACCCAAACAAGTGAAAAACAGCAAGCTAGGGGGGTGTGTGGAGGGGGAGAGAGAGAGAGAGAGAGAGAGAGTGAGAGAGAGAGAGAGAGAGAGACTTCCTAGGAGGGTTCCAGAGAATCTCACTCCAGTAACTCTCACATTCAGTAGTACACGCTTTCTTGCTGGTGACACGAGCCAGAAAGTTCCTCTTTTGCCTTTTTATGCTTCTATCACATACAACCAAAGAAATATGGTAATTCAAAAAGAGAAAAGAAAAGTTGCTTGTGGTGACATATCCCAAGATTTTAAAAAATTTTCCAAGCTCTTTAGTCCTATGTGAATAGTTTATTATTTTTTGCTCTACCACCTTGAGTCACATAAATTTAATCTGCATATGTTCGTTTACCTGTGAAATTGGGACACTTTGGACAAGACAGGTGCCTTGACCATCCATGCCCCCCCCTCCTTAACCCCTATCAAAACACTAGGAGGGTTCCAGAGAATCTCACTCCAGTAACTCTCACATTCAGTAGTACACGCTTTCTTGCTGGTGACACGAGCCAGAAAGTTCCTCTTTTGCCTTAATATGCTTCTATCACATACAACCAAAGAAATATGGTAATTCAAAAAGAGAAAAGAAAAGTTGCTTGTGGTGACATATCCCAAGATTTTAAAAAATTTTCCAAGCTCTTTAGTCCTATGTGAATAGTTTATTATTTTTTGCTCTACCACCTTGAGTCACATAAATTTAATCTGCATATGTTCGTTTACCTGTGAAATTGGGACACTTTGGACAAGACAGGTGCCTTGACCATCCATGCCCCCCCCTCCTTAACCCCTATCAAAACTCTTTTTTGATTTATTCAAACTTTTTTGCTAATACCATCCCAGTCCCCTGTGTTGGAGGCCCAATACTCACACTGCTCTCTCTCTGTTTGTCCTGTTTTAATTTCCTCATCATCCCCCAGGAGTTCTGGCTCTTTTAGACAATCTTCTGGCCCTGGTTATTCCTTTCCATCAATGCAAGATTCAGGATGAGAGAAGCCTGTGTTTAGAGACTTGCCCATGACCTCCACCCAGGCTTCCTTCTGAAGGAGGAACCTCATTTAGTGTCTCTTGACACCCTAGAAATCCCTTCCTGGATCTTGCTCTCCTCTGCATTGGTCAGCCTGATTTTCCTCACGGCTTTGCTCCTTCATCTTCTTTCCCTATTGCAGCAGGGCTCCTAACTACTACACCACTAGAGCCCAAAAGAGTACCGTGGATCCACTAACTCAGTGTGTGCGCTTGGCTCGGATCTGATGCTCATCACTCTTGCCGGCTCTGTCACACGTGTTCTTTCACACTGGATGGGTCCATCCATCTTTGCAGAGTCTGCTCCTGACCACAGGCCCTGGCCTCCCTTCCTCTTATTCCCATTTTTCTATGAGTCTCACACTCAGACACACTCCTTCCCTTGTTAGTTCTGCATGAGGCCAGTTAGGCTTGACTCTTACCATGCAGAGTTTAATGCCTGGAGCTGTGCTTCTGAGGAGTAGTTAAAAACAAATGCTCATTGTGTGTTTACCCTGTTCAGAGGTCTGGTGATGTCTTAAATTTTCAGAAAGCTTTAGCACTTGCAGCTGAGGCATACAGTAAAATGTTTCCTTCTTCCCATCAAAATCTGAGAATAACTGGCCTGACTGATCCCCTTCCCAAGAGGCCCACACAAGGGCCTCAATGTTAATTGCATTTAACCTACTGTGGTCCCTTGTTTTTTTCTTTATACAATAACTAATATGTAAACTGTGATTGTACTTGGAAATTACTTTCACTTAAATTCTATCATTGAGGACCAACACATGAGAGAGCTATAACCCATTTCATTAGAAGACCAATCACACCAAGCACTGGATGGGTCAGTTCTTTCTGTTTGAATCACACTGGCAAATGTGCCATAGTCTTGTTTGATTTTGAGGCATGGTGATAAGAACAATGGAAAATTCAATTCTGACCTGATGGATAAAAGCAGAACTTTTCAGCTATAATAATAAAAATTTCTTACCTATAAAGCTTACTCTCTGACTTATCTTATATAACATTGCCAGTATATATAAAAAATACATGCTGGTTTGGTGTACTGACTTTGTTTTAGTTTTAGTTTTCCAGAGGGATTTTGACACATGTCTGCTTAAATTCATTAATGTTTTCATCTCAGTGGACTCATTCAAGAGCACAACATGAACAGAGGTCAGTGCTGGATGCTAACTCGTCTGGCTTTGCCCTGCTCAGAGCTGGCACTTGTATACTAACAAGCCTGGAAAAGGAGTCAGCCCTTCTGTTTCTTACCTTACTTTCTCCATTGTGGCATCCACTGGCCTATACCTGACACCACAGAAATGCAGCAATAGAAAGGCAATCAGCTTGGAGACAGTGGTGTACCAGGTGCCAGGGGACTGGAAGGGCTAGGGAAGAAGCCCAGTATGACCCCAACATATGCATCATTCAGGCTCCACCACCTCCTCCAAAGCCCTGATTTGAAGATTTGGCTGGCAAGAAGCATCTTTGTGGTGGGTCTTCAGGCACTTTTTTCAATGGCCAACTAGCCTTCCACTAAGAATTGGCCATGGTAGGGTTTCTGGGAAAGATCTATCTGTCTGGGCAATGTGGAGCTCATGGGTGACACTCTACCCTACCCAAGACCTTAAGGATAGCCTCAATGGCCCTGGCTCCTGGAATAGAAGCTCTGACTTCTGATAGCCATGGTGAGGTCACCTCCTCCAGGGCCTTTGAAGACTCAAACCAGTAAATAATGACCTGAGTGGAGGTCAGACTCCAGCCACTGTCCACACAGGCTTGTTCCCTCAAAGGGCTCATTGGTAGCCTCTCGTGCCACTCACTGAGGAGGCCAAAGTCTGGAAGATTTCGTCTTTCCTGACCCACCGTAGTGTAGGGCATGCTGTTGAGGATCGTGTCAGATGTTAGGCCCTGCATAGGAGCTGTCCGGGGAGCTGGGTGGAGCTGAGCAACCTGTTTGACCAGTGGCCCATGGTCGTGTGTGCAACCATGTGGCAGCAACGTGGGGTGGTGAGGAGCAAGCGGCACTTCCCTCCCGAAGCTCCTTTGCACTTTTCCCAACCTGGACTGGATACTCATTCCTTCCTTCCCTCTTTCCTCCTTTCCCTCCTGTCTTCTTTTTTCCCTCCCTCCTTCCTTTTCTCCCTTCCTTTTTTCTTTCCTTCCATCTTCCCTCTTTATTCCCTCCTTCCCTCATTCCCTTGCTTCCCTTCTCTCCCTCGCTCCTTTTCTTCCTTCACTCTTTCCTCCCCTCCCCTCCCTTCCCCTCTCTTCCCCTTCTCTCTCTTGGTCCTTCTTAAAGAGAGTCCTGGAGCCTGCGGGAATTGCTTCAATTCACTCCCATCCCATTTTTCATTTTTGCCCAAACTTGTAAGTAACCTGCTAGACTCTAGGACTGGAGCTTCAGAGGCAGAAATATGACTCCTTATCAAGACAGCGAGTGATACAGATTCAGGGAAAGAGACAGCCCTTCAAGAATCTTCTCTTTGGTCAACTGGCAGGCTCTGTATGAACAGACTCCCACTTTGCAGCTCCCACACCAGAAGGAAGTGAGACCACACTTGGAGCAGGCCACAGAAGACACCTTTGGTTTTGTCAGCTTGTTAGCGGGAAAGGGAGCTTTCAGCCTCTCAGCTTCCTAAGAATGTGAATAGCAAGCATCTGTGTTCCTTGCAGCCCAGGCATAATAGAACTCACTTGAACTTGATTTGGAAATAGAATGCTCCAGCCCGTCAATACTCTTCAAGAGAGCTCTTCAGATGCGATCAAAGGGCAGCAGGCCCATGCGCCTGGGAAGGAACCCTCGGCTGGCCTCTCTGACCTTCCGTCTCTCCTGCTCCCAGAGTGCTCACACAGCAATTACTTATTCCAATTGAGTACTCTCAGTCACGCATGAGGGGGAGGACCTCAAAACAGAGGGGCTGAAATAACTTCTCTTAAAAAAACCATGTTAAAGTGGATTCTCCTGATTGGAGTAAATTACAGTAGTCAAGGTTTACATTTTTTTCTCTAAGCATGAAGGTACAGATGGACAATCAAGACATGTCCCTGGAAAGATCAAAGAGTGGCCCTGGCTTATCCACCCACTACAGGTAGCCAAGCAGCAGCCGTGGCCTGGGAGTGGGCACCATCACTGAGTGATCCTAAAAGGGTCCAAAGGCAAGGACCCCTTGGATACCTGTGCAAAGGCAGAAACAGACCAACTTTGGGCCAGGGCTCTACTGTGCCTCACCTGAGTGCAGACCTGCTGAGGGTTTCTTCCTGGCAAGACTCCCAGGCTCCTCTGAAATCCTCTACCTGGGACCCTTCCTAGCCTGACCCTGGCTGCCTCCTACTCTAATCATATGCTCCTGGGGGCCTGTGGCTTTGCATACTTGGAACTTTTTGCCTGCTGTATCATCGCCCCCACTCTGTCCTATACTCTCTGTCCAGCTAAGCCTGCTTGCATGGCATGTTATTTTCCACTCTGCCCTGGTGTCTTTTCTTCCCAGAAATGTTTCTCAGCTCTTTTGACTCACAACTGGGAAAGTGCACTGCATGACCCCACAAATTCCCATAAAATATAGTCTCCTATCCTCAGCCTTGACAGGAGCTCTTTGGGCATGGACTGTACCCTGCATGTCTTTGAATCCACCAGTATAGAGATGGAGGCATACCGATCCCAATCTGTGTTTGTTCATTGTCATTAATGAACCACTCACTTGGGGAGGCATCTGTGTCCCAGGTCCCTTGCCTGTGCCTGAAGTCAGGGCAGGCAGCTTCTTGAGCCCCCATAGCCAAGAGCTGGCCAGGGTTACTGATTGGGAAGTGCTGCCTGAGAATTGCTCTAGGGGGCCACCGGTGTGACAGCAGGCCCCTGGCTCTCAGCATGGAGTGGCACTAACCCTGCTGGGCATCTCAGGGGGAGCGCAGGACTACAAAGGGAGGCGCCTCACTCCCATCCAACAACTAATAGGTACCGTGGCCAGGCTTCACAACTGCACAAACAAAATATAATTCTTTTTGCTCTGAAAAAGCGGATAAGAGCTAGATGCCCTGATACTGTTTTTTCCCCCTTGGTCAAACCATGCAAAAAAACTAAACTCACAATGGAGCAACTTCCATTTCAGATCAGTTTCTCCTCCTCTACCATGGTCTATTTATTTTTATTGGTTTGTTTCTCATTAAATCCTTCAATTACTCTGCAGTGTAAAATGGTGAAATTATTGGCATGTGCCACCTTCATCATGTATCTGAGTTTGCTTATTACACTTGCAGAAAATGCCTGAATGGTATTTGCTTCTGTTGTGGATTGAGACAGAGTTAATAAATATTATTTGGTGTTTTTTTCCCTGAGAAGCACTGCTTTTCTTGATTGTTTTTTACAGTTGGATTGGGAATATTGATTTATTCACCACTGTTACAATAATTGTATACAAGAAACAAAAAATGCGGAGGTAACATTTCATCAGCTCCAGCAGATTAATTAGTTGTAGTAGATTAGGCACAGTGTTACAGGGAGGATTTGCATTTAGAGGAAGAAAAAGTTTCTTCCTTTTTTTAAATCTTAAAAAATCCAAGAGAATCTAATAGAGATGTTCACCTTCAGCTGCTTCACTCATTAGTCAATCAGAGCTTCCGGATGAACCTGTAGGATAAGTGCACAGGAGAATATCAGATGAGGTACTGGGGAAAAGGCTGTAGGAAAAAATCAAGGGAGTGTGGCAGTCTGGTCTTAAAGTAGAAATTGAAGAAAAGGAAGAGAATTTGAATATGAAAATGTATAAGCCAGAGTTCCTTCCATGCATTTAGTGTGGGCCTTGTACAAGGAAACTTTCCCTTTCTTTCCCTTCCTTTTTTAGATTCAAACTCCATGAAATGCACTTTGGTTTGCATTGATTATAACAGAATGTGAAATAGTGCAAGGTGACAAGTCGTTTTTTTTCTCAGGACAGCCACATGGAAGGACAAGCCTGAATGTGGTACAGTTTTCCCCAAGTAAACTGGGCATGGCTGAGAAACTCATGCTGCAGTTTGAGTATTGCCCATGTTTACCGATCCAGGCTGATCTCACTGAACAAGAAATGAGGCCTGAAATGGACCTGAGACATTGAAGGAAACTGCACTCTTCCTTCCCCTCTTCACATAGGATAACCTCCATCCAGGATTGGAGATCAAAGGTCTCCCTCTGTGGCTAGGCTGCCAGGTCCTGAGTGAGGAGCTAAAGGGAGTCACGGGTCAATTAGACACAGGCCCAGATCTCAGGCTGCGGGATGTAATGGCGCCAGGAGTCCAGGAGCAGTTAGTTCACCTGGATCCTAGCACTGCTATTTCCAGGGCCAGCACCTCCATCACTTGGTATAACTCACATGGGAGCCCAGGCCAGGCAGAGCACCAAGGGGCCTTGATGACACAGTAAGCAATCACCATGGTTATTTCAGCCTGGCTTTCTGGCCAGGACATTTCTCCAAGATCAGAACATAGTGTCTTAGTGTCTAACGTATTTATTCTTTCTGCGTGTGCGTTTAGTGGTTTCTATTCTTATTTAGCTTTACATTGGACATGAAGATATCATGAATGTATTGTATTTGACTTGTACATGTGTCTTGAATTTTTGGATTTATTGAGGTATAGTAGACAGAATTGTATATACTCGTGTTTAAAATGTACAATGTGATTATTTTATATAAGTACATACTATAAAATGAATATCACAGTCAAGTTAACATACCCATTAGCTCATATAGCTCCCTTTTTATTGTTTTAGACAGAAAACTTGAGACACATCCTCTTAGAAAATTCCAGAATACGTACAGTATTGTTAACTACAGTCCTCTGGTCAGAATGTATTCAACCTATAAATGAAAGTTTTTACCCTTTGACCAATATCTTTCCATTTCCCCTAACCTGAACCTTCTCAACCACCCTTATTCTGTCTTTCTTTTCTATTTAGGTTCCACATATTATTGGTACTATAGATTTAAATAAGTTTATGCAGAGTTTACAGTTACATCCAGATGAATTTCATAAGGTAACTTTCTTCCTTATTCTCAAATTTCTTAAGAACTGGGTCGACACATACATGGGATTTCCCCACTCCATTTTTTTCTGTCCACTGTAGACATTACTGATTTATGATTACTCTTTATTCTCCAGCTTCCCTGATCTCATTTCATAGGTAGTTGTTAGGACTGTAGACTGAGTTGGTGTGACAGATGAAATCCATGGCTGTCTTGCTTTATTTTTTAACTTGAATTGTCTATACTTAAGGTATATGACACAATGTTCTGATGCAGATATGCACAGTGGCATGAATATTGTAGCTAAGCAGATATGTGTGCTAAGAGCAACTAAAATCTAAAAACAAGATTTAGAGGGCCGGGGATTTAGCTCACTGGCACTGCTCCTGCCTCAAGTGCAAAGTCCTGAGTTTGATCCCTGGTACGAAAAAAAAAAAAAAAGATTTAGAGTTGGAGTAAAGTCTGTCTGAAAGTTCTGTCTTTGTTTGTGGCATGGGTGGACAGCTTCCTCCAATGACTCATGTGGGCTGCTGGAAAATCCTGTGCAGTTAGTGGGGGAAGTGGCTAGCCTGACACATTTCCCCCACATGGCCATCTGCTGGGTATGTTCATTTTGAAGTTACTTGTTGAGGGGAATGAATCTTGATTTTTAAACATGGCCGCTTGGTGCAGCATCTACTTCGAAACAATTGGTCATTCTGAAGTTCTCTTCTAAGTCTGAATTGTTTAGCTCTTTGCTCACCTTATTATCTTGAAAAAATTCAAACCCACAGAAAACTGTAAAAAAAAAAAAATGGAGAACATTATTCACCCTTTACCTATTATCTACCATTTGGCCTCATGGCTCTGGGTGTGTGTGCTTTCAAAACCATTTCAATTAAGTCACAAATATCCTATCGCTTCACCCACAAATACTGGAGTATACATCTCTTGAGAGCAAGGACAGTTTCTCTCATATCTACTCTACCATTATCTAATTCAAGATATGTAACAATGATGTACTAGTGCCCAAGACCCAGTATAGATTTGGATTCCCCCTAATGCCCCAGTTATTTATAGAACACTTCTTCTTGTAGATCTAACAAAGAATAACAGTGTATTTTATGTTTTTAAAAAATGTACGACATTTAATTATAGGCTATTACTAGCTAATATTTACAATAGGTGTTTCTAGTTTGGGAATCAGCTAGCGCTTAGATATGATGTGGCTGTCCTTCCCTCTTCCCATTTAAGACTGGTTTTGGGCATCTTTAATATCCTAAGGGGGTTAGATTTTTTCTGCAAAGTTGTACAGAGAAAGATCCAGCACTGCCTTTTGGAGAGTTAAGCGTTATCATATCAAAGGTGTTGGAAAGTGAGGCATGAAGGAAACCTGTTGAATATCCAGCTTGTTTTCCCAAGCTCATTCTACAGTGGCTCTCTCCCCCAAATTCATCAGTACATATAGTTAAGGACACATCATTAAATTAATTAATTCCTATTGTAGTGCAAAAACTGAAACCCATCACATCACTGTGCTGGGATGATGCCTTAGGACTGCACACACCTGAGATTTCTTCAATTTAGCCTAACACTCCCCATGCATGCTGCATTGTATAGGGAAAACGCTAACAGTGGATGCCAGGGCCCTCTTAGGAATTTTCTTGCTTATGACTACCCGGAACCTCTGGAATGTGGAGTGCACCTGGACCTTGGCCTGCAACTGAGTCACAGGGATGGGTCCTGGGGACAGGGAAGCTGGAGAGTTAATCAAGGCGATTGACCTATAAGGTCTAATGCTAGTAAATGTTGTGGATTTAATCTTGTGCATATTCCCAGAAGTTTTCACAATGACCACATGAACAGAATAGAAAATCAAGTGAACTCCTCTGCTGAAAATATAGACTTGATTCCACAGAAAAGATCCTTCCCATGCAACTCATTTCCTGATGCCAGTTGATATCTCCCTTCTTCTGTCATACATTTGCATACATAAAACGTTCAGTAATTCTCTTCTTAGACTCAGATTCAGAGAAACAGATAATCCACTGTGTTGTTGTGAGGAACTGAAGCTTTACAGATAGAATAAAAGAAGCAGGTTTCATCTGAGGGCTGTGGCCAGGGTAGGGCGGGGCTAAAGGCACACCACCATTTGTCATCACACTGACCCTTGGTGTCACAGAGCCTCAATCTCCTCAAAAAGAGAGAATTATGCTATCAGCACATCACAAAATGTTGAGTAGCTATGCAATGACAGTGGCATTTCAATGGCAGGTGATGCCCCAGTGAGGCTGTATGTGGAAACCTGGGATACTGGTTGGACCAAGCTAGCCATGACTCTGCAGGCCTAGATCGAGGAGGAGGATCTCTGGCCGCTTGTCCTCTTCTCCAAACATTCAGAAGTTGGGCTGAGCATCTAAACTGTGAAGGTGGTTGGAAGATAATGTTGCCTGTTCTGTCTGTGGAATGTGCCAAGGGATCACCTGCACTGATTTGGTGCACATGGACCATTCAGCTGCTATTGAAGGCTGTAGCTCCCAGCTCCCTGCAATTGTCCTGGTAGGGTCTGTCAGTGTCTCAGCTGCCGCCCCTACCCCGGAACATTCAGTTTTGGTAAGAAAGTTCTGAGCCGTCTCACAGCTTAACATTTTTTGGAGTTAGAGTTTTCTTCTGGACAGTGGAATAAGGAATGCCCAAACATCTTTCCAATTCTTTGGATAAAACGATCAGATACTGATTAAAGCATTCTTCCCTGACATGACAAGTCAATTGCATACCCCCTCCGCCTCTCTGCAGAACCAAATAAAATAATTCCAGATCTTGCTGTGCAGAAGGGAGTCTTTATTTGATGCTAGGCCCCTGGAAAGAAAACAGCCTCTCTTCCTTCTCTAGCCATGCTTATTCACTCCATGTCCTTCCCAGTCCAACAACCGCATTCACATCTTCATCAACAACTCTATCAATCGGTCAGTCAATCGTCAATACCCATTTGATGTGCTCTGGGTTTGGCCTCTTGACATAGACCCTGGAAAAGGGGGTGCTCGTTTATTATCTTGTTGGGGTCAGGCTCTGCTAGTGAGGGATGAGAGGTCTATAGCCACATCTCTATCTATCTGCCAGTATCTGACCTCATAATAAGAGGGATGGGGACCTGTGGGCTACAGGACTAGCACTTCCACTCTGACTCAGCCACTTGGTAGCTTTGATTTTTTTTTTAATTATTTTTTCTCCAAATATCAGCTTGTTCCTATTTTAAACAAGAGGCAGCCTGTCCTTACAAAAATATGATTGGTTTAAATAAAATCTGAAGTTCCCAGCACCCACTGGTGGGGCACCTGGATGCTGCTTCCTAGTTGCTTAGATGCTCATGGCGAAGAGGAGTTCAGCAGAAGATGCTCTTCCTCTGTGGCCCTTGCACCTGGCTAGAATGGAAAGGAACTTCAGGTGCAGCACACCAGCTTCTGCCAAAGGTGCTGGCCTTGAAGATGAAGGGTGCAGCCCACCTGCCTTATCACCAGAATCATCCCATGGCTTACTGGCTCCAAGTGGGCTGGGCACATTTTCCTTACTCTTGCATGGAGGGAACTCTGCCAGTCTGGGATCCTGGTTGGTATCTTACTCCCCAAGATGATTGGGTTGGGGGAGGGCAGGAAGCCTCCTGTTCATGGGGGAGGAGCTAGAGGGAGAAGCTTTGATGAACTATAGCCACCCTACCATTGCTTCCCAGTGTTCGGGTCTGTCACGCAGTGGATGAGGATCCTGAGGGCACACGTGGGAAGGACAGACAAGACCAGATCAAGTGGAGCCCCTTACCCAGGTAACTTGGTCTAGCCAGGCTAGAATTGGACGCAGAGGCTATCCAGCTGGGCCAGTGAGGCTTTCAGAAATTGCTTGAAGGAGCCGACCCCAGAAATGGATTAAAATTCAAATTTCCTGCCAGGTTTTGAAGCATCAGTTAATTTTCTTCTGCTACTATTTGGCACTGAATTCAGAGTCTTTGCTAGCACATGGCATCTGTGGGCATTGTTGAGGTCCAACCTCACAGAAGCAATCGATGATCTAATGGGGAACTTCACAGAACATTTCTGATGAAATAAAACCCATTTCTGGCCAAGCCAGATGCAGACTGGCTGGGGGAAGCTCACAGAATAAATGCTAGGAAATAGCCCTGGTAGAATTGCATTCTGCTTCTAATTGCTCTTGTTTCGTTGAGGAAAAGGAAATTAACATCCAAGATGTGGTTTTCCTAAGAAAATCTATAATTTACTACTCAGGTGTCTCAGTGTGCCTGTCAGTGGGCCTGGGCTTTGCTCAATCAGGGATATGATGAAAGTGGACTTCCGGGTACACACTGGGGTGCCTGCAGGCCCTGCTGAAGTGCAGTAAGATAAATTTCCAAGCCCCCTTCTCTCTTCTACTTCTACCACAGTGTGGGGCTCTGCCCACCTCCCCACAAACTGGACCAAGGGGATTCTTCCAGCCAGTAAGGAGACGAAAGCTACAGACTCCCTTTGGAATTTGCAAATCCACCGTCCTCACCTAACCTTCTGCCCTCCACCATGTGTAAACACAAGATGAACTGTTTAAAAGCACATTTGTACACTGACATTGTGCTTTAGAGTTTTTTCCTAGCAGCTTATAGACTGGCTGTCTTGGAGCCTAGAGCATGCATGTTCATGTGTGTGTTCACTCCAGCTTTCCCGAGCAAGTGATCTGTGCACCTACTGGCTAACCTTCCTTGGGAAGATGAGGCTTAGGCTCAGGGAAGGGTCACACTGAGATATGTGTTGCTGACACTCTGGACAAAGACACCTAAAGCTATCCACCTTGCCACCAGACAGGGGTAAGTAAATGCAGCAGTTCTCATAAATTTTGCAAGTTAATGTATGAGGTTGCTCTCTTCACCCTACACCCTGGTGCTAAAAACAGGGGTTCAGGAATGACTGCGGCTGTGAACGAAGCTGCATCCTGTTGACCAGCAGTGTTCTCTGGGGTTTAACAGTTTGGAACCCCAGTCACAAGCAAAGTCTGCTTGTTCCTTGCAAGGGTCCTGAGTCAGGTGTCACCCGTCTTCCCTTGAAAGGCAGAGGCTGAGGGAGCTGCAGGGTCCTGAGTTATACATTCTGCCCCTGACCTCAATGAGCTGTCCCTTCTTCAATCATGGTAAATCTGGACAAGAGCAGACCTTCACTGGTGGGATTTTAGAATGAGATGAGATTGTATGTGGAGCAGTAGTGAATACACAGAAGCTGTGGCTGCTTTTACTTTTGTGACAATGACTGGAGTTTGTCAGGGCAGCCAGTCACCCTATGTGTACAAGGTCATGAAAGCTACAAGTTGCAGAGATGACCAGTTGGAATGTGGTGGAGAAGAGAGGAGGGGCCACAGGGTTGTATGGTATACAGGAAAAAGCCAGCCTCACTTTAGGTAACTCTTTGCTTCTTTGTCCTACTTTGGGTAGTAGGAGCTACAGCGGATCCGTTGGTATGAGGTTTTGTTGGGTGGTCAGCAGCATCTATGGCTGGCTGCCCCTGACACTCAATGCTATGCATGGGGGTGTGGGGCTGAGACAGAGGCCAAGTACTTTATGTAACATCCATTCTGGCCTTTGTTGGGAAGTTTCTTTCCTAACTCTTCCCAGAAGAGTTTGGAAAAGCAAATCTCATCAATCAGGTTTTGTCTGGAAGCATCTGTGATATTTCACACAGCAGGGACACTACAGGATACCTCAGGACACAGTACAGCCTGGCTGCAGAGCTGATTCTCCCTGTGGCTAACAGAGCCATCCGCAGGGACCATGCAGACACTGGGCCTGTCCCATGGACACGTCCATCTGTCCATCTGTCCTGGAGGAATCAGACAACATTTAGAATCAGATTTGCTAACAACTTTGACTCTCTGTTTCCTATAGATGGATGGAAAAATGAGGCCTCTTGAAATGCTTAAATTTATGGGACGAATCCAAGGGAAGGAAGTAATAAGGGGCAGGGAGAGAATAAATAGGTACCTGCAGTAACACACTCCATGCAATAGTCATGAGGAGGGTTTAAAATGTAGCCAAGAATTCTGGACAGCTGTGCCGAGGAAAAGTGTGCGTTCAGCAGAACTCGGCAACACTGCCATCGAATAGTTTTAAATGTCTTTTCCCTCATAACTAGATTATTCAGTACAATGTCATTTGCCGCCACTGACATTTTCTTTAAAGTCATAAAGGCCTGCATAGTAATAAAAGGGCTCGGAATAAAATTAGGAATATCATGTATAAATTATCTTTAACCTTAGCTTCATTTGGACTGTGACTTTTTAGACCTGATCAATTTTCATGAAACTATCCACATAAAACTGTGAAAAAATATTTGATCCCTGGCTCTCGTAAAGGCAGCAGTAACAAGGCCGCTACTTTACCTCTACTTAATGGTGGTGTTGGTGTCAGTCTCTGTGGGCAATGCAGGAAAGCAGGGGATCATTTTGAAATTTAATGTAATTTCCCAGAGCATTGTTAGGGAAAACATCTCTGCCGGCATGCATATTTTATATGAGTGCTGTGTAGTCAAGGACATTCAGCAACTTACTAAATTTTCTGCTTAGTTGGAAAAGCACTCACTCTCACAACTTGAGTGCTTCCCCTGGAGTTGCAAGGGTAAATTGCTTGGGCGCAGTTGTTGTGGGTTTTTTTTTTTTTTTTTTTTTTTTTTTCTT